>NC_060185.1:24972982-25149957 GCF_021184085.1 Oncorhynchus gorbuscha
GGAAGAGTCTTGGTGGTTCTAAACTTCTTCCATTTCAGAATAATGGAGGCCACTGTGTTCTTGGGGACCTTCAATGATGCAGATGTTTTTTGGTACCCTTTTAGATCTGTGCCTTGACACAATCCTGTCTCAGAGCGCTACGGACAATTCCTTCGATCTCATGGCTTGGTGTTTGCTCTGACATGCACTGTCAACTGTGGGCCCAAATATAGACAGGTGTGTGCCTTTCCAAATCATGTCCAATCAATTGAATTTACCACAGGTGGACTCCAATCAAGTTGTAGAAACATCAAGGATGATCAATGGAAACAGGATGCACCGGAGCACAATTTCAAGTCTCATAGCCAAGGGTCTGACTACTTATGTAAATAAGGTGTTTGTTTTGTATTTTTACTACATTTGCAAAAATGTCTAAAAACCTGTCTTCACTTTGTCATTATGGGGTGTTTTGTGTAGATTGATGAGGAAACATTTATTTTTTTATCCATTTTAGAATAAGGCTGTAACGTAATGAAATGTGGAAAAAGGGAAGTGGTCTGATGCATTCCCGAATGCACTGTATATCTCTATCTGCCTGGAGAGAAATGCAGTATAACATGATATGAATTAAGAAAACAAGTGAAGAAATGCTAGACATGGAATCATATGAAATATTTATTCTATAAGTTGAGCTGATAGGTTAAGTGCTCGCACATACAGTAGCCTATATCTTCCAGATAGTGTTTACAGAAAGCCCAGAAGTATGTTGGCCATCTATTCCTGGGCTATTTTCAGCTCAGGTCCAGAGGGTCATTAATACACTAGAATAGCCCTAGATAGTTTGAAGGAAATGAGTGGGTGGAAATACTGTTGGCCAGCATGATTTCTCTTGTGCCCTCCATGAAGGTTACATCTCTGTGGGTCTATTATTGTATAATCTAGAAGCAAAACGTATGAGGTGCCTCACATTACATGCCCTCGGATTGGGCAGCTGGTTCAGCTGACTCACCATGGGTGCACCCTGGTGGCCAATGACGTCAGGGCGTGGTGTGAGGTTGGCGTGTTCCATGATGCAGGGGGAGGTGATGGAAAGGGGGGCCATGTAGAGGCCCAGTAGAACACTTAGGTAGAGCAGGAGAACCACCACCTGAAACACTGGGGAGGGGGTAGAACACAACATAGATATAGAATTAATAGAAACACTGGGGAGGGGGTAGAACGCAACAGATGTAGAATGAATAGAAACCATGGGGAGGGTGACGAATAAAACTTAGAAAGAATAGAATACCCAAGTATATAGAATAGCTTTGGCCGAAAGGCTCAATGTCATGGAATACTTTTTTTGCTCGTCACGGTTGTCTATTGTATGGAGATGGTCAAGGACATAAATAAATAGCACACCTGAATATAGCTTCTTTATGTGCAAGAAGGCCATTCATACATTTTACGTGGCCATTTTGGGTTGAGATACAGTACCAGTCAAAAGTTTGGACACACCTACTCATTCAAAGGTTTTTATTTATCTTTACTATTTTCTACATTGTAAAAACAGCAAAAAAAAAATCATCCTCACTGGCAACTGCATTTATTTTCAGCAAACTTCGTGTAAATATTTTTATGAAAATAACAAGATTCAACAACTGAGACAAACCGAACAAGTTCCTAGCAGAAATGGAATAATGTGTCCCTGAACAAAGGGGTGGTCAAAATCAAAAGTCAGTCAGTATCTTGTTTGGCCACCAGCTGCATTAAGTACTGCAGTGCATCTCCTCCTCATGGACTGCACCAGATTTGCCAGTTCTTGCTGTGAGATGTTACACCACTCTTCCACCAAGGAACCTACACGTTCCTGGACATTTCTAGGGGGAACGGCCCTAGCCCAACAGGTCCCAGACGTACTCAATGGGATTGAGATCCGGGCTCTTCGCTGGCCATAACAGAATACTGACAGTCCTGTCTTGCAGGAAATCACATACAGAACAAGCAGTATGGCTGATGATATTGTCATGCTGGAGGGTCATGTCAGGTTGAGCCTGCAGGAAGGGTACCACATGAGGGAGGAGGATGTCTTCCCTGTAACACACAGCGTTGAGAATGCCTGCAATGACAAGCACAGTCCGATGATGCTGTGACACACCACCCCAGACCATGACGGACCCTCCACCTCCAAATCGATCCCGCTCCAGAGTACAGGCCTTGTTGTAACGCTCATTCCTTCGATGATAAACGTGAATCCGATCATCACCCCTGGTGAGACAAAACCACGACTCGTCAGTGAAGAGCACTTTTTGCCAGTCCTGTCTGGTCCAGCGAAAGCGGTTTGTGCCCATAGGCGACATTGTTGCCGGTCATGTCCTGCCTTACAACAGGCTTACAAGCCCTCAGTCCAGCCTCTCTCAGCTTATTGCAGACAGTCTGAGCACTGATGTAGGAATTGTGCTTTCCTGGTATAACTCAGGGAGTTGTTGCCATCCTGTGTCTGTCCCGCAGGTGTGATGTTCGGATGTACTGATCCTGTGCAGGTGTTGTACACGTGGTCTGCCACTGTGAGGATGATCAGCTGTCTCCCTGTAGTGCTGTCTTAGGCGTCTCACAGTACGGACATTGCAATTTATTGCCCTGGCCACATCTGCAGTCCTCATGCCACCTTGCATCATGCCTAAGGCACGTTCAAAAAATGATCAGGGACCCTGGGCATCTATCTTTAAGTGTTTTTCAGAAAGGCCTCTTTAGTTTTCATAACTGTGACCTTAACTGCCTACACTCTGTAAGCTGTTAGGGTCTTAACGACCGTTCCACAGGTGCAGGTTCATTAATTGTTTATGGTTCATTGAACAAGCATGGGAAACAGTGTTTAAACCCTGTAAAAAGAAGATCTGTGAAGTTCTGAATTATCTTTGAAAGACAGCGTCCTGAAAAGGGACGTTTCTTTTTTTGCTGAGTTTAGAATAACAGTGAAGACATCAAAAGTGTAAAATTACACATGGAGTCATGTAGTAACCAAAATTGATCAACCAAATCAACATATTTAATAATTGAGATTATTCAAAGCAGCCACCACCTTGATGACAGCTTTGAACACTATTGGCATTCTCTCAACCAGCTTCACCTGAAATGCTCTTGAAGGAGTTCCCACATATGCTGAGCACTTGTTGGCTGCTTTTCCTTCACTCTGCGGTCCAACTCATCCCAAACCATCTCAATTGGGTTGAGGTCAGGTGAGCGTGGAGGCCAGGTCATCTGACGCAGCACTCAATCACTATCCTTCTTGGTCAAATAGCCCTTACACAGCCTGGAGGCGTGTTGGGTCATTGTCCTGTTGAAAAACAAATTATATTCCCACTAAGTGCAAATCAGATATGATAGCGTATCACTGCAAAATGCTGTGGTTGCCATACTGGTTAAGTGTACCTTGAATTCTAAATAAATCCCTGACAGTGTCACCAGCAAAGCACCCCCACACCTCCTCTATGCTTCACGGTGGGAACCACACATGCGGAGATCCGTTCACCTACTCTACGTCTCACAGACACGGAGGATGGAACCAAAAGTTGACAGATTTCCACCGGTCTATTGTCCATTGCTCGTGTTTCTTAGCCCATTATTGGTGTCTTTTAGTAAGTTTCTTTGCAGTAATTCGACCATGAAGGCCTGATTCACGCAGTCTCCTCTGAACAGTTGATGCTGAGATGTGTCTGTTACTTGAACCATGTGAAGCATTTATTTGGGCTGCAATTGCTGAGGCTGTTAATTCTAATGAACTCATCCTCTGCAGCAGAGGTAACTCTGGGTCTTCCTTTCCTATGGCAGTCCTCATGAGAGCCAGTTTCATCATAGCGCTTGATGGTTTCTGCGACTGCACTTGAAGAAACTTTGAAAGTTCTTGACATTTTCCAAATTGACTGACCTTCATGTCTTAAAGTAATGGAATTGATATTTTACCAAATAAGGCTATCTTCTGTATACCAACCCTACCTTGTCACAACACAAATGATTGGCTTAAACACATTGAGAAGGAAAGAAATTCAACAAATTAACTTTTTACAATTGAAATGCATTCCAGGTGACTAAGACATGAAGCTGGGTGAGAGAATGCCAAGAGTGTGCAAATCTGTCATCAATGCAGAGGGTGGCCATTTGAATATAAAATACACTGCTCAAAAAAATAAAGGGAACACTTAAACAACACAATGTAACTCAAAGTCAATCACACTTCTGTAAAATCAAACTGTCCACTTAGGAAGCAACACTGATATTATAGGCATTTAGCAAGACACCCCCAATAAAGGAGTGGTTCTGCAGGTGGTGACCAGACCACTTCTCAGTTTCTATGCTTCCTGGCTGATGTTTTGGTCACTTTTGAATGCTGGCGGTGCTTTCACTCTAGTGGTAGCATGAGACGGAGTCTACAACCCACACAAGTGGCTCAGGTAGTGCAGCTCATCCAGGATGGCACATCAATGCGAGCTGTGGCAAGAAGGTTTGCTGTGTCTGTCAGCGTAGTGTCCAGAGCATGGAGGCGCTACCAGGAGACAGGCCAGTACATCAGGAGACATGGAGGAGGCCGTAGGAGGGCAACAACCCAGCAGCAGGACTGCTACCTCCGCCTTTGTGCAAGGAGGAGCACTGCCAGAGCCCTGCAAAATTACATCCAGCAGGCCACAAATGTGCATGCGTCTGCTCAAACGGTCAGAAACAGACTCCATCAGGGTGGTATGAGGGCCTGACGTCCACAGATGGGGGTTGTGCTTACAGCCCAACACCGTGCAGGACGTTTGGCATTTGCCAGAGAACACCAAGATTGGCAAATTCTCCACTGCCGCCCTGTGCTTTTCACAGATGAAAGCAGGTTCACACTGAGCACGTGACAGACGTGACAGAGTATGGAGACGCCGTGGAGAACGTTCTGCTTCCTGCAACATCCTCCAGCATGACCGGTTTGGCGGTGGGTCAGTCATGGTGTGGGGTGGCATTTCTTTGGGGGGCCGCACAGCCCTCCATCTGCTCTCCAGAGGTAGCCTGACTGCCATTAGGTACCGAGATGAGATCCTCAGACCCCTTGTAAGACCATATGCTGGTGTGGTTGGCCCTGCGTTCCTCCTGATGCAAGACAATGCTAGACCTCATGTGGCTGGAGTGTGTCAGCAGTTCCTGCAAGAGGAAAGCATTGATGCTATGGACTGGCCCGCCCGTTCCCCAGACCTGAATCCAATTGAGCACATCTGGGACATCATGTCTCGCTCCATCCACCAACACCACGTTGCACCACAGACTGTCCAGGAGTTAGCGGATGCTTTAGTCCAGGTCTGGGAGGAGATCCCTCAGGAGACCATCCGCCATCTCATCAGGAGCATGCCCAGGCGTTGTAGGGAGGTCATACAGGCACGTGGAGGCCACACACACTACTGAGCCTCATTTTGACTTGTTTTAAGGACATTACATCAAAGTTGGATCAGCCAGTAGTGTGGTTTTCCACTTTAATTTTGAGTGTGACTCCAAATCCAGACCTCCATGGGTTGATAAATGTGATTTCCATTGATCATTTTTGTGTGATTCTGTTGTCAGCACATTCAACTATGTAAAGAAAAAAGTATTTACTAAGAATATTTCATTCATTCAGATCTAGGATGTGTTATTTTAGTGTTCCTTTCTTCTTTTGAGCAGTGTATATTTGTATTTATTTATTTATGTATTTATTTAACTAGGCAAGTCAGTTAAGAACAAAAAGGCCTCCTGTGGGGACAGGGATTTTTTTTTAAATGACATCACGACAAGAGACAACACTACATAAAGAAAGACCTAAGACAACATAGCATGGCAGCAACATATGACAGCATGATAGCAACATGACAACATGGCAGTAACAACATGGTAGTAACAACATGGTAGGAGCACAAAACAGGGTACAAACATTATTGGGCACAGACAAGGCAGAGACAACAATACATCACGCAAAGCAGCCACAACTGTCAGTAAGAGTGTCCATGATTGAGTCTTTGAATTAAGAGATTGAAAACTGTAGAGTTTAACACTTTTTTGGTTACTACATGATTCCATGTGTGTTATTTCATAGTCTTCACTATTATTCTACAATGTAGAAAATAGTAAAAATAAAGAAAAACCCTTGAATAAGTAGGTGTGTGCAAACTTTGACTGGTACTGTATATATGGCCTCTAGCCACACTTTCTCATTATCCATCTCTGTGTGCTGTACTGCAGGAAAGTGATGATTAATGTAGCTAGAGTACATCCCTCACACAGGTCGGATTCATTTCAAGGTCAGTGCTTAGGCCAGATTGACTGCGTCAGAAGAACTCTTGTTACAAAGCTGAAAGCCTTCACCCTCTGCCCTCAGAACCTCTCTGGCATTCAGACAGAAGTCCGCCAGCTAGCTACACAGCTAACCTCACATCCAGTAACCATTGACCCCTGTAAGCCACAGGGGACCACAGGCTAATGACTGTTACACTTAGACATATACTGTATTTCAATAAGATTAGCCTGTAAAAATGAAGGATGAATAAATTAGTTTTTTTATTGTAGCGATATTACAGCACACAATAATGTGAGTTACTGAGAGTAAACAGACTGCTGAGGCATTGTCCTTTCACAGAAATCCACTGTTCTACCCAAATACAAAGTATAAAAAATGGAAATGGAGTGTCTATAAACTACAACTGAATATTCATGAAAGTTATTTGCCTCCAGGAACAACAGCAATGAAGATTCAGTATTTAATCTAGGGGATCTCAAAGCACCTCAAACACTACTCTGCCTCCCTTGTACTAGTCTGACAGATTTAAAGGCAGGCAGAAATACCCCAGTACTTGATGTCTAACTGGCCGTGTCAACAGACCTCAGGGGCCTAATAATGACCTGTGGACTGGTGGTGTCACGTGAGGCCGGAAGAATGCCTAGTATCCCTGCCACTCTGACAGGGGCTTGCCCTATTGTGTACATGGGGTTAATCATTTAACACCCACAGCTCTATGAGGCTGTTAAGTCGTCTGACAGTAGTAGCTGAGCTTTGATCAGTGAGGTGGGAGTCAGTAACATGGTCTAGTGTTGTCACGATAACCAGGTTTATTAGTATCATAATACTCAATACCAAAATGATACCAAGGCAACAAAAAAATGATTATGCATATTAGCTAAAGTCAGAATAACCACTGGGCTTTATTTATTTTTAACATTGAATATTGTTGTTTTTAACATTGAATATGTTGATAACTGGTAGAACTTCTGTAGCTCAGTTGGTAGAGCATGGCGCTTGTAACGCCAGGGTAGTGGGTTCGATCCCCGGGACCACCCATACGTAGAATGTATGCACACATGACTGTAAGTCGCTTTGGATAAAAGCGTCTGCTAAATGGCATATATTATATAACAAATACAATATCTTCTATTCTAGATTCAATTTCTTGCTAAAATAAAACACCATATTAAATAACACAAGAATAACTTAAATGTTCCTGATGCCTAACAACATCGGACACCCAGAGCAGACAGCTTTGAAGCTATGCAGGGTTGGTCCTGGTCAGTCCCTGGATGGGAGACCAGATGCTGCTGGAAGTGGTGTTGGAGGGCCAGTAGGAGGCACTCTTTCCTCTGGTCTAAAAAAAAATATGTCAATACCCCAGTGCAGTGATTGGGGACACTGCCCTGTGTAGGGTGCACTCTTTCGGATGGGACATTAAACGGGTGTCCTGACTCTGAGGTCATTAAAGATCCCATGGCACTTATCGTAAGAGTAGGGGTGTTAACCCCAGTGTCCTGGCTAAATTTCCAGCTGTCCTTGGGAATTTGGTCACCTAATCACCCCCAACTTACAATTGGCTCATTCATCCCCCTCCCCTCCCCTGTAACTATTCCCCAGGTCGTTGCTGTGAATTAGAACGTGTTCTCAGTCAACTTACCTGGTAAAATATATATTTTATAATCTATGGCCATAATACTGGGTCAAATTACATTCATTAGACCTAAAATTCATAACAGCAAAATAATATAATATATTAAATGAATAGTTTAGTTCCAAAACGACATAAAAAAAACACTTTAAAGATCATTTCTGAAGATTCTATATTACAAAAGTCTACACGCCATAGAAGTACAATAGAATTTACACAGTATACTACGATTCCCAAAATGCATTTCACTTCCCATGGTGCAATGGGCTGCTGGCTGGCTAGTACTAGTACTTGCTACTGCTAGCAAGCCCAGACAAATGTGAATTAGTTTAAATATATTGTGGTCAAGTTATGAGTGTTAATTATTTTTGTCACTGAGCAAATTTCAGGTCCGCTGAGCGCAAACTTGAACGTTGTGAAACACTGAACACTGAAGCTAAGTTACAGTTAACAGTGGCCAAGTAGGCTACTGTGGCAAAGTAGGCTACTGTGGCAAAGTAGGCTACTGTGGCTATTTTATCGTAATGTAGGCCTACCAGAGTGGCCTTCATTCAAAAACAATGAATAAATTGCATTCCATAACATTTCAAATAAAAATGTATTTGTCATGAGCCGAAAACAACAGGTGTAGTAGACCTTATGGTGAAATGCTTACTTACAAGCTCTTAACCAACAATGCATTTAAGAAAAAATATTTAATAAATAAACTAAATTAAAATATAAACTAGCAACAATAAAATAATGCTATATACAGGGGTACAGGTACTGAATTAGTACAGGTTAGTCAAGATAGGTAGGGGTAAAGTGACTATGCATAGATGATAAACATCAGGTAGCAGCTGCGTAAAAAAAACAGGAAGCTTGGCCCCAGTGATGTACTGGGCTGTACGCACTACCCTCTGTAGCACCTTGCGGTCTGAGGCCGAGCAGTTACCATACCAGGTGGTGATGCAACCAGTCAGGATGCTCTCGATGGTGCAGCTGTATAACATTTTGAGGATCTGAGGACCCTTGCCATTTACATGGAAATAGCTGTTCTATCATTCAGCCGACTGTAGCAGCCAGTGTGTGGTGTTCAATTAGGCCTACGTTCCATGATACTTTTGAAAAAAAAAACATGCAGGGCTCGACATTAAGATTGGAAAGCAGCTGCGGTCATCCCCCTCTTCAAAGAGGGGGGGACACTCTTGACCCAAACTGCTACAGACCTATATCTATACTACCATGCCTTTCTAAGGTCTTCGAAAGCCAAGTCAACAAACAGATTACCGACCATTTCGAATCTCACCATACCTTCTCTGCTATGCAATCTGGTTTCAGAGCTGGTCATGGGTGCACCTCAGCCACGCTCAAGGTCCTAAACGATATCTTAACCGCCATCGATAAGAAACATTACTGTGCAGCCGTATTCATTGATCTGGCCAAGGCTTTTGACTCCGTCAATCACCACATCCTCATCGGCAGACTCGACAGCCTTGGTTTCTCAAATGATTGCCTTGCCTGGTTCACCAACTACTACTCTGAGTTCAGTGTATCAAATCGGAGGGTCTGCTGTCCGGATCTCTGGCAGTCTCTGGGGGTGCCACAGGGTTCAATTCTTGGACCGACTCTTCTCTGTATACATCAATGAGGTCGCTCTTGCTGCTGGTGAGTCTCTGATCCACCTCTATGCAGACAACATCATTCTGTATACTTCTGGCCCTTCTTTGGACACTGTTAACAACCCTTCAGGCAAGCTTCAATGCCATACAACTCTCCTTCCGTGGCCTCCAATTGCTCTTAAATACAAGTAAAACTAAATGCATGCTCTTCAACCGATCGCTACCTGCCCGCCTGTCCAACATCACTACTCTGGATGGCTCTGTCTTAGAATACGTGGACAACTACAAATACTTAGGTGTCTGGTTAGACTGTAAACTCTCCTTCCAGACCCATATCAAACATCTCCAATCCAAAGTTAAATCTAGAATTGGCTTCCTATTTCGCAACAAAGCATCCTTCACTCATGCTGCCAAACATACCCTTGTAAAACTGACCATCCTACCAATCCTCGACTTCGGCGATGTCATTTACAAAATAGCCTCCAATACCCTACTCAACAAATTGGATGCAGTCTATCACAGTGCAATCCGTTTTGTCACCAAAGCCCCATATACTACCCACCATTGCGACCTGTACGCCCTCGTTGGCTGGCCCTCGCTTCATACTCGTCGCCAAACCCACTGGCTCCATGTCATAATTGTATTTGTCATGAGCCGAATACAACAGGTGTAGTGGACCTTATGGTGAAATGCTTACTTACAAGCTCTTAATTAACCAACAATGCATTGAAGAAAAATATTTACTAAATAAACAAAATGAAAATATAAACTAGCAACAATAAAATAACAAGGCTATATACCTGATAGGTAAAGTCCCCCCTTATCTCAGCTCGCTGGTCACCATAGCATCTCCTACCTGTAGCACACGCTCCAGCAAGTATCTCGCTCTAGTCACCCCCAAAACCAATTCTTTCTTTGGCCACCTCTCCTTCCAGTTCTCTGCTGCCAGTGACTGGAACGAACTACAAAAATCTCTGAAACTGGAAACACTTAGCTCCCTCACTATCTTTAAGCACCAGCTGTCAGAGCAGCTCACAGATTACTGCACCTGTACATAGCCCACCTATAAATTTAGCCCAAACAACTACCTCTTTCCCTACTGTATTTATTTTTATTTATTTTACTCCTTTGCACATTCTTCCACTGCAAATCTACCATTCCAGTGTTTTACTTGCTATATTGTATTTACTTTGCCACCATGGCCTTTTTTTGCCTTTACCTCCCTTATCTCACCTCATTTGCTCACATCGTATATAGACTTGTTTAAACTGTATTATTGACTGTATGTTTGTTTTACTCCATGTGTAACTCTGCGTCGTTGTGTGTCGAACTGCTTTGCTTTATCTTGGCCAGGTATTAGAACTTGTTCTCAACTTGCCTACCTGGTTAAATAAAGGTGAAATAAATAAATAATTAACCTGTTTATCCATTTGTCCTTCAGACAAGGAGTTGACTGAAAATGTTTGTTGTTTGAGGCAAGAAACCATTTTACAAAATAAAATGCATTATTATTCCCATACTATTATTATACACAATCATACAAATTATGCTTCCCTCTGCCTATTGGCTATTTACCTTTTCAAGCCTGTCTCAAAATACAACACTGCCCCTTTTAGATAAAAAAGATCTCTTTACCTGACTCGCTTTTCAAAGATGTCTAAAAATCTACACGTTTTATGCTCTTGTAAGAAGGCATTACTCTCCTATTGTAGACTACAAATGATCTATAACTGGGCTAATAACTCACTAACTATCAAAGGACAAGAACAAAATGTGCACACGTAGCTGCATGCAGCTCTTGCGTTGATCTCAAAACAAGCACATCTACTCATGACCACAGCTGTAAACACAGTCCAGTTCAAAGTAAATGGCACAGATCCATATATAGCAATGGTGTATTTGCATATAGGCCTACTGCAGCTCTAATTTGTTATGCCGCACCAGTCTGGGTAGAGTAAGAGCTGAGTCGTGCTGTCACGCCCTGGTCTAAGTATTTATCTTCATGTATTGGGTCAGGCCAGGGTGTGGCATGGGTTTTTTGTATGTGGTGTGTATATATTGGGATTGTAGCTAGTGGGGTGATCTATGGCTGTCTGGTGTGGTTCTCAATCAGAGGCAGGTGTTTATCATTGTCTCTGATTGGGAACCATATTTGGGCAGCCATATTCTTTGAGTTTGGTGTGGGTCCTTAGTGTCTTTGTTCCTGTCGCTGTATTTAGTTGACAAGTATAGGCCGTTTCGGTTTTCGTTACGTTTATTGTTTTTGTAGTGTTTGTCATTTTGTGTTTACGTTTGTTTGATTAAACATGGATCGCAATCTACACGCTGCGTTTTGGTCCGACTCTCCTTCACCAAAAGAGAACCGTTACACGTGCATGTCAATGCAATAGAATCCTACTCCTATGCGTTCTGCTTTCAACAAAATTGAAAGTGACTAATATTGCGTTGATTCGATCACAATTGCCACAGTAAAGGGAAAAGTTGATAGTGTTAACAGGGAAAACTCTAGAGAAATCTTGTCCTTCTCTACAGCTGATAGATCTTCTGCACAGCAGTCCCAGGGGAACATTGGTATATTTTGATGAATGGCTGGAACAACCTTCTGGCTGAAGCCCAGCACGCTATCGACTGGGCCACAGAAGCATCCTCCAGTGGCAGTGGATATCCTCGCTTATAAACCAGGGTCGCTACACAACTCCCTCCTTTCAAAGAGCATGTCCTCACGCTGGACCTCACAGGACTCAGTCTTACAGGAAAATGTTCACCAGCCAACACTCACACTGTCGTGGATGTGAGGTCAGATCACTTCCGACACCAATGTAACGAAACCAATGTAATGAACCCTCAACCTTATGGCCCGAAGCCCAGCCAGCCATCTACTGTGCCACAAAAGCATGCTGGCAGAGTCGATATCATGTTCATGTCATTGTCACTGAAAAATAATACAACTTTAGTAGAATAACAACAAAGTTACAATGCAAATGTCATGTGTAAAATTGCTTATTTTTTATGCTGTTCTGGAACTAAACCTCCCTTGCACTCTACTGTTTTGTAACACATTTTTCTTAGTAGTTTGCCAACATCTGCTCTGCAAGCTAAGTATTCCCATAGTTCACCCCTGCAGCCAGTTTTGTCAATGAGCTGCGGGCGTGGAGGTATGCTGTTTTCTTTTGCAGAAGCCATGCTGTCGGCATTTTCTCTCTACTCTCGCTTGCTTCTTAAATAGTGGCTTACGCGGTGTCAGCTGGCTAGCTTATTACTGCCCCTTTGAGAAGATTTAAACAAATTACTAGACAGACTCGATCCTCTCAATCCTTAGATGGTGCGAGACACATTTGAGAGAAGAACCAAAAGTAACAAATGCTAGTACCGGGAAAATGTTCATGTTCTAGTATTTTAAAAATGCAGTATAGAATTTTCAGTATAGCATGAAACACTAAAATGGTCAGTAACAGAGTCCGGGTCAGGTCTTACTTGTTTTCTCGGAGCGGGCGACCTGCCCAGCCACCAGCCAGGCCAGAGCGGTGACAGCCACCAGGGCTCCTAGGTGTAGGAAGGGACCTGTGGCCTGACATCATTCAGTGTTAAAGGTGTGGCATTGCGACAGTCATTCACAGTTGTTAAATGGTACGACATAAACTAAATAATTCAGTGGTAATGGTAGGCTACTGCATGAAGAATTCAACAAAAATAAGTAAATTAACCCCTTGAATCAGTCTTAACACATCTGTTGGATGCATTTCTATATTGAAATAATGTTGCCTTTGTATGTAGTTCAATATAGTCATTAACATGTGATTTATCAAGTATATTACCACATATCGGGAAAGTGTCCTGTATAATACAGTTTGATGCACAGCCCTAAATGGGGACGGGTTTGTTGTTGAACTGACCTGGAGTGATATAGGGATGACTGCCCACTCCTCCCCCCATGTTTGATTGACAGATATGAATCCGATGGCAGTGGTCAGCAGGGCAGTACTGACCCCTATCTATGGGGGCAAACAGAGTGTTACAGACCATCGCACGCACACAGACAGACACACACAGCTCCCCCAGGCTAACCATTCCAACCCTCTGTAGTGTGTTCGGCCAGATAACAGCATCCTGGGGCATGATGTCACTGCTTTCACAACCCGCAGGAAAACATTAACTCAAATGTGGGGTTCAGGCAGAGTTCAGTTGGCCACTTGAAGACACACAAAGTATACGTGCCTTCGGAAAGTATTCAGACCCCTTTACTTTTTCCACATTTCTAGGTTACAGCCTTAATGTTTTTCCCCTCATCAATCTACACACAATACCCAATAATGACAAAGCAAAAACAGGTTTAAAGATGTTTGTTAATACAATAAAGAAAACAGAAAATCACTGTTCAAAAGTTGAGTCACTTGTAAATGTTCTTGTTTTAGAAAGAAACACATTGTGTCCATTAAAATAACATCAAATTGATCAGAAATACAGTGTAGACATGGTTAATGTTGTAAATGACTATTGTAACTGGAAACAGCTGATTTTTAATTGAATGTCTACATAGGCATACAGAGGCCCATTATCAGCAACCATCACTCCTGTGTTCCAAAGACACGTTGTGTTAACTAATCCAAGTTTATTATTTTAAAAAGGCGACTCCGGGATGCTTGCCTTGTTCTTTTGGCCATCTTAATCTTTTCTTTGCCAGTCTGAGATTTGGATTTTCCTCTGCAACTGTCTAGAAGGCCAGCATCCTAGAGTCGCCTCTTCACTGTTGACGTTGAGACTGGTGTTTTGCAGATACTATGTCAGGAAGCTGCCAGTTGAGGACGTGAGGTGTATGTTTCTCAAACTAGACACACTAATGTACTTGTCCTCTTGCTCAGTTGTGCACTAGGGCCTCCCACTCCTCTATTCTGGTTAGACCCAGTTTGCTATGTTCTGTGACCAGAGAAGTACACAGCACTGTTCGAGATCTTCAGTTTGTCAATTTCTCGCATGGAATAGCCTTAATTTCTCAGAACAAGAATAGACTGACGAGTTTCAGAAGAAAGTTTTGTTTCTGGCCATTTTGAGCCTGTAATCAAACCCAGCAATGCTGATGCTCCAGATACTCAACTAGTCTAAAGAAGGCCAGTTTTATTGCTTCTTTAATCAACAGTTTTCAGCTGTGCTAACATAGTGGCAAGAACAAGTATTTGATACACTGCCAATTTTGCAGGTTTTCCTACTTACAAAGCATGTAGAGGTCTGTAATCTTTATCATAGGTACAACTTCAACTGTGAGAGACAGAATTGAAAACAAAAATCCAGAAAATCACATTGTATGATTCGTAGAATGTATGCACACATGACTGTAAGTCGCTTTGGATAAAAGCGTCTGCTAAATGGCATATATTATTATTATTATTATAAGTAAATAATTAGCATTTTATTGCATGACATGAGTATTTGATCACCTTCCAACCAGTAAGAATTCCAGCTCTCACAGACCTGTTTGTTTTTCTTTAAGAAGCCCTCCTGTTCTCCACTAATTACCTGTATTAACTGCACTTGTTTGAACTCGTTACCGGTATAAAAGACACCTGTCCACACACTCAATCAAACAGACTCCAACCTCTGCACAATGGCCAAGACCAGAGAGCTGGGTAAGGACATCAGGGATAAAATTGTAGACATGCACACGACTGGGATGAGCTACAGGACAATAGGCAAGCAGCTTGGTGAGAAGGCAACTACTGTTGAAGCAATTAGAAAATGGAAGAAGTTAAAGATGACGGTCAATCACCCTCAGTCTGGGGCTCCTTCATCGGTCAAAGGTATGGGAGTTTAAATACTTTCCTTGGATTTATTTGAGATTGATAAAAATGTGTGCAATAGGAAATATGCAATAGTAGGCTAAAGGTGGGTTGCAGCAAAATGGATCTCATCTCGTGGGGCATCAATGATCATGAGGAAGGTGAGGGATCAGCCCAGAACTACATGGCAGGACCTGGTCAATGACCTCAAGAGAGCTGGGACCACAGTCTCAAAGAAAAGCAACACACTACACTACTAACACACTACGCCGTCATGGATTAAAATCCTGCAGCGCGCGCAAGGTCCCCCTGCTCAAGCCAGCGCATGTCCAGTCCCGTCTGAAGTTTGCCAATGACCATCTGAATGATCCAGAGGAGGAATGGGAGAAGGTTATGTGGTCTGATGAGACAAAAATAGAGCCAAACTCCACTCGCCGTGTTTGGGGGAAGAAGGATGAGTACAACCCAAAGAACACCATCCCAACCGTGAAGCATGGAGGTGGAAACATCACTCTTTGGGGATGCTTTTCTGCAAAGTGGACAGGACGACTGCACCGTATTGAGGGGAGGATGGATGGGACCATGTATCGCGAGATCTTGGCCAACAACCTCCTTCCCTCAGTAAGAGCATTGAAGATGGGTCGTGGCTGGGTCTTCCAGCATGACAACGACCCGAAACACACAGCCAGGGCAACTAAGGAGTGGCTCCGTAAGAAGCATCTCAAGGTCCTGGAGTGGCCTAGCCAGTCTCCAGACCTGAACCCAATAGAAAATCTTTGGAGGGAGCTGAAAGTCCGTATTGCACAGCGACAGCCCCGAAACCTGAAGGATCTGGAAAAGGTCTGTATGGAGGAGTGGTCCAAAATCCCTGCTGCAGTGTGTGCAAACCTGGTCAAGAACTACAGGAAACGTATGATCTCTGTAATTGCAAACAAAGGTTTCTGTACCAAATACTTATGTCATGCAATAAAATGCAAATAATTACTTAAAAATCATACAATGTGATTTTATGGAATTTTGTTTTAGATTCCATCTCTCACAGTTGAAGTGTACCTATGATAAAAATGACAGACCTCTACATGCTTTGTAAGTAGGAAAACCTGCAAAATCTGCAGTGTGTCAAATACTTGTTCTCCCCACTGTAATTGCAAAAGGGTTTTCTAATGATCAATCAGCCTTTTAAAATGATGAACTTGGATTAGCTAACACGATGTGCCATTGGAACACAGGAGTGATGGTTGTTGATAATGGGCCTTTGTATGCCTACGTAGATATTCCATTAGAATCAGCCATTTCCAGCTACAATCGTCATTTACAACATCAATGTCTACACTATTTCTGATCAATTTGATGTTATTTTAATGGACAAATGATTTATTTTTTCAAAACAAGGACATTTCTGAGTGACCCCAAACTTTTAAACAGTAGTGTATGTATTCAGACACTTTACTCGGTACACTGTTGAAGCACCTTTACAACCTTGAGTCTTCTGGGTATGATGCTACAAGCTTGGCACACCTGTATTTGGAGAGTTTCTCACATTCTTCTCTGCAGATACTCTCAAGCTCTGTCAGGTTGGATGGGGAGCATTGCTGCACAGCTATTTTCAGGTCTCCAAAGATGTACGATAAGGTTAATGTCTGAGTTCTGGCTGGGCCACTCAAGGACAGTCAGACTTGTCACAAATACACTCCTGCGTTGTCTTGGCTTTGTGCTTAGGGTCTTGGTCCCGATGGAAGGTGAGTTCCTGAGCAGGTTTTCATCAAGGATCTCTGTACTTTTCTCCGTTCATCTTTGCCTTGACCCTGACTAGCCCAGTCCCTGCCACTGAAAAACATTGACACAGAATGATGCTGCCACCACCATGCTTCACCATAGGGATGGTGCCAGGTTTCTTCCAGACATGATGCTTGGCATTTAGGCTAAAAAGTTCGATCTAGGTTTCATTAGAGAATCTTGTTTCATGGTCTGTGAGTCCTTTAGATGGCGATTGGCAAACAAGCGGGCTGTCATGTGCCTTTACTGAGGAGTGGCTTCTGTCTGGTCACTGCCATAAAGGCCTGATTTGTGGGGTGCTGTAGAGTTGGTTGGCCTTCTGGAAGGTGCTCCAATTTCCACAGAGGAACTCTAGAGCTCTTTCAGAGTGACCACTGGGTTCTTGGTCACCTCCCAGACCAAAGCCCTTCTCCCCTGATTGCTCAGTTTGGCCGGGCGGCCAGCTCTAGGTGTTGGTGGTCTTGGTGGTTCCAAACTTCTTCCATTTTAAGAATGATGGAGGGCACAGTGTTCTTGTGTACCTTCAATACTGCAGAAATGTTTTGGTGCCCTTCCAGATCTGTGCCTAGACACAATCCTGTCTCTGAGCTCTACAGACAATTTCTTCAACCTCGTGGCTTGGTTTTTGCTCTGACATGCAGTCAACGGTGGGACCTTATATAGACAAGACAAATCATGCCCAATCAATTTACCACAGGTGGACTCCAAGTTATAGTAACATCTCAAGGATGATCAATGAAAACAGGATGAACCTGAGCTCAATTTTGAGTCTCATAGCAAAGAGTCTGAATACTTATGTAAATAAGGTATTTTTTTCATTTTTTTAATCAGTTTTCGTTTTGTCATTATGGGGTATTGTGTAGATTGCTGAGGATTATTATTAAAAAATATATTTTTTTACAATAAGACTGTAACAACAAATTTGGGAAAAAGTCAAGGGTACTTTCCCAAGGCACTGTACATAAACAAACACAACACAAATCGCACATTTGAGTATTACCTTGTGCAGCCAGTGCAAGTTCAGCTGTTGTCCCACTGCTATGTGGCAAAGTGCTAAAATCTAAAGGAATAGAAACAGATAAATAAATCACATCACGTGGAAATCCACAGTCACCGTTTTCAAAAAAGGTCAACAGCTGCCTGGGCGATCCTAACTGTCACGTGTAGACTTGGCACAGACATGCCTGGCAACATGTTTCTGCCCTGCCAGGTTATACCACTAACATTACCTGGCTGTTCCCATTGCCTAGACACCATATCAATATCATCTCACAGTGAATGTTTGATGAGATGTCAACTCACCATTAAAAATGCAATATAAGTGAAGCCGGCAGCGGTAGTGGCCAGGATTGGAACAGTCCCGTCGATCCACTCTCCAGAACGGTTATATAAAAACCTGTAAAACAGAGCAAAATGGATGGAAGTCAGTTGCACAATAGTAGTGTCTCATCGATATCAGGACAGGCTGCAGCTTGTGCTCCTCTGGTCTTTGAGATGAGATAGAGGATAGATTGTAGAAACAAGCCAAGTGGTCTAGCAGGAGAAGTTGTTGACACTGATCTAAGGTCAGTTTTGAGTTTCCTCTAGTAGCTAAGGTTTAGATTCGGGGGAAGGGAAGCCAATCCTAGATCTGTGCCCAACGGGCAACCTCGAGCTCCTAGCCCCAAAGGTCTCTTTGTAAAATTAACTGGCTGACTATAAATGAGCTAACAGCCGACACTGACGCTTAAACCGGAAGGCCTGAACTCCCAGGGCAGGCATAATGTGTTCTAGTGTCCTTGTCCAGGAATGTAAGCCTTTATTATCCCCATAAAACAAAGCAAACAGAGACAAATAAACACAAAAGAGGGAGCTGCTCAGAGCAAATGGCTGCAGTCGCTTCTTCTCTGTAATGAGTATTGGAGCACAAATAGATGATGTAATAACTATGTTAACGTGTTGCGAGTTAGAGGCCTTGTTCTAAAAGGACGTCTCCTTAAGGCTGTGTCTCCACACACAGGAAAGGAAAGGGAGGAACAAAGACATCATGCAGTACAAACACACACACGGGGTGGGGGGGGGACACACTGGGGGGGACTTGCACAATTGGTGGCTGACTAAATACTTTTTTGCACCACTGTATTATGACAACATTGTGACGTTTTTGTTCGTTTTGGACTTTGGTTAGGGGTTTTTCAGCTATTTGGGCACACAACATTTTTTCGAGGCAAGCCTAAGTTCAGAGCCGATGTTTATGCCCCTTCGTCTGCGATTGGTCAACTGTAGGGATTCTTAATTTTTTATTGGAAAATACTGCAAAACATTTTGTTAGATGTAAAATTGTGCAACTAAGATCTCCTTGGCATAAACAACTGAATTAATTTTAGATTAGTTCTGACTATTTTGAGGAAGTCTGTACTGGCTATGGTGTCTCAAAATGGACAAACAGTACTATTGCAGCTTTTTTCTTGTTTTTCAAGTAAAGGTCTTTTAAGGGAGTACGCAAACACTCGTTTCGGTTAGGCTAGACTGAAACATGCCCGACGCCTTTGGAGAGTGATAAATTAAAAGGAGAGAGGAGCAGAGAAAAGAGTATGGAAGGAGAGGGAGAAAGTGGGATGAGGGGCATGGAGAGATAAACAAGGAGCGAAGGACGATGGGGGAAGCAGAGGTGACATTGAGCGCTAATGACAGGAAGAGAAAGGAGGTGGTAGAATGAGAGAGCGAGGGGAATGACTTGGGGGGGACAAAGCAAATTGCACCTTACAAGAAGAAACACAAAGCTTCTTCCTCTTATGGCTCTCACATATTGCACCAAATGTGTTTTAGGGACCACTGGGGCATAGCGTGCACATAAAATGTAGAAGGCCTTGAGAACTTGGTCAAGAGCTCTACTAAATAAACCTAACTCATAATTTCAGTGGTAGTATATCCTTCAATTGAATGTGCAATGACTCATGACAGAACTAACACCTGTATTGTTTCCATGCACGATTGGTTTTATGGTAACTGTGGGGGAGACATGACTGGAATAATCCGAGAGGTGATTTGGGGTCAAAGGGTATTCCTGCTTTATGTAATCATGCTCACTATAATCTGCAGAGATAGACGCCCTAAAGCCAATCCATCCCCACCCAGATTAGACCAACCACGATGAGTGAATAATTGTTGGAAAAAAACTACAGAGTTAGCATTTTCGGTTAAAAGCAAAAACATATGAAGAGAAATTGCAGCATTTTAAAGTAAAACAATCTACTGTAGGTAAATGCCAGAGAGTCAAAGGGAACATCAGGAGCATTTAGTGGGGAACTCATTTATTTGAATGAAACACTGACTGATGGTGATATACTGAGACAAGAATCTATGAGTTGCATAACTAGAGTGTGCACACACACACACACATTGTACAGCAGTACTCACCAGTTGAACTCATTGTAGTCATTGTGTGCCTCCCACCAGAAGTAGAACCAGACCAGGAGCAGAGAGAAGGTGAAGAAGAGGATGAGAGACCACAGGAACTCCCACTGGGAAACACACAGGAACCATTATTACCTTTACCACAGTATCATTAGTCAGATACCATCAGATTAACATAAAGCACTTTGGCCAGTGTTGTGTTGAAACATTGGAATACTATTGGTGCATTCATAGTATTACTTTCTTTGATTGCAAGTGAGCAAATGGCTGATTAGAAAGTCCTTTGCCCACACCAGAATGGCATACGATATAACATTACCCCCATGCGTCAACGCCGCTATAAACACTGACAACAGAAATGCAAGCAACAACATTCTCCTAAAAGTCTGGCAGAGTAGTCATTGGGCAATCTGCCCTAATCCAGCAAAAGTGAGAGCCTATAGACTATAAATCAGGATGTAGAAAGACTGATGACGATGCAGCCAAGGCTGGCACACAGACTAATGGCTCAAACCTGGAGTCATGACAAACATTTGAAAACACAATTTGCTAGCTGCATCAGAATAAGGTGGTAAACCAGAAACGAGGAACGTTCTGGAGAACAAGTCAACACAATAACGCTCATGGTTTATAGTGAATGTAATGTCAATTCTGTTCAGAAATCATTTCACACTCCCACTTTGTGTAGGCATTCACAAAGCCTGCATTACCAAAGACGAGACAACATTCATACCGCTTTACATCTGATTGAAAAGAGAGAACCACATGTCTGGTATCAGTTGCGGTAGAGGCAGTATGCAGTAACCATTCATGCAGAAACTGTCATAGGGCCATATTGTCTCAGTAAAAAAGCAGAGGGACTCGAAGCTCCCAAACCACTGTCCTCATCAAGTAATTACTCACATTAACTTAATAGCCAATGAGGCCATGAGCCGATTAGTGGTCAGTTGTGTTTAGCCTTCCAATGCCACCGCAAGCTGTAATAAGAGCTCTAATAAAGAGATCCAATGTTCGCTCGCAGACATGCACACGACTTGGATGACAAAGCACAAAAAGTTAGCTTTTCAAACTTCTCCAGACAGTCAAGACCTTTTTGGCCCATCTATGTAAAAGTAAAAATATCGCTCCTCGCTCAGACAGAAGTGTAACAGTTAAGACCACCACATAAATAAAGAACAGAACTGCCCAAAATGTTCCTTATAATTAATTAAACTTTAATTGATGTGATAACCCCTCATCCTACTGAGAATTGGACTCTACAACGACAGCACGACTGGCTGCTCCTCACAATGTATTTGCATACCAGCCCACAAATTAGCACACAATGAAATCAGGCTTACTCACAGAGCCCGGAGGACTCGAGAACGCTTAGATAGAAATGTATGAATAGAACAGTCTGTTTTGCAAAATAACAAGTTGTTCAAGCTCTATACATTACATTTCTATCTGCAATAATGTTCTTACATAGCACCATTCAAAATAAGCCCTGGTTGACCCTGTATTTAGCCTTGCTGTGATATGAGATATCAAGGTGATATGAGAGCACAAACAAAGCTGTTTGGACGTTCACCTTAGATGACTGTTCCAGGGAGGGCATCGGCTGGCAGTGGCACAGGATGTAAGACAGGGCCAGGTCTAATGGCTGGGTGGTGACAGATACCAGCCTGAGCCCTTTGTATACCTTCTGCCCTCCACTCTGACCGTCTCCCTGGGCACTGGAGAGGAGAGCCTAATGTGCTTATGTGGAGTTGTGGACAGGCCAAACGGCAGTTAAACTATGGGGACACTAAAGCACATGTTTGAGATGGTATGAGGATTATTACATACCAAAGTTGTTGATTTGGGGCAGGGATTGGGAATATAGTAGTATGAGGGAAGGAAGCCTGTGGGTGATCTGGTTGTGGCGATTCTTTTTAGCCATCAATCTCTTCCAGATAAGGAGTTAGTCGTGAAAACATTTGTTAAATTATAATAAAGACCATACTAAGAAAATCACTCCATTTCAGAAATCATAGTAATACAGACCCCAGAATGGTTACCATAGGGTTAGTTTTACATTGTTACACTTCCAAGTCTCGTATTTGGTTAAAGCTTACAATTCACCCCCCCCCCCCTCCTCCTCTCCCCTGTAACTATCCCCCAGGTTGTTGCTGTAAATGAGAATATGTTCTGTCAACTTACCTGGTAAAATAATAAAACATGTATTATAATAATAATTCACCGCAATGTGAGAAAGCCAGACGTCAAGGTAACCATAGGGTTAACCCTATGGCAGGTTGGGGTCTGACTGGCAGCCCTGCTCATTGATCCAACTGCTCTGGCACTGTCCCCTTGGCTTTTAATGACTACCCAGAAACACCTGGGAGAGGGACACCTTGAGGGCATGCGAGGGGACATTGTTCACCTGCTGAGATCAAGATGGATTACAGAGGTGACACCCCTGGGAGAGAAGGGATTGGATGGTCTATTAGTAGGTCATGTTTGGACAACAATGAGACTAAATGTTTGGGATCATTTTAAACTGGCTGCTTGGGAGCTAATCGAGTTGCCAAGCCAGTTGTGTGAGTGGCAAATATTGCATACAATGTGCAATTCAAATCTCAAAGCTAATATTTTTTTTACATGTTACGGGCATATTTAGGATGGCTGCCACATTTATTCCTTAAATTAATATTCATCCAAGCTAGTGTCATGTACAGTATGTGCAATGTGTATAGTATATGACTGAACATGAATCCTGTCATTGGTCTTCTCCACTGCTGTTTAGGAACGGATCAAACCAGAGCACTCTGGCATGATACAGCCTGCCTGACCTATGATGACATCACATTCTGCATGGCTTGCTTTAGTTAGGGTGGAACATACGCCTTCAGGGCAGGGCCGACACCATGGCATTAAAAACTGCTTTCTAACTAGTGTCAAAACAAGGAACCAACTCAAAGTGTACAGAGCGTAATACATCTAGTAGTCTGTTGAATCATACTGTATGATGAATTTCCATTCAAAATGGGGGACATGAGTGAGGGATGCAACCTTTGTATTATTTCCCACAAGACATGTGTCCAAGCGAGGTTAAATGGTCAACATCTATCTATGTCAAGAGGGGTCAGAAAAAAAAATGTCAACGTATTTAATGGGTCTGAGGGGAAATAAAGGTTTTATATTGTATTGAGAGGTTTAAGCCCAACAGAGCCGACTCATTCATCCTCGTACTCTCCTAGTAGGAGCGGGGAGAGCAAATGACTTTCCTCTACTGGGGAGATATTTTTGGGGAAATGCCATGAAAATTGCTGTGCTGCTTGGCTGAATGGCACTAGGCAGGCAGGCAGCTGAATTAAGATAGCCAAAGCCTCATTGACCAACAGAGGCTAAAAATAGACAGATAAAAAGGATCAGGGGATAATTATCTTCTGTGGAACCGTAAACACTAGAATTACTGCAAAAGAAAATCTAACAGAGGATCCTCCACTGTCGCTCAATCAAAAAATGAGATTCCAGAAATATCATCCATTCAAAGAGCTCTACACTACATTACAGAAGCTTTCTTCTGATCAGTTTAGGTAAAAACGCCGTTAGTTTTGGTGAAGCAAAATATTTGTAGGTCTAAGGTAGAGGGCGTCCGATTATGATTTTTCAACGCAGATACCGATTATTGGAGGGACCCCCCCCCAAAGCAGATACCGATTAAAATCGGCCGATGTTTTCTTTGATTTATTTATTTGTAATAATGACAATTACAACAATCCTGAATGAACACTTATTTTAACTTAATACATCAATAAAATCTATTTAGCCTCAAATAAATAATGGAACCGGTTAAATTTGGTTTAAATAATGCAAAAACAAAGTGTTGGAGAAGAAAGTAAAAGTGCAATATGTGCCATGTAAAAAAGCTAATGTTTAAGTTCCTTGCTCAGAACATGAGAACATATGAAAGCTGGTGGTTCCTTTTAACATGACACTTCAATAGCCCAGGGAAAGAGGTTTTAGGTTGTAGTCATTATAGGACTATTTCTCTCTATACCATTTGTATTTCATAAACCTTTGACTATATTATGTTCTTTTAGGCACTTTAGTATTGCCAGTGTAACAGAATAGCTTCCGTTCCTCTCCTCGCCCCTACCTGGGCTCGAACCAGGAACACATCGACAACAGCCACCCTCGAAGCATCATTACCCATCGCTCCACCAAAGCCGCGGCCCTTGCAGAGCAAGGGGAACAACTACTTCAAGGTATCAGAGCGAGTGATGTCACCAATTGAACCGCTATTAGCGCGCACCCCGCTAATTAGCTAGCCATTTAACATCGGTTACACCTAGCTAGCCATTTCACATCGGTTACACCAGACTAATCTCGGGAGATGATAGGCTTGAAGTCATATACAGCTCAATGCTTGAAGCACAGCGAAGAGCTGCTGGCAAATGCACGAAAATGCTTACAAGCCAGCTGCTGCCTACCACCGCTCAGTCAGACTGCTCTATCAAATCAAATCAAATTTATTTATATAGCCCTTCGTACATCAGCTGATATCTCAAAGTGCTGTACAGAAACCCAGCCTAAAACCCCAAACAGCAAACAATGCAGGTGTAATCATAGACTTAATTATAACATAATAACACACAGAAATACAAGCCTTGTGTCATTAATATGGTCAAATCCGGAAACTATCATTTCAAAAACAAAACGTTTATTCTTTGTGAAATACGGAACAGTTCCGTATTTTATCTAATGGTGGCATCCATAAGTCTAAATATTCCTGTTACATTGCACAACCTTCAATGTTCTGTCATAATTATGTAAAAGTCTGGCAAATTAGTTTGCAACGAGCCAGGCGGAACTAACTATTGCATATACCCTGACTCTGCATGCAATGAACGCAAGAGAAGTGACACAATTCCCCTAGTTTAATATTGCGTGCTAACCTGGATTTCTTTTAACTAAATATGCAGGTTTAAAAATATATACTTGTGTATTGATTTTAAGAAAGGCGTTGATGTTTATGGTTAGGTACACATTGGTGCATCGACAGTGCTTTTTTTGCGAATGTGCTTGAGAAGTAGGCTGTGATTCAATGACAAATTAACAGGCACCGCATTGATTTTATGCAAAGCAGGACACACTAGATAAACTAGCAATAGCATCAACCACGTGTAGTTAAGATTGAATGTTTTTTATAAGATACGTTTAATGCTATCTAGCAAATTACCTTGGCTCCTTGCTGCACTCACATAACAAGTAGTCAGCCTGCCACACAGTCTCCTCGTGGAGTGCAATGTAAATCGGCCATGATCGGTGTCCAAAAATGCAGGTTATGAAAACTTGAAATCTGCCCTAATTAAATCGGCCATTCCAATGAAATCGGTGGACCTCTAGTTTAAGGCCATCTTGCTGTGCCCAACTGGGGCTACTGACAAAAAGGTGCTGGCATGCAATCCAATTCCCCTCCTACCTGCTAGCTCCAAGGCTAGCAGGGTATTCTCCACTATTCTCCAGTGGCGCCATCTAAACAGCCAGCAGTCAGGAGAGTAGTGCATTATGATTCAATAGACTTCTCTCGTGGGGTCACTTCTTCTCATTACCTCCCAGTACCAAAGTCATTATAGAAGCTGCCGCTGCCCCATGCCTGCTTAGAGTCCAGACTACTATAGTGTCATTATGACTATAGATGGACCTACCAAGAATTTGGCTGCATGGAAAACATTGATCAAGCACACCTAGCATGGCACACAGCACAATCCACCTTCACTGCAGGTCAGCAAGCAAGAGAGTCCTCCCACAACACAATAATCAAAAAAATATATCACAGGCAGGGAAATTATAATGAATGCTGCTAGACTAGAGCTTCCACATCAGTGGTGGTCGGGAACGTTTAAGATGAGGGAGGACAATTATTTCATGAGCATGGCCTTATTTCTATTACAGCACATTGGATGACTGACAGACATATTCCATTCATCCAGTTTAACATTGATACAACCTAGCCTATGACTTCAACATCTCTCTACACCCATCCTGAGGCTGATACAACCTAACCTATGACTTCAACATAGGTGTCTCCCTCCATCTCTCTCATTTGGCACATTCCAGATAATTATATGATAACACACTTTGGACCGTAGGGTTAAGTGGTGAAGTGCGTTTTAATACAGGACTGGACAGATGCATAGTTTTGATGTACAGAAATTAACCAGAGCATTATTCTATGAGAGTGAGGAGTGTGTGAATGCTAGAAGGAATTGGTTCTCTAGGATAGAACACTCTTGACACATTTATATGGAGACTTACATGGATATTCTGGCATGTGCTATCGTGTATGTGATGAGAAATGGGTGGGTTACTCCTCACGCCTCTCATCTTCCTTGCACAGCATTGCCAGGTGAAATTAGTGTTATTCAAAGTGTTCTGTAAGTGCATTCGATAAGCATCATGGAACCTACACAATTTGGGATTTTGTATTTGAATTGAAGGATTGGATACCATTTAGTCCGAGGACTATTGATGTGCATAAGTAGTATTTCTGTGGATCGAGTTTATGTATGTGCGTACATGTGAAACAGTGGAGGCATCTCAGAGGAAGAAGGGGAGAACCAAAAGTTATTATTTTTAGATAAAACTAAACTACATACACGTCAGCAATTAATTTATTAAAACACACCGTTTTCCAATGAAGGTCTACAGTACCCTCAACAGCCATCTGTAGGGTAGCACCATGGTATAACTGGAGGACAGCTAGCTTCTGTCCTCCTATGGGTACATTGACTTCAATAGAAAACCTAGGAGGCTCACCCCCTTCCATAGACTTGCAGTCACCTATCAGTGCTCTTGCAGAATGAACTGACATATCCACCCAATCAAAAGATCAGAGAATTAATCTAGTACCGAAAGCATAAGCTACAGCTAGCTGAGTGAGTGAGTGAGTGAGTGAGTGAGTGAGTGAGTGAGTGAGTGAGTGAGAGATGGGGCTAGAGAGTGCGCTAGCCGCAGAGAGAGGACACAGACCACACAGACCCACCCTTTCCTCAGGCAGTGGTCTGCCCCAGTCTCTCCATCGGTCTCCTTGTTGCCCTGGCTGAGTGTCCTGGACTAGACCAGCAGCTGGTGGGGGTTGTCACTGAATGTCCCACAGTTCCTCGCAGCCTAAATCCCTTCACAATTCCTGCTGCTGTAGAAAATCACTAGTGTGTTTCCCCACCCAGCCCAGGCCCACCTATCAGACCAACAGAATTACCCTGAGAAGACCAGGGTTAGTGTTCCAGCCCTCTGTTGCTCCATCCTCTCTCCAGTAATGGCAGAACTGTCAGTAGCACCAACAGGCAGTGGCTTCACTTACTACAGAACAGAACGACCTCTTCAGCTCTGTGTAGCTGCTGACCTCATAGCTACAAATAATATGATACAATAATGCCCTAGAGATTTTGCTCTTGCCTGGCCTTGGTCAGCTCTTGATTTGAAACAGCATGTTGTGTTGTCCTTGGACGCTCATATCTGAAGAGTTGAAAAGTTCAGGAAAACATTGGAGACCTTGGTAACCTCATGGACTGGCTGAACTCACTGAACACTAGCAGAGGGGAGAGAATACAGGCTCTGATAGAAATCACACTGAATGTGGTAAGAGACACACACTACCGCTGAAAGTATGTTCTCTCTAGTTAGCCTTTTGGACATAATATCTTCTAGAAGGTAGCCTACACTTCCACCAACCAACAACAAAAGCTATATGTAAACAAAATGAAAAATGTTGCTTCAAATATTCTCTTGAAGTTTGAATCCAACTTTTTTTTAAAGCACAAACCCATAGAATGTCTTTACACTAACAGTGCCAAGAGCTGGTGACAAGTACTTAACTAATGAGAACCATCCATGTATAATTGGTGTCATATCAATATTTCATTGCTTAGCTCTACACACAGAAAGGATATGACAAGGCATTAGCTATATGGGTTATGACAACAGAAAACCACCTAATAGGCTAGTCTATAAAGGAAAAAAACAGAGCTAGTTTGGCAGCCAGGCCTGGCTGTTGTTTATGTTGTTGGAAGTGCTGTACAGACTTTAATAACACGTCTACATGGTATAATTCCCCTCAAAATAGTCAGCAATTATAGTGTGTAAACAGTCCCCTCCTGCCGCTGTGAAACTAGCGAACTCCCAGAGAATCTGGGTAGAGTAGACAGACAGCCGGAGAGGGATTAAAACTGACAGACAGAACACTTTTCCCTTTGGAGAGAGACATGATTCAGGAAGATTAGGCTATTCCCCTCACCCAATATTAGAGGACTTGTTTGAATGTCAGCACTCCTGGAAGTGCAGACTGACTGAAAGGTTCATAGATATGATTATTGAGCTATGACGACGGGTAGACAAGGTTACCAGTAAATTTGTTTTCAAAGACAGTTGATAATGACCTTCACCATAGGGTATTCATGCAAATGCTTAACTGAAAGTCTTCTATGAACATCAATATAGAGGCATCCTCCTAAACGTTTGTTAACTTGTGTCTCTAACTTCTACAGCTCTGACATACAAGAGGTGTTGAAGCTTTTGACCTTTCATTCTGTAGGGAACTAAAAAGGTAATGGAAGACAAGAGTTAGCGGTGGAATGAAATGTACAATTGACATTCTGCTCAGAGAATGTTTCCTGCATGATGTTGGCTGAATGTTCTCTGCCATATTAGACACCTGGTTGTCTAGTGTAGTGCAGTCTTTAGCTGTGAGGTAAAACAGTGATGTTGGCTGAATGTTCTCTGCCATATTAGACACCTGGTTGTCTAGTGTAGTGCAGTCTTTAGCTGTGAGGTAAAACAGTGATGGTGGCGAGTGATTTGAAAACAGAATTTCCATTTCACATGTCCCTGTAAGTCATTTGACAGACCAATGCCACAGAATGATGCTCATTCCTACTTCTAGACCCATTGTGCTCCAGGTAAAGACTGGCTAAGTGGAAGAACTCAATTATTACCGAGGCCAGATCAACTTGCAGTGCCAGTGACGTGGGCGGCCTTTTTACAAACCGCTCTAAAACAGAGGCAGGTTCACAAAGAGAGGGAGGCTCAGGCAAACTGGCCTGTTCATTATCCATCTCTGAGAGGAGAGACAACAGCAACCACTTCTATTCTGTTCTGAATCGGGGCATTATGAAGGGAGTGCATGTCACCTGTGGTTTCTCATAGTCATGGTTCAGTGATGCTGCCCGTCAGGTTCAACACATCACATCATGTAACTGATACCATGTTTTGATTACCAACACTGATTGGGCACTTTGGTCATTAAAGATGCATCTAAAATATGACGTCATCTGACCTGGCAGTGCTGGCACACAAACAGGCAATCTCCCAATCTAAGATGACTATAGGCCTCCAATACAAGGCAGCACAGCAGCCATAGTTAGAGATATTTCGGGATTGAGGCAATGAGGCCCTTGATCTACTTCCCCAGGGTCATATGAACTTGTAGATAGCATTTTTATGGCCCTGTGTCCAGTATGAAGGATGTTCGAGATAGTTTCACGTGCCAATGCTAATGGTAATGGGTATTTGCTAGCCTGTTAGCCATTGCGCTAGTTAGCAACTTCTTTAAAACCGCACGCAGAGACATGAACATCTGACTGTGGGAAGTAGATAAAGGGCCTTATTGCCAAAATCCCAAAGTTTCCTTTAAATTCATCCTTATACGCTGTGTTCACTTGAAAGAGAACAAAATGGTGACAATGGAAAGGGCTGTGTGTGACTGCATCGGTTCTACCCTGTGGGACATAATTGTATTCGATGTTGGCCTGGACGTCAGTCCATCTCTGCAGAGACCCTTTGGTGCTGTAGCCATAGGGCCTCGGCTGTTGGAGCTGCATAAAAGAGACATCCAATTTAACTGATTTTTTACTGGTATATTTCCATCACAGAGTTTTTATTCATGCTTCGTTAGCAGCATTCAAATGTACAGTACTTCAATAATCGGCTTGTGGGCGGACCCAGAAAAATAAGCTACTGAAACATGGCATAGTGGGGGTGGGAGGTTGGGATGCAGATTCTGGCACAGGGGGAGACTGGCAAAGACTCAGTAGCACCATGGAAGGTCCAATATAATCCTGTGGTACTGTGCATAGACAGGCTGCTGATTGTCCAATTCACCCCCAGTGGGTCAAAGTACCCACCACACATGGCCAAGGCTGTATGCACACACACACTAACTTTGCAGTACCATAGCTATCCGTCTCAGAGACAGGAAACAGACACAGAATCCTATTCCCATCGAAGAATGTCAACAACCATATAAAATACATATAAATTGTTGTTTCTCTGTGCTGATTTTCTTGTCATGTGGCCTTGGTCCAGTCAAATATGAATGTGTTCCGTCTATCCGAAGGTTTAAAGAACTGCAGCATTCCCTTCCTGAGGGCAAATAGGGTAGGAATGAAAAGGTCCAAACATATAGCTCATCCATCCACCATTCGGCAGAGCCTGCAAGTAAAGCTCACCGGATGAGAGCTTGTTCCTACGAATAAAAAAAGGGTACTTGGACATATTTTTGTTTGAAGTGAATGGGAGTTGTAGGATGACACTGCAATCCATGTTATGATGTGTCAAATTGTATGCAAATACCCCTGAGGGAATGGTGCGTTTTCCCTTTCTCTCTCCCCATATTGATCTTTCCAAGCCTTATACCACATTTATGAGCCATATAAAACATGTATGGTACATTATATTTCACACACATTGCAGCCCCCTCAGCTCTGTCTCCATGTCCCAGGCTAGCTAAGTGATGGACTATCGTGGTCCAGCCCCCATGCTCTCTCTAAATTACTTATCATGCGGTACTAAATCACTGACAGACAGACCTGGGTTGCATAGCATTACGGAAAACCCACTTAGACAAATAAAGTCTGATGAATATGACCAAGGGGAGGTTGTGAATGTTTAATTTTTAAAAATCTAATACTACTATCTGCAGCACTTACAGGCTTAAAACACAGTACCAAGGTCAAAGACACCTTAAGTGAGAGCACAAGGACATGTTATTAGGGATGGGCTGCAAGGTTATCTGGTAAGAGATAGGCCTACATGGCTCTTTATAAATACAGCTTAAAAGAAGGGGTTATTGTAGGGTAAGGGAAGGCATGGGAGAGGATTACTACCCACATGCACTGCACTCACACCAAATTCAAGTGTTTTTAATTAATCGAGAGATAAGATGCAGTGTGGCACTGTAATCCTGCAGTGGAATTGCACAGAAAAATAAACTGTCCGGTACCATTCAATAACACTCGATCCCTTCACCCAACAGACATTTGGGCCATAACAGACCTTCCAGAAATAACTACCATATATAGATACACCATGTCCATTATGGTAATTTAGGTCCGAACATAATGTCTGCTGGGCAGAACTCACCTTGGTGGTGTCATCATGTGAGCGCTGGTACCGTTTCCAGCGGCATCCATAGATCCCTGTGAGACATGACAAACACAGCTGCCTCTCATAGACCTGCAGGGGTTGGTGCTTCACCATGCTCCTTCAGTCCTGGCACGCCTCCAGACCACTAACATCCCATTGACCTGTGAGCCTGCCTGGGAGCGGAACAAGGAAACAGAAACGTCAGTATTGCCTTCAATACATTCTACAAGGAAATATTGTATCCATTAGGACATGACAGGTGTATGGGTGATTGTTGTACGTATTTCACTGAGGTGACATTTGAATATCAACAGTCAGCAAGAGAATAAATTTGAATATCAACATGCCACACGCATATCTACACATTTTAATACCAACATATTGCACTGAACTAGAAAGACAAGAAAGTGGTCGTTGAATTAGAATAGATTGGAACCATTATTTCACAATAATTAATTATGGCAGATTAATTTCACTACCCCTTGGGGGAAAAAAATAAAATAAAAAAAATCTGCCTACAATTTGAACATTGCTAAACTTCAATTGAACAATTCCCCCAGAATATGAGAGTCTTCTTGATGGATATTTTAGTTATCTTTAGTTAAAAGTCTATCAAAGCATAAAAAACATGTTACAATTTCAGTACTTCAGTAAAATAGAACACAGAATAAAGGGACAGACTGCCATGTGGCACATGCCACTGGGCTGGTCCATTTTTAGTGGTTTTATTGTGCAAACTGATAATTATCTGGCTGGTAATGGAGGCCTCAAGGGGGTGGGGGGTGGCCTGGTGTTTTAGAAATGCCAGGGCAAAATTCTGGTCCCAGTCCGCCCCTGCACAGTACAATGAAAAGCACCTTCAGTGCTTTGATGCTAAGCCACAAATTTGAATTGCCATTGTCAAGCCCTGTTTCCAATGACAACTGTGACTGTCTCCCGTGGCTTCCATCGATACAAGGTCAGAGCTAAATTACAATCTAATTGAAAGGACTAGGTGCAGAGTGTCTATTGAACATTACATTAAACTACAATGACATTGAATTTGTTGAATATCCCTTTACTCTCAGAGGATCACAGCCTGGCTGGGTTCTACGGCAGAGTAGAGGGCACCAGGACTTGTGTGTGTGTGTGTGTGTGGTGCCCACTGGGCAGGCAGGGCAGGGCAGGATCCAGCCTTGGCCTGGGTCTACTCTGACTAATCCCAGATTAATTACTCAGAGAATGACTAAAGGTCCTGCTGGCTCAGCAGCAATTGATTTCAGTTGCAATAATAACAATAATAAATGGCAATAACATTAAGCCAGGGCCTGGCTGGCTCAATAAATGTCACAGTCGTCCTGGGGTATGAAGGAGCATGCTGATCAAGTTAACTCTGTATAAACGCATGCTGATTACCATCTGAAAGTGAAACAACCCAATATCAAGAGTGTAAATAATTGACCTGTACACAAGATTACAAACCAAGATGTGAGTTTAAACTCCAAGTAAACATGATTAACAAAAATGATTACAAATGGAGATTAGAATGCAATATTATCAGCATGTTTCTCAATTGAAGACTGTGCCTGACTTGCTAGTCCTCACACTGTGCCAGTTTTAAATTGCAGCTACCCTATGGGCCGTCTGTGAGCAGCACTGTGTTTCAGGAGGGATTTGAAATACATGTTAATTACACCCATCAGCATGCAATCAGGGCAGCGTGAGCTCTGCAGCTTTGGACAGCTGTTTATTTGCCTCATCAGAGGGGGTTGTGCTTCCTGTCATAAGTGGAACTGCCGTGAGGAGGGCATGGGGCTCATCAAGACCACTCTGTCACACCCCAGCTGGCCCTGTCACCACAGCTCCGTGACCAGACCAGTCAGGCTGAGCACTGTTGTAGAGTTTGACTAGTCCTGGTTGAGGAGCTTCAGGGTGCTGTAGGGTTTAGCTGAGGATCAGACACTGCTGCCTGCCCTGCCTCGCAGGAGCACAGTTATTTGATCATCTGTTTTTTGTCTAAATAAATCACATCAGAGCAGTGGATGGCTTTATAACGCAAGCACACAGGCTTATGAAATCTGCTATGGAAACAAACTGCTGTCCAAAGTCTTCATCCTCCCAGGCTGCACTGCTTCCATCAGAATCCTTTGGTTTAGGGATGTAACTAAGGGAATATATGCACTTCATATCAAATGAACTGGGGTACTAGTACTTCAAGGGTCTAGTGAGGAATGAATATACACCGTTCAAAAGTTTGGGGTAACTAAGAAATTTCCTTGTTTTTGAATTCTGGGGCGGCAGCGTAGCCTAGTGGTTAGAGCGTTGGACTAGTAACCGGAAGGTTGCAAGTTCAAACCCCCGAGCTAACAAGGTACAAATCTGTCGTTCTGCCCCTGAACAGGCAGTTAACCCACTATTCCTAGGCAGTCATTGAAAATAAGAATTTGTTCTTAACTGACTTGCCTGGTTAAATAAAAGGTAAAAAAAATAAAAGGCCAGAGTTGCCTCTACACTTTTGACATTGAGACTGGTGTTTTGCAGGTACTATTTAATGAAGCTGCCAGTTGAGGACTTGAGGATTCTTTCTCAAACTAGACACTAACGAACTTTCCCACTTGTTCAGTTGTGCACCGGGGCTTCCCACTCCCCTTTCTATTCTGGTTAGCGCCAGTTTGCACTGTTCGGTGCAGTGAGTAGTACACAACGTTGTACGAGATCTTCATTTTCTTGGCAATTTCTCGCATGGAATAGCCTTCATTTCTCAGAACAAGAATAGACTGACGAGTTTCAGAAGAAAGTTTGTTTCTTAAGTCCAGTTTTATTGCTTCTTTAAGCAACAGTTTTCAGCTGTGCTAACAATTGCAAAATGGTTTTCTAATGATCAATTAGCTTTTCAAAATGATGAACTTGGATTAGCTAACACAATGTGCCATTGGAACACAGAAGTGATGGTTGCTGATAATGGGCCTGTCAGCCTATGTAGATATTTGATAAAAAATAAAGAAAATCTGCCGTTTCCAGCTACAATAGTCATTTACAACATTAACAATGTCTACACTGCATTTCTTATCACTTGATGATATTTTAAAATTAGCAAAGAAATAAATAAATTGCTTTTCTTTCAAAAACAAGGACATTTCTAAGTGACCCCAAACTTTTGAATGGTAGTGTATTAAAGGGAGAATGGTAGTGTATTAAAGGGAGTACTGCATAATTAAGTAGGACTGGCTTCTATTCTGTGGCACTATCCTGTGTGTATTAATATGGAGAAGAAAGGACTTGAGGGTCTTAGTTCCATAGACAGGATGACAACACTGAACTAACCAACTTCAAATGTGAGCTCAAGTAAAGCATATACACATCTATTATAGGTCATCCTGTTATGTAGCAGGGTTAATAAGCAGCCTGTAGTGAATATCTTGGATCATGATAATTATTTGTATTTAGGCTTCCAGTCCAGTTTCGAGAGTACAGATGGATCATTACACATCTTTAAAACACCAACATTAAACATATTGACATGTGTAAACTTATTCAAATAGAGTCAACAAAACCTTTCATATGATGAGTTTGATCTCCAACATGGGGTCTGGGTGTTGAGGCAGCAGCTTTAACACCTGAGATGTGCAAGGGAAGCATTATGGTCATGTTTCCCACAGCGTCAGTACTAGAGATATCAGTCCCTCCTTATTAAAGGCCATATGCATTAACATAATGTGCCAATTACTAACCCTCACTGAATAGCACCTTCACAACTAAACATTTCCCACGGGTGTTCAGATACAGTAAATGTTATGGTTGTGTGTATACTGTATTGGATCAGAGTTGACAGAGTAAATATAGCCTATGCAGAGTAGAATTTAATTGCAAAGCAATATTGTTCCCATCATATCAAATGTGATCCAATTGCGTAAAAGCATAACTGAAATGTGTATGAAGTGCATTCTTCTCATCACTGTAAGTTTTCCTGAGCATTATGCAATAATGACCGATTGCCAGTAAAGCAGCCTGGCAGTATACAGTTAGGAGAGTGGGCTGCCCCAACAAAGTCACAGATTGTCTGTGACCGTCTGCTAAACAAGACCAGCTCTTTCTTTACAAAGCCCGAGGTTGTCAAACTATTTGTTGTGGACAGTAAATCACTTGTTGCCTTGAATGCCCTTTGTCCTAATGTCTGAAAAATAAGATTGAAGGGCAAGGAAGACCCCAAAATGTTCATCTTAAATTCTGCTGCCTCATTTCCTCCAATGAAAGAGGCAGAGAGAAACAGTCTGCAGGGTAGGAAATGCTTCAGCACTTTTCACAGGCCAGCAGACAGAGGGGAGAGGGAGACTCCTTTAACCAACAAACAGATTGGAAGGAGACTGAGGCCAAGTAGCACAGGTCTTCAGCATGACCAGATGCCAGGCCACAGCTATTGGGTTGGAGTGTTACAGAAAACACAGTAGACACCTCTCAAACTCTCATAGCTTCTCATCTTAGCTGACCTAACACACTGGAATCAGCTGCAGCTCAAAGACTCAATCGGCTGCTAAACATCACAGCTCACAGTGTCAGTCGGATTCCGAAGGCTGTTTAAGATGACAAAGTCTATAGACAATTGACTCTTCGCTAAGCCCTGCCCCAGAATTTAGGGCAAACAATCGCAGCACTCCAACGGATAGCAACTGTCGTCAAGTCCGATATCTCGGACAACCTCAAGTTTTAAATCGCATGAAACTGTAAATTAACCAATCGTCTGTCGTTCATGCAATGGAATGGTCAAATGCTATATATATATATATTTTTTTTTAAAGTGAATGGGTGACAGAGAAACAAAATTGTACAGTTGAGGCCATGTGGCAGAAAGTGATAAGAGCACTGGAGATAAATCGTGGGGGCTAGTGGGTCAGGGCAGGTGTTTGCTTTGTATGCGTTTTGTATAAAAGATTAAATCTGATTTTTATTATAATTGCAGGAAAGCCAATGGGGCTATGGAAAAACAGTTCTTATAAAATCAATGTTAAAAATGGCTAAACAAATTGTACAGTGCACCAGGAGTACTTGCTACTGTGATTCCTGATGTGCAGAACCTGAGTATTTTTCTAATCCGAAATTATTGTTACATTGTTTGCTAGCTCAGCTGGTTAGCTAGCTCAGTCTCATTGACCCACAAGCATTGCTAAAGCTAGCTAGCCACTTAATATAACTAGTTTTTTTTCTAAATGTATGTTAGCTAGCTAAGCTAGCTCCCATGTGCTGTCGCCCTCAGGATATGATTTGAGAACATTAGTTCGGTCCAAAAGTGGTTATAGCTTTGACTGCATGCTGACAGTGACTTAAGAGCCATTCAACATTGTATTGCAGTCCACCACAACATACCCAAGAGTTTCCCGATTAGGAAAGGGTAGTCGGTGTTCAATTTAAATTGGGTATTAGAAACAGTTTGAGATCAGGGGATTTCGCAAGTGGTTGAATGGGGAATTGGGTTGAATTCCCGGGCCGTCCCGGGAAAATGTTGTCTGAGGTTGCAACAGTAACCAAGGGGGGCGGGGCTTAGCAAAGGGTCAATTGTTTAGAAGGAGCTCTGAGCTCCAAGCATGGATTCCATTTTTCAATTGATAGATGACTTTGGTCCATTTATTAGTAGCAGGCTTTCTATCATAAGACTACTGTACCTCAAAGGATTTTATTGGCTTTAATAAATCTCCTCATTGCAATTAAAAACCACCATCTCCTTGGAGAATTGAGCTATGGCCATCAAGCTCATAGATGAATAGGGGAGGCTTTGGTTAATTAAATGCCCTTTGAGGAGTCCATTTTAACGAGCAGGCTGATAGTGCTCAGATCACAGCCGTTTAAAGCAGCTCAATCTCGGGCAGAGTTGATCCATCAGCGGAGTGATGACAGTCTCACCCTGTCACTCAGTGCAACGTCTGCCTCCTGTGATTCATCAATACATTTAATTAACAGATGGTTGGTTTTCATTTGGTCAAATGCGAAACAAGTTACTTCCGAGTCAGTCACTCTCCCACACGGCTCCAAAACGCTGACACAGCTCCTTGTCCCACTCGCTCCAAATCCCTCGCCAGGAACTGTGACGCATATTCATGAACCAGAGAGCTCACCACGAGGCGCGGAGTGGCACGCTACGACTGCCTGTTTAGGTGTGTGGGCTCCAGCCTCACTCTGTGCAGGTTTGATAGAGTTCCATGTGCAGTGGGCGGAAATATTTGCTCTCCATTTCCCGTCCTGTATTAGACTCTTCAGGCCTAGTAAAAGGCACCCAAGAATACATTAGGGAGTAGATATGGTGGAAGTATTCATGAGTGCCTACACACTCCACATCAACCCACTGAGGTACAAAAGCACCATCAAAGTGGTTTATTTATAATAAGACACATTTCTTCAAGGAAACATTCACTATTCTGCATTTAGGCATCCCATTTTGAAATAAAATTTGAACTTTGTCTATAATGGGACCACTTATAATGAAAGAAGGGGAATCTCAAAAGGCACACTGAAACTTACAATAATTTGCATAAAACAGCAGATAAAGCTATTATGTAGCCCATCCTCTCATATTTCAAATCCTCTTCCTATTTCAGGGGCAATCATTCTAGGTAAACCCTGTTTAGGGAATGTCCTTGTTTTTGTCCAAAATAACATCAAATTGATCAGAAATACAGTGTAGACATTGTTAATGTTGTAAAAGACTATTGTAGCTGGAAACAAGAGGTCGGCCGATTAATTAGGGCAGATTTCAAGTTTTCATAAGGATCAGTAATTGGCATTTTTGGACACCGATCATGTCCGATTTACATTGCACTCCGGGAGGAGACTGCGTGGTAGGCTGACTACCTGTTATGTGAGTGCAGCAAGGAGCCAAGGTAAGTTGCTCGCTAGCATTAAACGTGTCTCATAAAAAACATTCAATCTTAACATAAATCACTAGTTAACTACACGAGGTTGATGATATTGCTAGTTGATCTAGCGTGTCCTACGTTGCATATAAATCGATGCGGTGCCAAATGGGTGATTTAACAAGCGCATTTGCCTTTCTTAAAATCAATACACAGAAGTATATATTTTTTTTAAACCTGCATATTTAGTTAAAATAAATCTAGGTTAGCAGGCAGTATTAAACTAGTGAAATTGTGTCACTTCTCTTGCGTTCATTGCACGCAAGAGTCAGAGTATATTCAACAGTTTGGGCCACCTGGCTTGTTGCGAAATCATTTGCCAGAGTTTTATGTAATTATGTCACAATATTGAAGGTTGTGCAATGTAACAGGAATATCTACACTTATGGATGCCACCCATTAGATAAAATATGGAACGGTTCTGTATTTCGCTAAAAGAATAAACGTTTTGTTTTCGAAATGATAGTTTCCGGATTTGACCATATTAATGCCCTAACGCTCATATTTCTGTGTGTTATATTATAATTAAGTATATGATTTGATAGAGCAGTTTGACTGAGCGGTGGTAGGCAGCAGCTGGCTCGTAAGCATTCATTCAAACAGCACTTTACTGCGTTTGCCAGCAGCATTGCGCTGTTAATGACTTCAAGCCCATCAACTCCCGAGATTAGGCTGGCAATACAAAAGTACCTGTTAGAACATCCAATAGTCAAAGGTAAATGAAATTCAAATGGTAGAGAGAGAAATAGTCCTATAATAACTAAAAGCTAAAACTTCTTACCTTGGAATTTAAGACTCACGTTAAAAAGGAACCACCAGCTTTCATATGTTCTCATGTTCTGAGCAAAGAACTTGAATGTTGTTTTTTTACATGGCACATATTGCACTCTTACTTTCCTCTCCAACAGTTTGTTTTTGCATTATTTAAACGAAATTGAACATGTTTCATTATTTACTTGAGGCTAAATTGATTTTATTGATGTATTATATTAAGTTAAAATAAGTGTTCATTCAGTATTGTTGTAATTGTCATTATTACAAATAAATAAAATGTTTTTAAATTGTTGGTATGAACTTATGGTCCTCCAATAAAATCGGTATTGGCGTTGAAAAATCATAATGGGTCGACCTCCAATTAAAAGCATCACTTATCCCATTCTTCTCAATTATGATGCCAGAGTTAGTCAGACAATTATAATTGTCAAAAAGAAATACAAATTGCTAAAAAGCTAAGAGCCATTTTTCAAGCAAGAATTTCACTAGGACTGATTGTGGAGGGGAAAACTGAAAATGTGCTATTATTGGTTTGGAACCCTTATATGTCCATTAAACAATTTACCACATGGTGATGTCACCATTGAAGGTCAAATCTCCACCCCACTAAAACAGGTGGAAAATTCAGGCAGTCTTTTAAAACAGCTTTTACACTTAAAAGGGGCCTTATCATTTTCATAATTTCATGTATTATCCCAACCTCTGAAAATGTAAAAACACTCGAAATTCACAGTGTTGACTGAACTGGGCCTACACACTGTAGATCACTATACTAATTGCACCTTATGTTTCAAGTGGGAATAATTACAATCTCACTATTTCAGCTAATTTTGAGAATGTCTCAGAAATTTGAGAACCTTTTGAGAATGTCACAGTAAGTAAAATTAATCACAATATGAACATCTTCAATATGAATAATTAAGGTGATGAGTCGTGTTTTGCTTGCTATCCTTAAAGTGGTTGACTCATTACAAAGCTTTTTCTTCAAAACACAGTCACATGAATGAATACAGATTTTATGTACAGTAAAGTAAGCACACAAGACCGGTGGCATGGCAGTTCAAGGTACCGCAACTCTCTGACGTCTATACCCCACGATACTGGGTTGAAACAACAACTCAGAGTATTCAACACCAGCTTGTTCAGAAATCCCAGCTGTCAGAACAAGTTGGCCTCTACTGGAGGCCCATATAAAGTTGCATAATATGTCCTCCTGGATCTGTCAACATGTACAGTCTGCACATTTCAACAAGCAACGAGTCATTTTTATTGATTACTGATTCATAATCATGACCATTAGGTGAAGCCACAAGCCATAGTCTATTCTACCTGAGATGTTGTGCAAGATATCTAGTAGTGCTATCTATTATCAAGTCATTTCGCTCACTGTGCACGCCCTGCAGACAGGAAAGAGCAATAAGTGGTTTAAGAGCTGTGTGCACTGTAAAAAATGAGTAACAAGCCTAATACAGTTACTCGTTTGTGGATTGCTGCCTGGCATATTGAAAGCAGGCGAACAGGCTGTTGCCTCAATATGCCAGCAGAAGATGAATCATGCATCAATTCAAACTGTAACAGAAAGGCTTGTAGTGGAGGGAAATCAAGCCTCCCAGTCAGACCATTGAGGGATAGCTATCTAGTAAGCCATCTCCTAGCTTTTACCAGGGCCAGGGCTAGCTAGCTACTACCAGAAGAATCAGGAAAGTAGAGTTTAGGCCTCTACATCAAAGCAAACTATTCACCACCACTGCTCCTCATAGTCCCTATCCACACAAGCACAAAGGAGCCAGGGAACACTCTTCAAAGCTCTGCCAAGAGAGGGGTCGACTTTGAGGGTAAATAAAACAACAAAAAAGAGGAATTGACTGAAGTGAAGATTTTGCACCGACTGCAGTGCTTGTGAAACACCTTTTTAGGAAGACTTGAGCCGGCAAGTTCTCATAAGTCAAATAGGCCCATTATATTGTGTGATACTGAAGGGTGACCGGATTAACTATAGACATGTTGATCTGTTTACCTTTTGGTGAGGAAGGCAAATGGGATTGAGTCACACACACACACACACACTATATTCAATATAAGCATGTGAAAACAAAGTTCAAAGAGGTGGTGGGTAATTAGTTTTTTTTGACACAGTTACTCAATATTGTTCACCACTGAAAAGGTGCAATGTTGTCCAACAGGTTTCCAGATATCACTGCTAAAATTGTGAACATGACTAAGCACTGTATTTACTCAAGATGAACTAATGATCCAGTCTTAGAACATCTCCAAAAATAGAGCATGTTAACCTCCATTTTGTAATGATCTAGACAGATATTAGATATGGAAAATCCTGCAAATTAAAGATATTCCAAGTAAAATAAATATTTTCAGCAACAGCTAAAAAAGGAAGTAGGCCAACCGTAGATTAACATGTGTGAATGCATTTGAACTCCACAAATGGAATATAAATGCGCAATATGTTTTCAAGTGTCACTGTGTCATCTGTGTGCGAGGGTATAACCTAATGCGTTGCAAACAGTGTCATGAGGATACCTGGCAGCAACGTTTTTCCCTTGGCAATAATAACACTGAAGCAAGCAATGAAGAAGCATCTCCATTTCTTAAGATGTACAGTCAATTAGGTTTGCCTCATTAACAGATTCAACATTTTCAAGCACTGAATTTCCCCAGCTCTAAATTCTTCAAAAATAATGTACATCATTGAAGGGCAAGGCTGAGACTAAACCAGATACATCATTCTGATTAATGGGTCACTGCTAAGTCTAATAATGTTTTGGTATTACTGAGAATGATTGAGGGTGTGCCACTGAGTCATTCATTTAATTTAATGTTAATGCAATGAATGAATAAAGGAACAGCCGTCACCCAGCTCATTGGGAGCATGATGGCACGCTGGAAGTCTGCCAGGAAAGGTCAGCATTAGGATCATGTTGGAGCACCAGAAGTATGCCAGGACAGGAGAGGTACAGTAGAATTGGGTCAAATGCCATAAAGAGATCGTCCTCTCAATTTTTATCAGGGAAAAGGATAAATCTCAGAGGAAGAGATCAGGCCCGGTCTCCTCTCATGGGCCAAGGAGAGGTGTGATCTGACGCAGGCAGGAAGAGAAGAGCCGAGTCAGCCAGTTGGTAATGCTGGGTTATACTGCATCCAGGGTGCAATTGGAGTCCAGAAGGTGATTGATGGAGCTCAGATCAGACAATAGACTTCGGTAAATATAGCCTTCTCCTTGGGGAGACATCACCTGCTGGGGCACCAAACAATCCGTTACAACAGGTGTCCTCATATTGCTGTGGGCATACACAGGCAGGCAGACAAGGCGGATATGCTGTAATACAGAATTACCTTCCATATTTTCAAGGATAACATATGAAGATGAAAATTCTAAAATACACACTAGAGTGGAGATCAGATGGAGAAAAAAAACATGCAAAGAAGATATTGCATGGATACACAAGGCAAAGAATAATCACACACTGCTAGGTTTCAAACAGTTTAGTTCTCCTTGATCAAACAGCCAATTAAATCAGACGGGCATTAAATCAGCAGTAGCGCACTTTCAGCCTGTAAAGTGGTGGTGCATTTCAATGAGTCATGCAGTCTCAGCAACAGTGAGCCCATCCCTCCCAGCAGCCTCTCGGTTATCATGTGGGCACAACGTGTTTGCAGACACCTCGTCTCCCTGAGAAGTGAAAGCCTGTGATTAAGGCTACCACAGAGATAGTGGAGAAGAGCAGCGCTTACCAACAGGATGGTGCTAGGGAAAGCGGTGGAATGTTTGATTATCACCCCACTCATCAGCTAAAGACAACAGCCAGGGTTGGTTGCCATTAACCAAAAGTGGAAATATATATATATTTTTTATTTCACCTTTATTTAACCAGGTAGGCTAGTTGAGAACAAGTTCTAAAGTAGAGTGCTGGAGTCTACTCTAAGTAGAGTGTTGGAGGCTATTTTATAGATGACATCGCCGAAGTCGAGAATCGGTAGGATGGTCAGTTTTACGAGGGTATGTTTGGCAGCATGAGTGAAGGATGCTTTGTTGCGATATAGGAATCCGATTCTAGAATTAATTTTGGATTGGAGATGCTTAATGTGAGTCTGGAAGGAGAGTTTACAGTCTAACCAGACACCTAGGTATTTGTAGTTGTCCACATATTCTAGGTATTTGTAGTTGTCCACATATTCTAAGTCAGAGCCGTCCAGAATAGTGATGCTGGACGGGCGGGCAAGTGCGGGTGCAGTGATCGGTTGAAGAGCATGCATTTAGTTTTACTTGCATTTAAGAGCAGTTGGAGGCTACGGAAGGAGAGTTGTATGGCATTGAAGCTCGTCTGGAGGTTAGTTAACAGTGTCCAAAGAGGGGCCAGAAGTATACAGAAAGGTGTCGTCTGCGTAGAGGTGGATCAGAGACTCACCAGCAGCAAGAGTGACATCAGAGAAGAGTGGGACCGAGAATTGAACACTGTGGCACCCCGATATAGGTTGCCAGAGGTCCGGACAACAGACCCTCCGATTTGACACACTGAACTCGATCAGAGAAGTAGTTGGTAAACCAGGCGAGGCAATCATTTGAGAAACCAAGGCTGTTGAGTCTGCCAATAACAATGTGGTGATTGACAGAGTCGAAAACCTTGGCCACTTGATGAATACGGCTGCGCAGTAATGTCTCTTATCGATGGCGGTTATGATATCGTTTATTAGAACCTTGAGCATGGCTGAGGTGAACCAGGACCAGCTCTGAAACCAGATTGCATAGCAGAGAAGGTACGGTGGGATTCGAAATGGTCGGTAATCTGTTCGTTAACGTGGCTTTCGAAGACCTTAGAAAGACAGGGTAGGATCGATATACAGTGGGGCAAAAAAGTATTTAGTCAGCCACCAATTGTGCAAGTATTCACTTAAAAAGTATACACTTAAAAAGATGAGGCCTGTAATTTTCATCAAAAGGTACACTTCAACAATGACAGACAAAATGAGGGGGAAAAAATGCAGAAAAATCACATTGTAGGATTTTTAATGAATTTATTTGCAAATTATGGTGGAAAATAAGTATGTGGTCACCTACAAACAAGCAAGATTTCTGACTCACAGACCTGTAACTTTAAGAGGCTCCTCTGTCCTCCACTCGTTACCTGTATTAATGGCACCGGAATTTGTTATCAGTATAAAAGACACCTGTCCACAACCTCAAACAGTCACACTCCAAACTCCACTATGGCCAAGACCAAAGAGCTGTCAAAGGACACCAGAAACAAAATTGTAGACCTGCACCAGGCTGGGAAGACTGAATCTGCAATAGATAAGCAGCTTGGTTTGAAGAAGTAAACTGTGGGAGCAATTATTAGGAAATGGAAGACATACAAGACCACTGATAATCTCTCGATCTGGGGCTCCACGCAAGATCTCACCCGTGGGGTCAAAATGATCACAAGAACGGTGAGCAAAAATCCCAGAACCACACGGGGGGACCTAGTTAATGACATGCAGAGAGCTGGGACAAAAGTAACAAAGCCTACCATCAGTAACACACTACGCCGCCAGGGACTCAAATCCTGCAGTGCCAGACGTATCCCCCTGCTTAAGCCAGTACATGTCCAGGCCCATCTGAAGTTTGCTAGAGAGCATTTGGATGATCCAGAAGAAGATTGGGAGAATGTCATATGGTCAGATGAAACCAAAATATAACTTTTTGGTAAAAACTCAACTCATCGAGTTTGAAGGACAAAGAATGCTGAGTTGCATCCAAAGAACACCATCCCTACTGTGAAGCATGGGGGTGGAAACATCATGCTTTGGGGCTGTTTTTCTGCAAAGGCACCAGGACGACTGATCCGTGTAAAGGAAAGAATGAATGGGGCCATGTATCGTGAGATTGAGTGAAAACCTCCTTCCATCAGCAAGGGCATTGAAGATGAAACGTGGCTGGGTCTTTCAGCATGACAATGATCCCAAACACACCGCCCGGGCAACAAAGGACCGGCTTCATAAGAAGCATTTCAAGGTCCTGGAGTGGCCTAGCCAGTCTCCAGATCTCAACCCCATAGAAAATCTTTGGAGGGAGTTGAAAGTCGTGTTGCCCAGCAACAGCCCCAAAACATCACTGCTCTAGAGGAGATCTTCATGGAGGAATGGGCCAAAATACCAGCAACAGTGTGTGAAAACCTTGTCAAGACTTTCTGAAAACGTTTGACCTCTGTCATTGCCAACAAAGGGTATATAACAAAGTATATACACTTTTGTTATTGACCAAATACTTATTTTGCACCATAGTTTGCAAATAAATTCATTAAAAATCCTACAATGTGATTTTCTGGATTTCTTTTCTTCTAATTTTGTCTGTCATAGTTAAAGTGTACCTATGATGAAAAATACAGGCCTCTCATCTTTTTAAGTGGGAGAACTTGCACAATTGGTGGCCGACTAAATACTTTTTTGCTCCACCGTAGGTCTGGAGCAGTTTGGGCCTAGTGTCTCCACCTTTGAAGAGGGGGATGACCGTGGCAGCTTTCCAATCTATGGGAATCTCAGACGATACGAAAGAGGTTGAACAGGCTAGTACAAGGGGTTGCAATAATTTCAACAGATCATTTTAGAAAGAGGTTCCAGATTGTCTAGCCCGCCTGATTTGTTGGGGTCCAGATTTTGCAGCTCTTTCAGAACATCAGCTATCTGGATTTGGATAAAGGAGAAATGGTGGGGGCTTGGGCGGGATGCTGTGGAGGGTGCCGGGCAGTTGACCGGGGTAGGGGTAGCCAGGTGGAAAGCATGGACAGCCATAGAGAAATGCTTATTGAAATTCTCAATTATAGTGGATTAGCCTCAGAGCAGTGGGCAGCTGGGAGGTGCTCTTATTCTCCATGGACTTTAGTGTCCCAGAACCTTTTTGAGTTTGTACTACAGGATGCAAATTTCTGTTTGAAAAAACTAGCCTTAGCGTTCCTAACTGTCTGTATATTTGTTCCTAACTTCCCTGAAAAGTTCCATATCACGGGGGCTATTCAATGCTAATGCAGAACGCCACAGGATGTTTTTGTGCTGGTCAAGGGCAGACAGGTCTGGAGTGAACCAAGGACTATATACATTCCTGGTTCTACATTTTTTTAATGGAGCATGCTTATTTAAGATGGTGAGGAAGGCACTTTTAAAGAATAACCAGGCATCCTCTACTGACGGGGTGAGGTCAATGTCATTCCAGGATACCCCGGCTCGGTCAATAAGAAAGGCCTGCTCGCAGAAGTGTTTTAGGGAGCATTTGACAGTGATCAGGGGTGGTCTTTTGATTGCTGACCCATTACGGATGCAGGCAATAAGGCAGTGATCGCTGAGGTCTTGATTGAAAACAGCAGGTGTATTTGGAGGGAGAGTTGGTTATGATGATATCTATGAGGGTGCTCGTGTTCACAGATTTGGGGTTGTACCTGGTAGGTTCATTGATCATTTGTGTGAGATTGAGGGCATCTAGATTAGATTGTAGGATGGCCGGGGTGTTAAGCATGTCCCAGTTTAGGCCACCTAGTAGCACGACCTCAGAAGATAAATGGGGGGCAATCAATTCACATATGGTGTCCAGGGAACAGCTGAGGGCAGAGGGTGGTCTATAGCAAGCAGCAACGGTGAGAGAGACTTGTTTCTGGAAAGGTGAATTTTTAGAAGTAGAAGCTCGAATTGTTTGGGTACAGACCTGGATAGTAATACAAAACTCTGCAGGCTCTCTTTGCAGTAGATTGCAACACCGCCCCCTTTGGCAGTTCTAGCTTGGTGGAAAATGTATTTAGGGGTGGAGATTTCAGGGTTTTTGGTGGTTTTCCTAAGCCAGGATTCAGACACGGCTAAGAAATCCGGGTTGGCAGAGTGTGCTAAAGAAGTGAGTAAAAAAACTTTGGGAGAAAGCTTCTAAAGTTAATATGCATGAAACCAAGGCTTTTACAGTTACATAAGTCAACAAATGAGAGCACCTGGGGAGTGGGAGTGGAGCTAGGCACTGCAGGACCTGGATAAACCTCTACATCACCAGATGGACAGAGGAGAAGTAGGATAAGGGTACGGATAAAGGCTATACGAACTGGCCGTCTAGCACATTTAAAACAAAGAGTAAAAGGAGCAGGTTTCTGGGCACGATAGCATAGATTCAAGGCATAGTGTGCAGATAAAGGTAAGGTAGGATGTGAGTACATGGAGGTAAACCTAGGCATTGAGTAATGATGACAGAGATATAGTCTCTAGAGATGTTTTAAACCAGGTGATGTCATCGCATATGTAGGAGGTGGAACAACATGGTTGGTAATGGACGAGGAATATTGATATTAGAGAGAGGCATGCGTAACCAAGTGATCATATGGGTCCAGTGAGTGTTTGCGCTGGCTGGGGACACGGCGATTCAGACAATTAGCAGGCAGTGGAAATGTTTTTTTTGGGGGGGGGAATTCAGTTCATTTGCATGGCAAAGAGGGAGTTTGCAATTCATCTGATAATTCTTCATAACTTTCTGGAGTACAGTCGTGGCCAAAAGTTATAAGAATGACAAATAAGAATGACAAATATTAATTTTCAAAGTCTGCTGCCTCAGTTTGTTTGATAGCAATTAGCATTTTCTCCAGAATGTTATGAAAAGTGATCAGATGAATTGCAAAGTCCCTCTTTGCCATGCAAATGAACTGAATACCCCCCCCCAAAAAAACATTTCCACTGCATTTCAGCCTTGCCACAAAAGGACCAGCTGACATCATGTCAGTGATTCTCTCGTTAACACAGGTGTGAGTGTTGACGAGGACAAGGCTGGAGATCACTCGGTCATGCGGATTGAGCTCGAATAACAGACTGGAAGCCTCAAAAGGAGGGTGGTGCTTGGAATCATTGTTCTTCCTCTATTAATCATGGTTACCTGCAAGGAAACACATGCAGTCATCAATGCTTTGCACAAAAAGGGCTTCACAGGCAAGGATATTGCTGCTCGTAAGATGGCATCTAAAGCAACCATTTTTCGGATCAAGTACTCAAGGAGAGCGGATCAATTGTTGTGAAGGCGGCTTCAGGACACCCAAGAAAGTCCAGCAAGCACCAGGACCATCTCCTAAAGTTGATTCAGCTGCGGGATCGGGCACCACCAGTACAGAGCTTGCTCAGGAATGGCAGCAGGCAGGTAGGTATGAGTGCATCTGCACACACAGTGAGGAAAAGACCTTTAGAGGATGGCCTGGTGTCAAGGGTAGCAAAGAAGCCACTTCTCTCCAGGAAAAACATCAGGGAGAAGACTGATATTCTGCAAAAGGTACAGGGATTGGACTGCTGAGGACTGGGGTAAAGTCATTTTCTCTGATGAATCCCCTTTCCGATTGTTTGGGTCATCCGGAAAAAAGCTTGTCCGGAGAAGACAAGTCCACATGCCAGCAGCATACCACCCTGCATACCACTGCTGGCTTGCTTCTGAAGCTAAGCAGGGTTGGTTCTGCTGGAAGTGGTGTTGGAAGGAAGTGATTGGGGACACTGCCCTGTGTAGGGTGCAGTCTTTCATATGGGACATTAAACAGGTGTCCTGACTCTCTGAGGTCATTAAAGATCCCATGGCACTTATCGTAAGAGTAGGGGTGTTAACCCCAGTGTCCTGGCTAAATTCCCAATCTGGCCCTCAAACCATCACGGTCACCTAATAATCCCCAGTTTACAATTGGCTCATTCATCCCCTACTCCCCTGTAACTATTCCCGAGGTCGTTGCTGCAAATGAGAACGTGTTCAGTCAACTTACCTGGTAAAATAAAGACAAAGTGAGCGCTATCATCAGTCCTGTGTCATGCCAATAGTAAAGCCATGAATAAAGAATGGTACCAACTCATTCTCCGAGAGCAACTTCTCCCAACCATCCAGGAACAGTTTGGTGACGAACAATGCCTTTTCCAGCATGATGGAGCACCTTGCCATAAGGCAAAAGTGATAACTAAGTGGCTCGGGGAACAAAAATTCAATATGTTGGGTCCATGGCCAGGAAACTCCCCAGACTTGAATCCCATTGAGAACTTGTGGTCAATCCTGAAGAGGCAGGTGGACAAACACAAATCCACAAATTCTGACAAACTCCAAGCATCGATTATGCAAGAATGGGCTGCCATCAGCCAGGATGTGGCCCAGAAGTTAATTGACAGCATGCGAGGGCAGATTGCAGAGGTCTTGAAAAAGAAGGGTCAACACTGCAAATATTGAGTCTTTGCATCAACTTCATGTAATTGTCAATAAAAGCCTTGGACACTTATGAACTGCTTGTAATTATACTTAATTTATTCATATTATTTATTCATTTATTATTTAACTAGGCAAGTCAGTTAAGAACAAATTCTTATTTTCTATGGTGGCCTAGGAACAGTGGGTTAACTGCCTGTTCAGGGGCAGAACGACAGATTTGTACCTTGTCAGCTCGGGGGTTTGAACTCGCAAACTTCCTGTTACTAGTTCAACACTAACCACTAGGCTACCCTGCCGCCCCATTGACTCTTTCCATAGTAACATCTGACAAAAATATTTAAAGCAGCAAACTTTGTGAAATTTATTTTTGTCATTCTCAAAACTTTTGGCCACGACTGTACTTGAGGAAAATAGGCACGTTTCTCAACATATACCGTTTGAGAAGGGATTGCGTGACGATGAGCTTTGCAACCGCGAGACACAGCTTGATAACATGAATGCGATTGTCCAGTCTGCTGGGTGGGGCATTATTACATTCCTTCATTGGATTCCTATGTCCTTCCTATAATATCGCTGGCAACGGCACCATGCAATGCACCCTGGATTAAAGAGGCAGACAAATAGGAAGAATGTGCTTGACCCGTTAAATTACATATTTCCTATTCAAGAGAAGACATCCTCCCAAATTATGACAATGGACAGTATTGAAATCTGAGATGTACGATAGACATTTCCGCAGTCCTACGTCATACCGGACACATTTCTGCCTGCTTGAATGCCAATAACTCACATACACATGAAAACATGAAATGACCCATGGAATTGACAGAAGATCACTTAGAGATGCACAAAAACAATATAACATTCCAAATGGGTGAACCTTTCCTTTAATGATCGTTACCCTCAGGTATTTTATAGGCTGTTTCTGCCTGCAGGCTTATATGGGACCTGCAGCCTTCCTCACCATCAACCAGACATGATGTAACATGAGCTGCTGGCTGGCAAATTCCATGCAGAACAGAAGTCAGTCTGATGTGTTCAAACACCGTCCTGCTGGCCTGTGGGCAGGCTGGCATCTGCCTCTGTGGCTGCTTCTCTACTATACCAAAACTGACAGCAGGTGCAGGCCATCTGGGGATCCCTCCTCTCCACCTAAGCTTCATAACAAGGCTTGTATTTATATATTTTTTGCAGTCTCAAGAAGCTATGAAATATTTGAAATCATATTGCTACAGTAGCAGCAGTTTGTGTGAGGGGATGTTCACCATGGTTGGTTTTTAGAACTCTTTTAGATACGGAGGAGGATTAGGCTACATGGATAAAGGAGACTTAATAACACGTAAAAATAGGTGTTATGCACCATGACGTTTTAGGTTTGAAATTGAATCTGAAATTACACTTGTTTTTGGATACGCAGGACATAGATAGTGGAATGGAAATCATCATTAAATGATGCTATGGTGGGGCCTCCCGGGTGCCGCAGTGGTTAAGGGCGCGTTAAGGGTTACGGAAGCCCACTGCACCAATGTGTCGGAGGAAACACTTTGCACCCGTCAACCTTGGTTAGCGTGCACTGCGCCCGGCCCGCCACAGGAGTCGCTGGTGCGCGATGAGACAAGGATATCCATACTGACCAAGCCCTCCCTAACCCGGACGACACTAGGCCAATTGTGCCAGCTGTGCCACCAGAGACCCTGGGTTCGCGCCCAGGCTCTGTCGCAACCGGCCGCGACCGGGAGGTCCGTGGGGCGACGCAGTTGGCCTAGCGTCGTCCGGGTTAGGGAGGGCTTGGCCAGAAGGGATATCCTTGTCTCATCGCGCACCAGCGAAGCCTGTGGCGGGCCGGGTGCAGTGCCCGCTAACCAAGGTTGACGGGTGCACAGTGTTTCCTCCTCCGACACATTGGTGCAGTGGGCTTCCGTGTTGGATGCGCGCTGTGTTAAGAAGCAGTGCGGCTTGGTTGGGTTGTGTATCGGAGGACTCATGACTTTCAACCTTAGTCTCTCCCGAGCCCATACTGGAGTTGTAGCAATGAGACAAAAAACAATTGGATACCACGAAATTGGGGAGAAAAACAGGTAAAAATATAAAAATATAAAAAAATTCTGCTTTGGTCCATTTTATAATATTACAAATTATATAGCAATTCATAATGTGTAATTGGAAAAATTTGCCCAGCCACTCCAGGACTGAAGCAGTTGGACGATTGTTCAGCAAGAACTCTTTACAATTATCGATACACTCTTCCCAACGGGCGATTCGCCTCTCGTTTTGACCTTTCTCCACATAGCTGGGGATTCTTACCTAACAAATCCTTCATGCTCACTTACAACAAAAAAGGCCCTTGGTTATGCCAGCAGAGAACCCCTGTCAAAGACTGTAGAGATGTAGTATCTCAGTGACTGGGTTATACCTCCACATGAAAAAGAACCCCTTAAAATCTTCCAGTTTTTACTGCCTCTAGTTCATTCATCTTAGATGAAGGAGCAACAGAACCAGGCACTCAGTCTGAACAAACAGTGCTTTGACCGGCCAGTCTCAAGTTGCATACCACCCCCCCCCACCCCACCTGGGGTGCTTCCTCAAACCTTGTCCTGTCTGCCTCACACAATGTTCCCAGTGTCTCCTGCTGGTACTGCCTGCTCAGTATTAAAACAATGGCTCAGCTCTCCCTCCCAGGTCGAGCTTGGCCAGAGAAAGTAATGCTGGTGTTCGCGCCTAGTCATAGGTGCTGATACTATGGCCTAGAAAGGAAACTGCTGACAAAGGCCTCCGTGGCATGCAGGCACCAGGGGAACTATTGTTGTGTGAATGAATGAAAGCCATTCGCAGTTGGTGTTTTACAGTTCTCATTAACTCATTGCGTGCTCTACAGTACAGCAGTGTTTTACTGTACTGAATGTTGGGTGCCTCTTGCTTTGAGTCTAGCTAATATTCTCATCCGGCTATAGAGACTAAGAAAACATGTTGATTAGTGATGGGAAAAAAAATCTATACAGAAACATATCAGGATATTATTTGACAAATCGTATTGACAATATTGCAATCTTATTTTTGCGCTAGTTGGCTATACCTGCAGCAAAACTCCAGCATTTTTCCTTTGTTTTTCCTTCGAGCCAATTTGTTTTTAGCACTTTTATTTCCATGGCAGGTGAGAACTCATTTCCTCATGGCTCTCGTCCTTGTGCAGTAGACAGGTGAGCAATTTGTTTAGAACATCAAAACGCAATAAAAATCATAGTATTGAATCACAACATATAGAAAGAGGGAATCGCAATACATATATCATGAAGTCCCTGGCAATCCCCAGCCTTAATGCCAATGTCAGTTGTTCAAATAAGCTTTCATTTCTGGCAAAAAGCAGTGCAAACTGTACTGATCTAATAAGGTAAAGGCTTAGAACCCCCTACTCTTGACCAATCACAGACGAATGGGCATACACTTCGCTTGCCTCAATAAAAAAGTGTGTAGATTGCTGAGGATTACTATTATTTGTTATCCATTTTTGAATAAAGGCTGTAATGTAAAAACAAAATGTGGAAAAAGTCCAGAGGTCTGAATACTTTCCGAAGGCACTGTGTGTAGCCTAATTGAAAATGGACTGGAAATTCAATGACAGCTAATTTGAATTCCTCACCTTATGTGTAGTACTTTCAATCATATAGGACTTCTTTCTATCTTTGGTTTTTGCTCGAAGACAAACAGCCAGTCTTAAGGCATCCGCTTGCTTCCCAGCCGAAACAGTTTGAAAGAGTTCCTGCATATATTATGACAACATTTTGTGACATTGTTTGTTTTGACTTCAGTGAAGAGTTGTCTGTTCGGGCACAGATTGAGGCAAGCCGAAGTGTATGCCCCTTCGTCGGTGATTGGTCAAGAGTAGGTGGTTTTTCAAAAAAGTATTTGTCATTCAACGAGAAACGTCTAGTTCTTACAAATTCTTTCATTGAGAAATACTGCACCAAACATCTTAGACGTAAAATTGTGGGACTAATATCTCCTCGGCAAAAAAAAACAAGAAATCTGTCATTAATTTTATCTTAGATTAATTCTGACCATTTTGAAGAAACACACAAACGAAGGAAGCTTTACATTTTAGAATTTGGCTGTAAATGTAACAAAATGTAGAAAAGGGGTCTAAATACTTTCATGCGTGCAGGTGTACTCACACTACCGTTCAAGGTTTGGTCACTTAGAAAAGCACATTTGTCAATTGAAATAACATCAAATTGATCAGAAATACAGTGTAGATATTGTTAATGTTGTAAATGTCTATTGTAGCTGGAAACAGCTGATTTTAATGGAATACCTACATAGGCCCATTATCAGAAACCACCACTCCTGTGTTCCAATGGCACATTGTGTTAGTTACTCCAAGTTTAGAATTTTAAAAAGGCTAATTGAGCACTAAAACCCTTTTGCAATTATGTTAGCACAGATGAAAACTGTTGTTCTTATTAAAGAAGCAATAAAACTGGCCTTCTTTAGACAAGTTGAGTATCTGGAGCATCAGCATGTGGGTTCGATTACAGGCTCAAAATGGCCAGAAACAAAGAACTTTCTTCTGAAACTCGTTAGTCTATTCTTGTTCTGAGAAATAAAGGCTATTCCATGCGAGAAATTGCCAAGAAACTGAAGATCTCGTACAACACTGTGTACTACTCCCTTCACAGAACAGCGCAAACTGGCGCTAACCAGAATAGAAAGAGGAGTGGGAGGCCCCGGTGCACAACTGAGCAAGAGAACAAATACATTAGTGTGTCCAGTTTGAGAAACAGACACCTCACAAGTCCTCAACTGGCAGCTTCATTAAATAGTACCCGCAAAACACCAGTCTCAACGTCAACAGTGAAGAGGCGACTTCAGGATGCTGGCCTTCTAGGCAGAGTTCCTCTGTCCAGTGTGTGTTCTTTTTCCCATCTTAATATTTTATTTTTAATGGTCAGCCTGAGATATGGCCTTTTCTTTGTAACTCTGCCTAGAAGGCCAGCATCCCAGAGTCGCCTTTTAAAATAACAAACTTGGATTAGCTAACACCAGTGCCATTGGAACAGGCGTGATGGTTGCTGATCATACGCCTCTGTACGCCTACGTAGATATTCCATTAAAAAAAAAGTGCTTTTCTTTTAAAAACAAGGACATTTCTAAGTGACCCCAAACTTTTTAACAGTAGTGCGCACGCACACACACAATGAAAATATAAACCACGTAAAGTGTTGGTCCTGTTTCATTAGCCGAAATAAAAGATCCCAGAAATGTTCCATACTGTCACGCCTTGGTCATTGTATTTTGTGTTTTTGTTATATGTTTGGGTAGGCCAGGGTGTGACATGGGTTTATATGTTGTGTTTCTTATTGGGGTTTGTATTAATTGGGATTGTGTATGATTAGGGGTGTGTCTAGTTAGGCTTGGCTGCCTGAGGCGGTTCTCAATTGGAGTCAGGTGATTCTCGTTGTCTCGGATTGGGAACCGTATTTAGGCAGCCTGAGTTCGCTTTGTATTTCGAGGGTGTTTGTTCCTTTCTCTGTGTTGTAGTCACCAGATAGGCTGTAATTAGTTTCACGTTTCGTTTGTTGTTTGCGTATTTCAGTTATTTCATGTACCGTCATATCTTTCATTAAAGTCATGAGTAACCTACACGCTGCGCTTCGGTCCGACTCTTCTTACAACAGACGAAAGTAGTTACACATACACACAAAAAGTGTATTTTTCTCAAGTGTTACGCATAAATGTGATTACTTCCCTGTTAGTGAGCATTTCTCCTTTACCAAGATAATCCATCCACCTGACAGGTGTGGCATATCACGAAGCTGATTAAACAGCTTGATCATTAAAGGTGCACCTTGTGCTGGGGACAAAAGGCCACTATAAAATGTGCAGTTTTGGCACACAACGCCACAGATTTATCAAGTTGAGGGGAGTGCAATTGGCATGCCTAATGCAGGAATGTCTACGAGAGCTGTTGCTAGAGAATTTAATGTTAATTTCTCTACCATAAGTCAACTCCAACTAAATTTGACAGTACGTCCAACTGGCCTCACAACCGCAGACCACGTGTAACAACGCCAGTCCAGGACCTCCACTTCCAGCTTCTTCACCTGCTCAATCGTCTGAGACCAGCCACCCGGACAGCTGATGAAACTGAGGAATATTTGTCGGTAATAAAGCCCTTTTGTGGGGAAAAAAAATAATTCTGATTGGCTGGGCCTATCCCTTCCCAGTCCCACCTATGGCTGAGCCCCTGCCCAGTCATGTGAAATCCATATATATATATATATATATATATATATATTAGGGCCTAAAAAATTTCATTTAAAATTGACAGATTTCCTTCTATGAACTGTAACTGCATAGAATCTTTTAAATTGTTGCCTTTATATTTTCTAAAGGGGTGTGGTTTGGCAAGCTGTGACTCAGTTCTTACATTAGGCCTACTCATCACACCAGGATACATGGGGGGGGGGTCAAAAAGAGGGTGTGTCTAAACTAGAGATAGCAGGTTGGAGAGAGGGTGGGTGATGGAGGGCTTACCTCCCACAGGACAGGCTGTAATAACAGGCTCTCACAGTCTTCCGCTCCCACATGTTAATTAGGATAATACCACACTGCCATTTCATCTCGCCTGCTAAATTGAGGGAAACAGTTGTCTTAGTGATAGTCTTACATCTATAATAAAAGCTTCTAACAGCAGATCTTGACTGTTGTCTTTCTCAAAGAACACACAATGGCTATAAAATAAAATAAACGAACGATGGCACCATTTATGGGATGAACATTCCTCCGGCAGTTTGCGCCCCCAAAAGCAATTATGAAAACAAGATGGGCTACGTGATATTCTTAGATAAAGATAAATGTTGAGAACCACACAAGTGCAATGAACACTGCTCAAAATACAGAAAAACCTATAGTCTGAGAAAAGGCTCCACGTATTAGTCCATCATAACATTTAATGTCATCTTAACATTTGTATTATGATATTTATAAATAATACAACGGATAGTGAGACTGATACTCTTCTTCAGAATCAATTACTGTGAAACTCAAACTGTGACTCAAACTCCAGTCAAGGAGTGGGATTTGGGCACCCCTATCAGTGCGTCTGGTGTGTGTGTATGGAACACATAATAGCAATAACTGTTGAGGACACCGGTGTATTCCATGGAATGTTCTAGTCCAATCTCCTACAGCATGTCTGTTCTAACCAGACTGCTGCAATAATGCTGAGTTAAGCATCAAAAATGAAAGATTTCAGCATTTAAACACCAATATCTATATTAAATGTTTTGTTAAGTTTTGAGACCCGCCAATAACTTTAGACATCTGGTCTGTTTTCATCTGCAGTGGAGAAATTGCCATCAAACACCTGAGTTGTGTGCGTCAAAATAAAATGAATTGCTTCACACAACAAATATGAAGACTCACTGTCAGTCAACACTGATAGCATTCTTGACAGAGTATATATCACATAGCTTCAAAAGCTCACACAGACAGTTTTATAGCCACAGAGGTGTGGTTGGTGAACTCTGCAGTTTGTTGTTATACATTTTGAAATTCTCCATACCTTAGTGGTGGCCCCTGATTGGCTGAATACCGTGGGCGCAATGTGGTTGGAGTTGTCAACAAAGCATCATGACAGAAATATTGTGCCAAGTTTTCAAACTACTGGAAGTTTATTTGAGAAGATGCATAAAGCGATCTGTGCATTTGAACAACAGCATAAATACACCCATTTCAATTTTGCATGTCAAAAACATAATGCTCACTGCTGCATATGCCACTTTTGAACAGATTTAGAATGAGCAGCCAGCAAACGGGTGCACCAGGTAGAACGCAACAAGCATGCAAATACAATAACAGAAAACACATGATCTAAATGGGGGTAATTTTATTTATTTTACCTTTAACTACATTTACATTTACATTTAAGTCATTTAGCAGACGCTCTTATCCAGAGCAAGTCGGTTAAGAACAAATTATTATTTTCAATGACGGCCTAGGAACAGTGGGTTAACTGTATGTTCAGGGGCAGAACGACAGATTTGTACCTCGTTAGCGCGGGGTTTTGAACTTACAACCTTCCGGCTATTAGTCCAACGCTCTAACCACTAGGCTACCCTGCCGTAAACTCGTACCATCGCCTTAGTCCCTACAATTGCCCTTATTTTAGTGCCCCAAAAACATAATACTTCCAGATCAACTGTAATGTCAATATCATTGTAAAGCACAATTTCTCCCCTTTCCAACAGAATCAATTACATGACCTAAACACTGTCCATTTCTGCATAATTCAAGCAGGCAATGAGCCCTGTCGGGTCTTTTTAAAAATGGCGGGTGGGGAATCGAAACTAATGCGTGATAGTGAGGAGAGATGTCGTGTGGGAAATTTGCTTTTTTTCACTGAAACTGTCCAACTTATCACCTTATCGCCTCTAACATGTAAATAAAACACTATAAAGAGTTTATATAATGTGTCATTACATACCTATTTGAAGGTTTATGTCGAATTTGAGTCGGGTTTTTAGGACGGTGCGGCTTTGAGAATGATGATCGCATGCAAGTGTAGCCGATGTGAAATGGCTAGCTAGTTAGCAGTGGTGCGCACTTCAATCTGTGACATCACTTGCTGAGACCTTGAAGTAGTGGTTCCCCTTGCTCTGCAAGGGCCGGGGATTTTGTGGAGCGATGGGTAAAGATGCTTCCAGGGTGACTGTGTGCAGAGCGTCCCTGGTTCGCACGTAAAGTCTATACTGTTACACAATGATGACGCAAAAAATGACTAGGTATCCCCCCCTTACCCTTGTCACTGTCCATTTCTTGTTTTTAAAAGTGCTACACCTGGTGGAGAGAGATTGTAAGACAGAAATAGTAGCTTTATGCGTACTGTACATTATGATATGACACGTCAAGATGTAATGGAGGGTCCGTTTTTTCAACTTTTCTCCAATACTATAGAGCCATGTTGATCAATGCTTGAATAGAAACCTAGTTTACACCCCAGATTTTGAAGTCAACACAGTCCCATTAGTTTTCTTTGTAGCCTCGTTTGAATGTTGTTGCGGTTGTGCACATTTGTACGGAATGGGGTGAGTTTACGTTAGCTAGCTAATCACGTCACAAAGCATTTTGAAATAACTTAATATTTCCGAGTTAGTCAAATATTAGTTTTGAAAGAATTGAAATTGGCATGCTACCAACTAGCTAGCTGTTTATCAAAGGTAGATTAAACTAAAACTTTAAATCAAAAATTGTATTTATGTTTCTCAAATGTACTGTAGCTACCTAATTAATTTGATCATACTTTGTGATACACCCGGTTTTATGCTGTTTTAGTCCACACAACATGTCACCAACAGTACAACCTGATGAGGACTAGAGCCGACATAGAAGTTCTGACTAAACGCCCATTTGAGCGACGGAGGACGGTCCATTTACTTTGTGCGGTTATAATTTATGCTAGCAGTTCACCTCAAAGCAAATAGCTGGCATAACAATCCAAGCAATGTTCGCACGCACAGCCGATGCGCCCGTTGAGGCGGAACTGCTGCTGCTGGTGGCAGTCACTGAGGGGCAGTAACTGAACAGCTTGTTTGAACCATATATTTTTGAAACAGGAAAATGTACACATTTACCACACTTGTATAAGCATTTAAAACAGAATCCATGAATGATATAATATATAGATTTTGCCATCACAAGTGGGGCGCCGCACCTAACGAACTAATAGGCGTTAGGATAAAAGCCACCACCTGACAATATTGTATTGCTGCTTCATAACATCCATAGATCTAGAAGTGAAACCTGCATGTTCAAGATTAGTGAAAGTTGCTGCCATTGATGCCAGATCAATTTGACTGTAAAATGGGCAGATGAAAATGCCTGTATAGGCTGGTTGTCTGCGGTGGTGTGTAGCCTATAAATAGATACATAATACATCCATAGCTTAATACAGTCAGTGTTTTCCACCCATAGGCTATGTCTCGCCATACACAGGCGTAGCCTATTGGGTTTATACAAGGTGTGAATTCATTTAATGATAAGTATACCCTGCATGTAAACTTCTGAATTACAGAAATAAAAAGGACATTGAGTGAATGGACGAATAGGTAGGTTATTTTGTCACAAAGTAAATAACCACCGTGTTTTGTTAATTTTCAACAACAAACTACTTTACAAAGTAAGTGTTTCATACCATGGAATGGCAACCACTTACTTTAACTGCTCAGATACTCTAGGCTAGTAATTCAAACGCTACCCGCCGTTTGGATATGACAAGTCTTACCTCTATCAATTATTTCAGCCTTTTTCTCCCAAGTGAAGTTGTAGGAAAATTTTACGAAGTCCTCCGACCAACTGCCCTCACACCACTCAACAAATGGGCTGCTGCCTGTGTCAAACGTGTTGAGGTGGGTGACCGCCAAAGGTTGTTAAATACTACCGAGGACTAAAGGAAATGTGTCCTGCCACAACAAAGGTAAAAACATTCGACCCAGAGTTATTCTGTTAAATTCCACTTCGTGGGTTTATGCTACATTGAAGTGGGTATCAGTTTAACATAATTATCTCAGTAAATATTCCAGGGTCAATCCTCTGAGTTTAACGCATGCCTCGTCTATGAACACCGGGCGAGTAAATCAATTGAATGACTACCAGTGGGCGGAGTTGTAGCTTTCTCGCCTGCCCTCTTGTAGAACTGGTATTTACAGTGAAAGAGCGTCCCCCCTCTTCCGGCACGCGACATCTCCCATTGTAGGAAGCTTCAAAAGGCAAAAAAAAAAAAAACAATGGATGGGGTTATGTTAATGTTAAACTAATCAAATATAGCTCTATAACCCACAACATTGATACAGTACAATTTTATATAAAGTGTCTCTGTTTGTGGCTCTGGTGGGGCATTGCCAAAATCATCACTGACTCAATATCCATTTAATAAAGAAAAGGGTTAAACACATCCATGGCCCGATTCAGACCCAAGTTAAGTGCGTTTAAATGGAGAGTAATTACCTTTTATGTGCTTTTCTCGCTATGTGTATTCTGACCATGAACTTCAGCATGAGAATAGCATTTTTATTGACCCACTATTCGTTTGAGGTGAAGTTCGAATAAATGGTGTGGCAGAGGTGTCTCCACTACAAGATACCTGTATTCCGACCTTGACTTAATTCCCTCATATAATTCCACCACCTTTACACTGAATAAATCATAAATAAGGTTGAGTGAAGCTGCTGGTTCTAAGTGGGAAATCATCTACTATATTTTTCTCATAGAAATAACACCATTCTCCATGCACTATAATTTATACATTGATAAGAGCTATTGATAAGAGCAAGGTAAAGGAGTAATCCGATTGGAGAAGGGGTTGTAAATACACATCGCAGTTGTTTTAGATGATTTTTTCCTAATGATCCCTGGAGATTAATGTGAAACCAGCCATATGGAAACAAATGTATTGCGGACCCTTTTGCACAGTGAAATAGAATATTAATAGCTGTGCCATAATTCTGAATTTTAATTGTGTGGCCTCATAATTTGCGTGGATGAAATGGAGACCCAAGCTATTGGCTTCTATAGGGACCTGCAGAGTTTAAGTATGCGCTTAAAGATGTTTTGATTATATGCCTGGGCTTTACTCTGTTTTATTTTACAATTTGTATCATGTTAACTGTTAGCCACTATCAGGAGCCACAGTCACTAATACCTACTTGCATTTATTTTTTAATCATTCCATTCCATTCTGTTTAAATCAAATCAAATCATATTTTATTTGTCACATACACGTGTTTAGCAGATTTAGCTAAATGCTTGTATTATCTTTCTTTCCTCTGTCTAGTTGTTCCTGGGGGTCGCTAGCATTAGTGGATCATATTAGGCTAAAGTTGTGCAATAATTTGGGACATATAGCCTTTTGAATCATTATGGAACTCATACCACACGTAGCAGGTTAAATCTGGAGCCTGGCGCACGGTTCATGAAGATTGGACTGTTGTCATACAGTTCCATGATTAGTGAGAATTAGGGTGGATTTGTAGGACTATTGTTCAACCCCTATTGTACACTTTTTTTCCACCTTCCAATATTTTATGGATTGAGCTTGAATATAACCATTTTCAGGGTGAATCAAACCACTTTATTTTTTATTCCTAACCAAAAAAATGTGCCTAAATAATCTTCAAGATCAGAGTATTTTTAAATCTACCAGTTGGTGCTAAAACAGACAAATATGCATAGATTGCTTTCTTTCATTGATCCTTATATTCTGACCTCGTTTTCTCGATGTATTCTATTGAGTCTGTAGACAAAATTATAATTAATGGTACACCGTATTCAAAGGGATGGCTTAAAGCCACATTGAATGAAAACTCCACGAGAAAATCTGTTGGCCAGTAAGGGTGAGAGTTTTCAGTGGTTGAATGAAATTTATTCAGGATGTTCAAGGTAGCCAGAGCTGCAGGGCTCCCTTATACAACTAAAAAACATAAGTCTAAATACCAAATACTGAGAAGTGTGTAGGAAAGGTGTATCTATGAAAGGCATAAATTCCTAAGTCGGGATAAGGCCCATCATGTAGGATTGGGTGGCAGTGATTGAAAACTTTTTTTATTAAAAATGTCCACAACCTCAAACAGTCACACTCCAAACTCCACTATGGCCAAGACCAAAGAGCTGTCAAAGGACACCAGAAACAACATTGTAGACCTGCACCAGGCTGGGAAGACTGAATCTGCAATAGGTAAGCAGCTTGGTTTGAAGAAATCAACTGTGGGAGCAATTGTTAGGAAATGGAAGACATACAAGACCACTGATAATCTCCCTCGATCTGGGGCTCCACGCACGATCTCACCCCGTGGGGTCAAAATGATCACAAGAACGGTGAGCAAAAATCCCAGAACCAGGAGGACCTAGTGAATGACCTGCAGAGAGCTGGGACTAAAGTAACAAAGCCTACCATCAGCAAGGCATTGAAGATGAAACATGGCTGGGTCTTTCAGCATGACAATGATCCCAAACACACCGCCCGGGCAACGAAGGAGTGGCTTCGTAAGAAGTATTTCAAGGTCCTGGAGTGGCCTAGCCAGTCTCCAGATCTCAACCCCATAGAAAATCTTTGGAGGGAGTTGAAAGTCCGTGTTGCCCAGCAACAGCCCCAAAACATCACTGCTCTAGAGGAGATCTGCATGGAGGAATGGGCCAAAATAACAGCAACAGTGTGTGAAAACCTTGTGAAGACTTACAGAAAACGTTTGACCTCTGTCACTGCCAACAAAGGGTATATAACAAAGTATTAAGATAAACTTTTGTTATTGACCAAATATTTATTTTCCACCATAATTTGCAAATAAATTCATTAGAAATCCTACAATGTGATTTTCTGGATTTTTTTTCCTAATTTTGTCTGTCATAGTTGAAGTGTACCTATGATGAAAATTACAGGCCTCTTTTTTTCTTTTTAAGAGGGAGAACTTGCACAATTGGTGGCTGACTAAATACTTTTTTGCCCCACTGTACTTGATTATTCTCAAAGAGTATAGGATCGTAAAATGAAATGATCTTCAGCCAACACTCTACTGACGAAGACTCTTATAATGCCTTATCATTTTACTTCATAAATCCCTGCAAAAAGAACACCATTTTGGTGAGTGTCAGATTGTTGGTGGACAGGCAGCACCAGCCAGAAGAGAAACAGGAACCACACTGCCGTCACTACAGCCATGAGTATTTCTTCATATTGTGGTAATATGAAGTGCTAATAAGCTGTCAGCTCTCTTCATTCATTATGTAAAACATGAATGTAGGCCTTTAGAAAACAATAGATGATGCAACTCTCAGGACAATATTATGCTGTTTTATTTGGATAATGAGGTTAATAAAAGCTTTTGTCATTGATTCTCACTCACCCAAACGGAACTGATTGTAGTTAACAGAACCGGGCTATGATAAACAGCAGCTTCTGTTCTGGTTGGGGCTCAGCTGTTCATTTCAAACCATGCCATCTCTGTCCAAATTGATTCATGCAATTGCACACATCCAGATTTCCCACACAAAGAATAGCAACATTAGAATGCCCTAAAAAGTGCAGAATAAAATTATCTCTATGTTTCATCTTATATGTTTTCTATATGTTCGCAGTGTTTCATTTTCCATCATAGTTAATGCCTGAAGTTTTTTCCTTATCATGTGACCTGATCAGGAAAAACCTAAAGAGCTAGTTTTATATATATATATATATATATATATATATATATATATATATATATATATATATATATATATATATATATATATATATATATATATATATACACACACACACACAGATGAAACTACTTGATAAACAGAAAGTTATACCGAATGGCACAGCGGTCTAAAGCACTGCATCTCAGTGCTAGACGCATCACTACAGTCCCTGGTTTGAATCCAGGCTGTATCACATCTGGCCGTCATTGGGAGTCCCATAGGGCGGTGCACATTTGGCCCAGCGTCGTCCGGGCTTGGCCAGGGTAGGCCATCATTGTAAATAAGAATTTGTGGTCAGAAAAGGAACATCTATTTATATGTATCTAAGCAAACAGCAAATGCTTCCATTGCTATCATTCTGACATCAAATCAATTTGACAGAGGGAGAACCTTAAATGAGAACTGCAAAGTGATTGTTGTCAAGACATTTACAAGGGGATGGCACCCAAAATGATTGAACATCATGTTAGTACTGTAGTAGTGTAGATCCTTTATGCCTCGATCTGGTTAATTTATACTTTGTAATTCTCAATTAGCCAGAGAATTAACAACCCTCGGATGGAAGTAATGGAAAATAAATAATTGAAATCCAATTAATCTCCTCACATGAAATTATGCATGACAGCGAGTGGATCCCCCATCTACATCTCAAACGCACACACACACACACACACACACACACACACACACACACACACACACACACACACACACACACACACACACACACACACACACACACACACACACAGCTCCACTTTGGCTGGGAGCTTGCAACGGCACAGTGGACGGGAGGCAGAGTGGTGTTCAGACTACTTCCTGTGACATTTCATGTGTGAGGGAGCTTCAGCAGAGTAGCAGACCCCCTGCTCTCCCTATGCAGGCATTAGTCAGAGACTCCAACTGGTTTGATGATTCTGTATGTCTCTCCTCCAAAAAGCCAAGCAGCTGGGAGGGTGGCTGGGTGAGGGAGGCACTGGGGAAGTCACAGACTAGGGTCTTTGTACAGGTGAAGGTGTGTGGAGAGAGGGTAAAATTATAACGTAACAGCTTGTGATCGCTCAGGTGATGGAGAACTGGGCTCCTTTTCAATCGTCCTTCCTTGATTTCTCATGTACTCTCTCCTGACCTCTTTCTCAAAACGTATTAGAGGAGAAGATCCAAGGTTCCTTAACTCTGACCTTCTCCATTTGGATCAAACGTGTTGTCTCAGTGCAAGAAACTTCAGATCAGACAAGGCATTTATTTGTTTTGATTGCCATCTAGTGTCTATGTATAGAATTGCATGGGATTAGTCCCATTGTGAATATGTACACGTTCATTTCGCCACCCTCTTTAATTTGAATGCTTATCTAAATGGGAAAAGAAACAGATTAACGAGTATAATTAACCAAATATGAAGTCCATATTTAGAAGACAGATAATGAGAATAGGAGTTCAATCAGAGCTAACCTCAGGGTTATATTAAAGCCGTAACAATATATTGACAATTATTTTAAACTGCCAAAATGTGACCTTAATTAAAAATCAGCAAAACGTGAGTCTCCCTCAAGTTTAGCAATTGCACTGTTAGGAAACTTTGTTTCCGTTTATGGAAAATGTGAACCTCTTTAGACCACCAGAGTGCATGCTAATCCAATAGCCAAGTATTGCGAGCCCTTCCCTAGATGACTATTTCATACAGTCTTTGAACCCACCCCCAGGCAGTTATTAGCCTATTCTGCCAGTTCAGCACAGTCACAGACCTGAAGAGGAGTTAAAGTGAATCAAATCATAATTAAAACAAATCAAATGTAATATGTTGAGCTCAAGAGTTTGGATCAAGCGCTGGATGTTGGAAACATTTTTACTTGATTGATTCTAAGCGATGGAAGTTTAGTTACTTAATTGAGAGAAATTCAATAGTTGTTTTTAAAACGTATTGTTGTTGGTCAATGATTGCACATACTATCAACCACAGTATAAACATTTGATATGGAATCAAAATGCCACCTGAAAGATATCCAGTACATAGATGTGTAATTCATGGTAGACTATCCGCGATATGTGAATTGCATGATTGTGATATTCTTTAAACATGCTGCTCTCTACCCATCTTCAAGACGCAGATCTAAAGGTAATGCCACAGAAATGTACATCATTCGGCACCGTGGCAACATCACTGAGGTCTGACATCATACGTTAATCTTGGCAGCACCCCCCCAAGTTTCCTTTAACTGAATAGATCCCTGGTGTCTCTCATGTCGCTGAATGAAGGTACAGAATCCTGCACAGCGATACTATTTCACATATCCAATCATGTTGAACATCTCAAGTACCAAAAACACCGTTAGTGTATCTGTAACGGCCGTTGGTGGAGGAAGGTGAGGACAAAGGCGCAGCGTGGTACGTATTCGTCATTTATTAAATAGAACTGAACACTAAATACAAAACTGACAAAAATAACAACCGAAACAGCTCCGTTAGTTACAAAACACAAAGCAACTACCCACAAAACCCATGTGGGCAAGAGCTACCTAAGTATGGTTCTCAATCAGAGACAACGATAGACAGCTGTCCCTGATTGAGAACCTTACCCGGCCAAAAACAAAGAAATACAAAAACATAGAAAAAGGAACATAGGATGGTCACCCTTGTCACACCCTGGCCTGACCAAAATAGAGAATAAAAGCCTCTCTATGGCCAGGGCGTGACAGTATCTAACGTCAAACAAGCATGAGAGCAAAATGACAGTTCAGCTGGGTTGTGCATGGGAAAAAATATGACACTGAAGAACATTGAGATTAAACAGGAAATTAAATGTTTAGGAAACCTCTTCAGTAGCAGCTGCAAACTTCTGTTTCTTGTCCTGAACCATTTAACTTTGTGGGTTTAGTAATAATTAGTATCACCCCAAAGGGCTTTTAATTTCCTATTTAAGTGTTGTGTACAGAGCTACAGAAGAGCGACATAAATGTGTTTTTTTTAATAACCCTATCTCCACCAGGCGTACTAGTCCCTCCATCCTTTCACAGGAGTTTGAATTTGTGTTAGTCGTATGTACAGGATACACATGGTATACACTGGCCAACAAAATGCTTAAGTGAAGGTTCCTTCTCTACAATGCAACAACAAGAAAGAAATTATAAGAATATGAACATAAAGTAAATGGCTCAGTAGAATAAAATAAACAACATTTCACAGGAGCACCTTTCAGTCCATGTTGGTTTGCTGAACTAAAATGGATTATGCATGTATGAGGCCCTAGTGAGTTTTATAGAGTTCTCACTAAAAAACAAATGTATTGCTAATCAACAGGATAGGGGCATCTTTGCATTATATAAGATCCATTGGGGATTGGACCAGGCTAGTTTGAACTAGGCCTGGCCTGCCTCATGCAGGTGCTGAGGAATTTCAGAGTATTTAACTCCTACCAAATTTAAAAAACGGAGCCTGGGGGAAGGTGTGTGGACATGGAACAGTGGCATGGGTGTGGGAACGAGGTTACGTTTGTAGAAGCCTCGGGGAACCTTCTCCCCCGATCACCAAAAGGCAAGGCTCTCATCAGCTGGCATGTGAGGGCAATTTAAAATAGGGTTGCAAAAAATGTGCGTTTCTGGAGAAAAACTAGCAGAGTGAAATGATGTGAACTGATGGCATCAGAATTACATTTCACTGTATCTGTTTCAGCCAAATGATTCATGGTACCGGCAGAATTTCACATTGTATTACAATTAAAGATTACTTTTCGTTTAAATGGTGTAAAAAGCCATTTCAGTTGCTTGTATTCGGACTGGTGAGGACGTGTTTAGGACAGAGCTTGATTTCTACAGCACTGTTGCTATAGCTCCTGCTCCACAACCCCCATCCTAAACAAGCCTGCAATCGGCAGAGGAAGACGTGGCAGTATGGGGGAGGGGTGTGTGATGGAGAGGCGGAAACTGTAACTACTTTTACAAACTTATAGTAACTACGGTTACAACGACTGTTATAAATGCCATGTGTATTCCCTTCCATAATAATTGCTTTTTAACAGGGTTATTGAAAATACAATACACGTATATATATGCATGCATATGAACATTGTGCCCGGTGTGCCCATTCACAACTACAAGAGGAAGCCAAAGGGATATCATCACTGACATGCACGTATCCACACTATTGTACTGTACTTTTCTTGCACTTTTCTGTATAAAAACGAAATGACCACATCCATACCCATATCTATTGTGCTGGTGAAAGTTAGACAATGTGTGAAAGTTAATATGATGAAAGCTGTGTGTGTGATTGAGTCAGCCTTACAGCATTAGGACCATGCAGAGCACTGCATCAAATAGATCCAGGGGGAGGTCTGAAGTCTCCTCTCCAGAGGAGACACATAGGTTTTTACATTTGCATAGCCCATTCCCAACTTCCAGAAGTTTCTTTTCCATGGTCTATAAAGTCCAGAGAAAAAACTGTAGGATCAGTCAACAGACGAGCGAACCCAAAGAGTGAAGACTGAGAGAGATCGTGCCAAGCTCTGCCAGGTAAGGATTGGGAGAGTCTGGGAGAAGGCTTTCTTTTGACCATGGTTTGTTGGGAAAGCTGTTTTGTTTTAATGTTTAAAGTTAAAGTACAGTGCATGCATTAAGGTTCTGAAATGGCACTCTTTTTAACATAACACTGTGGAATGTATTCTGATTCAGTCTTTATGTTTAGTACAATGACATATTTCCTATTATCTCAACTGTTTGGTGAGAACTGGAGTAGCTGATAGGATGCCGCATTGATGTTCATGCAATGTATCTGTAAAGGGTATTAGATATGGCAGTTATAAGTGTACTTTAAGATAATATCGTTGCTTGATGATGCATGTTGATGATATTTTTTTTAATTATTCACTAAATTAAGAGGGAACTACAAATCATTGCATTAACTTGATTAACTATATATAGTAAATCAAGTTATAGTTAATGCAATGATTTTTGGTTCTCTCTTAATTTATTGAATAATTGTAAACCAAACATCAACATGCATCATCAAGCAACGATATTATCTCAAAGTACAGTTATAACTGCCATGTATGTATATATATGTATGTGTGCCAGTAATTTTGGGGTAAAACACCAACGTTTCAGCATCACTGTGCCTTTTTGAGGGTAATTGCACACATAAACAAGCAGAACTGCTACTGACTAACATTGCATAGATGATTTTGGGAGTGGTGGGATGTTATAAAAAATCCGATCTTGGTTCTCTGTGGAACTGATGCTGTTCCACTGTGGCATTTCTGATTGGATGGATGTTTTTCTGGGACATGCACTGACCAATGAGAGAAGTTTTGCGTGTGTGTATGCATGATATACCTAACTACGGATCATTATTCAAGAAAATATCAAATACAAAATGTGGACCCTATATCAAGGGAAGATGGAAAGAATATTAAAATTTAGAAGTAATAAAATAACTCCGTATGAGTCTGACTAATGCTTTATCACCTGATCTATGGAGATTACCACATGCACCTCTTTTCTTTCAGAATGAAAAACGAAAACCTTGACATCAGTATGAAAACATTTCAAGGTATCCCAAGAGAATGATGTAAAGACATACAAAGTGAAACATTCAGAATCTGTGAAAAAAAGCTACACAGCCTATATACTGCCATGTTTTTGAAGGCAGGAAAGCAATTTAGAAGTAGCGGAAAATCAAAGGGTTGATCAGAAGCCACTCCTCCGCATGTAGCCCTCATCCGCATGTAGCCCTCATCCGCATGTATCCTGAGGGCTACATCTTTGTTCCTTTTGTTTGAACAAGTCGGGCAAAGAAAAGAGGGCTCCTGTTAGTAACAGCTAAAAAGTACCTCCATAGGTTCTATGTTGACATGATCTATTGACAAATTTGTGCTGTAATGATATCTCTGAGAAATTATGAATATCATATTTTATTTTAGAAATTGAGTGCTTTTTTGTTCTACAATTAACAAGAGCACAGAGAGGAATCAAATTACACCCTCAGTCAGATCCCAGCACTCCTGGCTGCTGCTATAGCTCAAGATTTCTACAGCTGCTGACGTGGCTAGAAACATGGCTGCCTAAAATTGGAACACATTCATTTATGCAGCCAACGTGGTGGCTAATGTCATTTAATTGCTGAATTTGTGGGACCTCATTCTAAAACCACACTGTAATAACACATTACACTCAGTAAACAAAACATTAAGAACACTTGCTCTTTCCATGACATAGGTTGAACAGGTGAATCCAGGTGAAAGCTATGATCCCTTATTGATGTCACTTGTTATGAAGAGGAGACAGGCTAAAGAAGGATTTTTAGGCCTTTAGACAATTTAGACATGGATTGTGTTTGTGTGCCGTTCACAGGGTGAATGGGCAAGACACGATTTAAGTGCCTTTGAAATGGGTATGGTAGGTGCCAAGCACACCGGTTTGTGTCAAGAACTGCAACATTACTAGGGTTTTCACACTCAACAGGACATCCAGCCAACTTGAGACAACTGCGGGAAGCATTGGGGTCAACATGGGCCAGCATCCCTGTGAAACGGTTTCGATGCCTTATTGAACCCATGCCCCGACAAATTGAGTCTTTTCTGAGGGCAAAAGCTCAACATACTCAGCGTATACAGGCTATACAAAAATAGACCCTTTGAAACAATGGCCTCAAATACCAACACAGGATTTCCAACATTATTGTATTTTTGTCTGCTTTCAGACTTCTATAGCTGCTCAACAACCAGAAGACAGAAAGGATGTGGGTAACCAACGTTGTAGTTCTGTGCCTCCTGGCCGTTGCGGCCTCCGGAGAAGACAAGAAGAAGCTGAGCAGCCATGCCACCACCATGGCTGACAAGAGCACCAACCTGGCCTTCAGCCTCTACCACACGGTGGCCAAGGAGAAGGGCCTTGACAACATCCTGATATCCCCTGTGGTGGTGGCCTCCTCCCTTGGCATGGTGGCTCTCGGGGGCAAGGCATCCACCGCTTCCCAGGTCAAGTCTGTCCTCAGCGCTGATGCCCTGAAGGATGAGCACCTGCACACAGGCCTGTCAGAGCTCCTGACTGAGGTCAGCGACCCCAAGACCCGGAACGTCACATGGAAGATCAGTAACCGCCTCTACGGCCCCAGCTCGGTCACCTTCGCCGACAACTTTGTGAAGAGCAGCAAGAAGCACTACAACTATGACCACTCGAAGATCAACCTCAGGGACAAGAGGAGCGCAGTAAACTCCATCAACGAATGGGCGGCCAAGTCGACAGACGGCAAGCTGCCTGAGATCACCAAGGATGTGCAGAATGCTGACGGAGCAACGATCGCCAACGCTATGTTCTTCAAGCGTAAGTAGAGTTATTCAAAAACACACAGTAGCCTAGTAGTTAGTACCTTTGACTACTGTTATTACTGTTAATATTGGGGCGTATTAAACAGTAAGATTGTGAGATGTGAATATCTTTAGAAAACATTATCCTCTGTCTCCAGCTCACTGGGATGAGAAGTTCCATGAGAAGATGGTTGACAACCGTGGCTTCCTGGTGACCCGTTCATTCACAGTCTCTGTTCCCATGATGCATCGCACCGGTAGGTTTCACTAACCTTTTGAATAGAGACATACCGTACTATAAGCCTTAATATAAGACATTATCTACATCATTATCAAGAGAACTTGACTCATCTATTCTCATCCCATGACTGTGTTCCACAGGTCTCTATAAGTTCCATGATGACACAGAGAACAGGTTGTTTGTGCTGGACATGCCACTGGGCCAGAAGCAGTCCAGCCTGGTGTTCATCATGCCCTATCACCTGGAACCCCTTGACAGGCTGGAGAAGCTGCTGACCCGCAAGCAGCTGGAAACCTGGATGGGCAAGATGGAGGAGAGGGCCGTGGCCATCTCTCTGCCCAAAGTCAGCATGGAGGTTAGCCACAACCTCCAGGTAATTACATCATTGCAATTATATTGTTTGCAATAGATTTAAGGGTCATTAAAGACTTATCTCATAAACTATGACTCAACTCGCAAGCTTGACTTTGAAAGAACATATTTGACTTACATATGAAACGTTTCTCCATATTTCACTGTCTATTGTACACTTCTCTCCAGAAAACTCTTGGTGAACTTGGTCTGACCGACGCTGTGGACAAAACCAAGGCCGATCTGTCCAACATCTCCGGCAAGAAGGACCTGTACCTCTCCAACGTGTTCCACGCCTCTTCAATGGAGTGGGACATCGAGGGGAACCCCTTCGACACCAGCATCTTCGGAAGTGAGAAGCTGAGGAACCCCAAGTTGTTCTATGCTGACCATCCCTTCATCTTCCTGGTGAAGGACAACAAGACCAACTCCATCCTGTTCATCGGCAGAATGGTGCGACCCAAAGGAGACAAGATGCGTGACGAGTTGTAATAGTTAATGGACAGTTTGAGAGATACGGTTACTGATTGAATCAGGCCAGGAAATAGTATGTGTATTATGGTTTGACTGTTACCCCAAGAACACATTCCAATAGGGCATCTGTGGACTGAATATCTAGACCTACTATTGTATCAGACACATTAAGCACTCCCCGGGAACAGGAGTATATACGTTCAAATAAATGCTGTTTGGCCTTTACAATGCGCCATAATCAATAACATTGTCAGTCTGCATTTCAATACGTTTCAGGAAAAATCCGAACACCACAAGTGCCTTTTTAGAGTACCTGAACATTGAATAGCAGACGACCCGACAGCATGCTTATATTAAGTATGATCTCTCTGACTTTTGCCTTCCATAAAATCAGACATTTTCCACCATTCTTTTCACCAGCATTGGTTTGGCTTCTCTCTCTTATTGGGTTTGTGATATGCGTGATTAGTTGCATTATCTTTAATGTTTAAAGAGAAAAAGGTTTGTTGCACAAGTGTACTACAAGCTAATTTCATGTCATACTATTTTTCACTTTCCACCCTGCAAATGACATTTCTCATGCTTTCAGTTGTTTTTGACCTCCCAGCTGCACTGCAACTGTTCCTCTGCAGTCTTTGATTTGATTGAATTATCTATGCCGTTTGCCAACCAAACTGTATGACTGTTGTAGGCATTTACCACTAAACCTTGGAATGTTGCCATAATGCAATGTGGTGTCCTTTTTGACTCTTTTTTTTTTCAATAAAAAGAAACCTAAAATAAACTTGGTGTCTGCTTAACATTGAGTTTATCCAAGTAAGAATCTGGTCAGTTTCCTCAAACATACTGATACATCATGATCAAGAAAGGGTTAATGTTGCATAGTAAAGGGGCCATAATCAGGATGCAAGCCTCTGAAATGAACTACATTTTGCAGTGAGTGTGCAATTGTGCAGAACGTGTCTTAACTGTCTGGGTTCAGTGAGGAGAATGATACTCGTTCCAGTCGGGCTGATGGCCAACATTCCTCTGTCTACAGAATGGATGTGGAGATTCTTTCCCCGGAGACCCTAAGTTGCAAACCTGCGAAAGGCACAAAATTCCAAAAGATTCCCCAATCTTACAGACCATACCCACTTTTAACACAGTAGTTAGTACTGTCAGAGTTTAAGTTTTGTATAGAGCTCACTAAGTTAGGAAATCCCCATTATAGAGCTAATAAACCTAGCTGGGTGAGATTGGAGTGCAAGGTTAACATGGTGAACAGGGAGAAAGAGATCTACTCAACAAGGATGTCAAATTTATGACACATCTCTATTGTCAATTGACAGACCTTAGACACAACTGTTTCAGAAACTGTTCATCAACCATAAATAATTATAAAAAACAGACATTTAGTAGAATCTGGGGTGTTAGAAACAAAGTTGCACTCCATCATCATATGCCCGTAAACAATGTAGAGAGTAAAGGACAAAGAGAATGGAGGGGACAGAAAGAGCAAGAGGTTCTCAGCGCCATCTCCTGGTGAATAGAGGAACCATGTGGAGAATACTTTCCCTTTCCTTCTGTCTCGAAGAGCCATTGAAATAAGTGTCACATACATGTAAATAAAACAGATTTAATTAAATATATAATATTTACATTAGTCTTTGTGTCTCATAAATATCCAAGACTTATAACATAATGAATGCATCTTTACGTTACTGATTACAGATTACATGATTGATTACTTTAGTCATGTAACTGTAATCAGTAACAAATGACATTTTTCAACACTGTGCATCTTGAAAATTAAAGTTGCATACTGTATATTATTTTAATTAATTGTTCTCATAGTCTATGAAGTAGATGAAATAATAGAAGACAATAAAAGTTCACCAATATGTATCATCAAACATCCATCTGCATATATCATTGCTCATGTTATTTGGTAATGATCTATTCATGTTTTCAGCTGCATAGGTAACCCTAAAGTATGAGCTCATAGCGCCTGTAATGGACGCTCATTCATTTTCATTTATACAAGTCATACCTTCAACCAAACAAGAGATGGTACTCTTGTCCATGAAGGCGTAGACATCAGACATGACAATTCTTTGGAGAATCAGTATACTCCGTGGCTCCAAATGCCCTGCTTAAAGGAAAGACGTTTTACAGAAACATTACATAGACACTCTATAACAACGGGACACAGCATGCATATACTAATTATGTTTTGAATTTCTAAAAGTCAATGTAAAACATAGAAATCCAGTGTCTGTCCTTAGTTTTTGCATTGTATCATTGTCCTCAAAATGCACTCTTTTTTTTCATACAAAAAACATGATTAATATAGGGAATAATTTACCTAGATGCCAACAAACTTGTGGTCCATTAACAATACAGTAGATATATATCCGATTTCCTTTCACAACTGTGGAACGCTAATCTTACACCCTTACAAAGCTTTTCAGCCATAACTTAAAAATTGAATATCATATTTTGCCATAACTAACAAAATGTCTTATTTCACCCCACAACTCTCATCAGGTGGAGAGAAGTGCTCCTTTCAAAACGTTTAGAAGAGTGATAAAATATATATATTTTTAAATTTAAACTCCTATTATGCATGTGATTAAAAGCTACAGTACAGTATGGGAGTGGAGTGATACAGTAGTACATCCTGTTGAGCACTGGGGCCTCAACTCCACTGGCCATGGGATACAATGTATGTCAAATTGACGTCCAAAGTTGATATGTTTCGGATTTTAGCTAACCATTAACCTAACCCTTTTCCTAACCTTAACTTAATTCTCCTTAGCTGCTACATTAATTATCCTAACATGCTGCGTAAATTCTCCTAACCTGCTACAAAAAGTCAATTTTGACATAAACTGTATCCCATCTAGACAAAACCACTCCACTGACACAAAGCCACTTAGTGGCCAATGGGAGACCAGAGACATAAGTGTATGGTTCATTAAGAAGACACACACTATCCCTGTCGCAGGACGGTAATACAACAACCTTCATTTCATTAGTGCTCTCCCTTTCTGCTGTGCTGTCCACAAGCAGATTACACAGACAGAAGCCAGGAAATCCTATTAAAGGAGGCCACGTAAGCTGCAGTGAGCAGGCCGGTCCATGCCCTCTGTCCTCCAGTTCTTCATCATCCATTTCTCTTCCTCCCTCTCTCTCTTTGGATGTGTCCTCTTCTCCCCGTGTTTGTCTCTCTCCGTCTGTCTCGTCTGCTCATATTTTAGGCTTGTCCACCTCACGGTTGGCCTTGCGAAATATCGTCTTGATCTCATCTGTCACCATCTCTTGCCAGTTGTCCCTGAGAATGGAAGATCAAATAACATTTAAACATATTTCCACTTAAAACAGTAGTCTAGTAGGCCGATCAGATTATAGTAGACAAGACAGCTGGTGAGATGAGACGAGAGGACATGGCAGAAGAAGCATGACTAAGAATGTTAATTGTCTTAGAGAACAAGAGGCTGGAGAGGGAAGGACGGCTCATAATAATGTCTGGAATGGAGTGAACAGAGTGAAATCCATTAATTCCGTTCCAGCCATTTCTATGAGCCTGTACTCCCCAATTAAGGTGTCACCAGCCACCAGTGTCTCAGAGGTGCTGCCTCAAATGAGAAGGTGAGAAGAAAGGAAGGACGGAAATGAGGGTGAACCACTCACAATGGAAAGAGATTATCCAAAATGAATAGAGCTTTTCTGGGATGGTCAAGCTCTGCTTTAACGTTATTTAAGGTAATAAGATCAGAATATTAGAGAAGAGATCAGATCAAGACTTGAAGAGATCAGATCAAGAGACTATGATTAGAAAGTATAGGGGGCAGGGGGGCAGTGGAGGGGGCTCAACAAAATCCCATAGATTGAGAAATCCACAAACTGCAACAGAAGAACCCACACAGCAACTAGCATTCCACCATGACACAACAGAGCACGGCATGCAAGTTGCTAGCTACCTCCTCGAATCAAGCTTTTTTCTCCGTTTTTTTCCCCTTGTACGCAGCTATATCCTCTGGGTTCAGTCCATGATTGTCATCCCTAAAGTAGGCAAAACATGTAATGCCACCATAACAGCCTCAATCCCATCCTAGTTTTCAATGGGGCTCCCTTTTGCTCATGTAGTGAATGATGAGAAAATGTGTGAAATGACTACACATAAACACATAGAACTGCTGTATAATCAATGCACAAATATTCGCCAAATGAAATATAGACATGTTAAGATTCACTTAGGGTGGTTCTCGCCAGGGTGTTAACATAAGGTACTGTATTGTGAGTGTGAGTTCTTACCCTGGTTTAATCTCTGGAGGGTTCGGTAAAGGCTTTGTGAAGTTTTCTTTCCCAACCAGCCAGTATGTCTCTTCAATGCCTTTACCCTGTAAGAACACATCATTATTCATGATTTATTTATAAACAGTTGAAAGAGATCCTACAGGTGAACACAGAGGATAATGTATTGTGAGGTGTTTATACCTTCAGCTCTGTCATGCCCCGGACGTCTATCTTGTAGCCCTCGCTGAGGGAGCGCAGGATCTTCACAGTGCTCATGTTCACATGAATTCTATAAGCTGAACGGATATAACACTGTCACTACAAACCATACCATAATGCAGACATCCTGAGCAGAAATACACTGAGTGAACAAAACATGAAGAACTGTTCTTTCCATAACAGACTGACCAGGTGAATCCAGGTGAAAGCTATGATCCCTTATTAATGTCACTTGTTAAATCCACTTCAATAACTGTAGATGCAGGGGAGGAGACAAGTTAAAGAAGGATTTCTAAGCCCTGAGACAATTGAGACATGGATTGTATATGTGTGCCATTCAGAAGGTGAATGGGCAAGACAAAATATTTAAATGCCTTTGAACGGGGTATGGTAGTAGGTGCCAGGCCAGGTGCACTGGTTTGTGTCAAGGGGGTGCAACTCAATATTAAAAAGGTGTTCTTAATGTTTTGTAAATGAACACCAATAACCTCTGATACTCACGCAGCCCAGTGGATTCCATACGAGAGGCGGTGTTGACTGTGTCTCCAAAAAGGCAGTACCGTGGCATGGTCAGACCCACCACCCCAGCCACACATGACCCTGTACACACACAACACACATGTGCATCACATCTCAGACATCACATTGAGAAACCAAACCTTGGCCTGCTACTGTTTCAGCCGTCCTCATTATGACTGATGGATCCCCACATACTGACAGTTAGAAAAGGAAATACAATCAAGGCGATTGATTGTGATATGAAGAGTTTATTTCCAAAACATTATATCCACACATTTTTCACGTGTTTTTTTCAGCAGAAATGATTGCTGGTTATGGGTACCTTCATGTGTGTGTAAAATATGACTGTTTCAATTAATAGATTTTAAGTGTGCATTAAAATATAGATTTTTTTTTTTTGCGATTCGCTATATCCATTGTTTAGCTAGAATGGAATGTTTTCATACTGTATATTTGACTGTGATATTTGGTTGTCTCACCTACAGTACCAGTCAAAAGTTTGGACATACCTACTCATTCAAGGGTTTTTATTTCTACTATTTTCTACATTGTAGAATAATAGTGAAGACATCAAAACAATTAAATAACACATATAAAATCATGTAGTAAGCAAAAAAAGGTGTTAAACAAATCAAAATATATTTTATATTTGCGATTCTTCCAAATAGCCACCCTTTGCCTTGATGACAGCTTTGCACACTTGGCATTCTCTCAACCCCAGCTTCATGAGGTAGTCACCTGGAATGCAATTTAATTAACAGGTGTGCCTTGTTAAAAGTTAATTTGTGGAATGTATTTCCTTCTTAATGCGTTTGAGCCAGAAGATAGCCCTATTTGATAAAAGACCAAGTCCATATTATGTCAAGAACAGTTCAAATAAGCAAAGACAAACGACAGTCCATCATTACTTTAAGACATGAAGGTCAGTTAATGCGGAAGAAATTTCAAGAACTTTTAAAGTTTCTTCAAAAACCATCAAGCGCTATGATGAAACTGGCTCTCATGTGGACTGCCACAGGAATGGAAGACCCAGAGTTACCTCTGCTGCAGAGGATACGTTCATTAGAGCTAGCTGCACCTCAGATTGCAGCCCAAATAAATCTGTTCACGTCACAAATGTATCACAGTTCTTTATTACAAATGTATTTATTTGTTACAGTACATTTGACTGTGTAAAACCTGGCAATACTATTTATTTGTGAGTGAGGTGCAAAAAAACATGATTATTTGTCTCTGAAATGAAAACATCAAGTGATAGATTTCAAACAAATACATGTGTCATTGAACAACCCCATGTCATGATTAGATAGTGAAAAAACACACCAATCGCTTTCATAAGTTCTTTAAAACTGTAGAAGCTAATTTACCAAGATTTCTGAAAATGTATATATAGCATTTTGGAAAAAAACTCTTCATCTTTATTAACAACTCACATTGGGATTCAGCCATTGAGCAAGATTGATCAACTAGCTCATATATGTGACCTAACTTCAGAGTATGTCTGCCAGGCAGGGACAACCCAATGCCCTCTCTCACCTGAGTGTATCCCTATTCGTATCCTGACGGGAATGCCGGGCATGTGGCGCATCTGGAAGGTGCCCACAGAGCTCAGGATGTTCAGAGACATGTTGGCAATCTCCGCTGCGTGTTTGTTGCCATTCCGCTTGGGCAGACCTGACGCCACCATGTAGGCGTCACCAATGGTCTCCACCTTCACAATGAAAACAAACAGGCAAACAGTAAATCATTGCCACATTGATACTCAGTGATGCTTCCCTTGCACCGCAACCCAACCCGCAACTATGATGCTCAGCTCATTTCGGTTCAACTCAGTAGTGTGAAAATAGTAGAACTGACCTTGTATACGTCGTGGTTGCTGAGCACAGCGTCGAACAGCGTGTACAGGTCATTGAGTAGGTCCACCACCTCGATGGGATCACTGAGGGAGGAGATGGTGGTGAAGCCTACTATGTCACTGAAGTAGATGGTGACCTGGTCAAAGTACTCTGGCTCCACTGTTGCACCCGTCTTCAGAGCCTCTGCCACAGAACTGTATTGTGACATGGGACATTTTGTGTTTGTGGTAATGTGACACAGAGCAACAAACAATCATTAAAAGTCAAAAGTATGGTACTGTATCATGTTATGAATGGATAATACCCTTGGCATTGTACAAGAATGATATCTTTAAATAACAAAATGCCCATTGTCTTCTTTAGTTGTCTGTGTGTGTGTGTGTGTGTGTGTTATAACATGAAGCTCACGGAGGCAGCATCTCAGACAGCAGTTTCTCTGTCCTCTGTTTCTCCACTTCCAGCTCCTCTGTCCTCTCTCTGATCAGGTCCTCCAGGTTAGATGAGTACTGTTCCAGCATCCGCAACATGGAGTCAATGATGTTGGTCTTCTTGCCCTTGTTGATCAGCTTGAACTGTGACACAACACCACCATCATCATCATTGGTGCACCACTACATTATGTAATATTATGTATGACTTATGCCCTCTGTAAAAATCCATAAAGCTATAAGCCAAGACTTTTCCCTTGTCTGAATAGCCATACTAGCGATTGCATTTTATTTGTATTTATTTTATTTGTATTTTTTAGGGGTGGATCAGCTTTAATGTTGAGGATAGATTGTTGCTTCCATCAATTTAATTGTCTGCATCATTTCCAATCACCCAGATATTATTTGGGTAAACACACATACATTACATTACATCACATACATACATACATACATACATACATACATACATACATACATACATACATACATACATACATACATACATACATACATACATACATACATACATACATACATACATACATACATACATACATACATACATACATACATACATACATACATACATACATACATACATACATACATACATACATACATACATACAGTGGGGCGAAAAACTATTTAGTCAGCCACCAATTGTGCACGTTCTCCCACTTAAAAAGATGAGAGAGGCCTGTAATTTTCATCATAGGTACACTTCAACTATGACAGACAAAATTAGAAAAACAAATCCAGAAAATCACATTGTAGGATTTTTAATGAATTTATTTGCAAATTATGGTGGAAAATAAGTATTTGGTCAATAACAAAAGTTTATCTCAATACTTTGTTATATACCCTTTGTTGGCAATGACAGAGGTCAAACTTTTTCTGTAAGTCTTCACAAGGTTTTCACACACAGTTGCTGTTATTTTGGCCCATTCCTCCATGCAGATCTCCTCTAGAGCAGTGATGTTTTGGGGCTTTTGCTAGACAACATGGACCTTCAACTCCCTCCAAAGATATTCGATGGGGTTGAGATTTCAGCCCTGCCACAAAGGGACCAGCGGACATCATGTCAGTGATTCTCTCAGTAACACAGGTGTGATCTCCAGCTCAAGGCTGGAGATCACTCTGTCATGCTGATTGAGTTCAAATAACAGACTGGAAGCTTCATAAAGGAGGGTGGTGCTTAGAATCATTGTTCTTCCTCTGTAACCATGGTTACCTGTAAGGAAACAGGTGCCATCATCATTGCTTTGCACAAAAAGGGCTTCACAGGCAAGGATATTGCTGCCAGTAAGACTGCACCTAAATCAACCATTTATCGGATCATCAAGAACTTCAAGGAGAGCGGTTCAATTGTTGTGAAGAAGGCTTCAGGGCGCCCAATAAAGTCCAGCAAGCGCCAGGACCATCTCCTAAAGTTGATTCAGCTGCGGGATCGGGCACCACCAGTACAGAGCTTGCTCAGGAATGGCAGCAGGCAGGTGTGAGTGCATCTGCACGCACAGTGAGGCGAAGACTTTTGGAGGATGGCCTGGTGTCAAGAAGGGCAACAAAGAAGCCACTTCTCTCCAGGAAAAACATCAGGGACAGACTGATATTCTGCTAAAGGTACAGGGATTGGACTGCTGAGGACTCGGGTAAAGTCCGTAAAAAAGCTTGCCAGGAGAAGACAAGGTGAGCGCTACCATCAGTCCAGTGTCATGCCAACAGTAAAGCATCCTGAGACCATTCATGTGTGGGGTTGCTCCTCAGCCAAGGGAGTGGGCTCACTCATAATTTTGCCAAAGAACACAGGCATGAATAAAGAATGGTACCAACACATCCTCTGAGAGCAACTTCTCCCAACCATCCAGGAACAGTTTGATGATGAAAAATGCCCTTTCCAGTATGATGGAGCACCTTGCCATAAGGCAAAGGTGATAACTAAGTTGCTCGGGGAACAAAACATCAATATTTTGGGTCCATGGGTCCATGGCCAGGAAACTCCCCAGACCTGAATCCCATTGAGAACTTGTGGTCAATCCTCAAGAGGCGGGTGAACAAACAAAAACCCACAAATTCTGACAAACTCCAAGCATTGATAATGCAAGAATGGGCTACCATCAGTCAGGATGTGGCCAAGAGGTTAATTGAAAGCATGTTAGGGCGGATTGCAGAGGTCTTGAAAAAGAAGGGTCAACAATGCAAATATTGACCCTTTGCATCAACTTCATGTAATTGTCAATAAAAGCCTTTGACGCTTATGAAATGCCTGTAATTATACTTCAGTATTCCATAGTAACATCTGACAAAAATATCTAAATGCACTGAGGCAGCAGACTTTGTGAAAATTAATATTTGTGTCATTCTCAAACTTTTGGCCACAACTGCATATATAAATATATACATAAACATTCATACATACATACATACATACATACATACATACATACATACATACATACATACATACATACATACATACATACATACATACATACATACATACATACATACATACATACATACATACATACATACATACATACATACATACATACATACATACATACATACATACATACATACATACATACATACATACATACATACATACATACATACATATACACACACTTTTTTTTATATACCTTTATTATTCCCGCAATCCCTACCACCCCTCCCCCAATTGGAGTAAACGATTAAACAATAACACGTAGGCTTCTACCTTAAGTTTATATATATTATACACATTTTACAGACACAATCTATTTTTCAATAGTTATATTTGGTTTGTTTTTAGTCCTTCCTCTATTTCTGATGTCCATCCAGTTTGATTTAGATTTGTAACTGTGCTATTTCACAATATTTCTGAACCTATTTTACATTGGTTATCTGGTAGTTATTAGTCCCACCCTTCAGCTACATTCAGCCCCTCCCATCTATCTCTTAACACCATCCATTTTGGATTTATATTTTCCATACATTTTTCAACTGTCCTGTGATGCTTTACAAAAGTACTGAACCTTTCTATTCTCCTATCTTTAATTTACAATCTGTAGAAGCTAACAGTTTTGCAAAAATAATTATTATATTATTGATCGATAATGACTTTTCAAATCAAGCAGAATTGCTATCTGCAGCCTGGCTGGACCTGTGACATAAAAATGACCTACATATGAACAGTACCAAAATAAATGATCTAATGCCTCCTTGTAGCAAAATCTGCAGAGCTGGGAAGATTGTATCCCCCATATACAGTTGAAGTCAGAGGTTTACATACACCTTAGCCAAATACATTTAAACTCAGTTTTTCATAATTCCTGACATTTAATCCTAGTAAGAATTCCCTGTTTTAGGTCAGTAAGGATCACCACTTTATAAAAAAAATGTAAAATGGCAGAATAATAGTAGAGAGAATGATTGATTTCAGCTTTTATTTCTTTCATCACATTCCCAGTGGGTCAGAAGTTTACATACACTCAATTAGTATTCGGTTGCCTTTAAATTGTTTAACTTGGGTCAAACGTTACGGGTAGCCTTCCACAAGCTTCCCACAATAAGTTGGGTGAATTTTGGCCCATTTCTCCAGACAGAGCTGGTGTAACCGAGTCAGGTTTGTAGGCCTCTTTGCTCGCACAAGCTTTTTCAGTTCTGCCCACAAATTATCTATAGGATTGGGGGCAGGGCTTTGTGGTGGCCAATCCAATACCTTGACTTCATTACATGAACAACTTTGGAAGTATGCTTGGGGTCATTGTCCATTTGGAAGACCCAATTGGGACCAAGCTTTAACTTTGCTTCAAAATATCCACAGAATTTTCCTTTCTCATGAAGCCATCTATTTTGTGAAGTGCACCAGTCCCTCCTGCAGCAAAGCACCCCCCACAACATGATGCTGTCACCCCTGTGCTTCACGGTTGGGATGGTGTTCTTCTGCTTGCAAGCCTCCCCCTTTTTTCTCCAAACATTACAATGGTCATTATGGCCAAACAGTTCTATTTTTGTTTCATCAGACCAGAGGACATTTCTCCAAAAGGTACGATCTTTGTTCCCAACCATAGTCTGGCTTTTTTTATGGCGGATTTGAAGCAGTGGTTTCTTCCTTGCTCAACGGCCTTGCAGGTTATGTCGATATAGGTCTCGTTTTACTGTGGATATAGACACTCTTGTACCTGTTTCCTCCAGCATCTTCACAAGATCCTTTGCTGTTGTTCTGGGATTGATTTGCACTTTTCGCACCAAAGTACGTTCATCTCTAGGAGACAGAAGGCGTCTCCTTCCTGAGCGGTATGACAGCTGCGTGGTCCTATGGTATTTATACTTGTGTACTATTGTTTGTACAGATGAACATGGTACCTTCAGGCATTTGGAAATTGCTCACAAGGAGGAATCAGACTTGTGGAGGTCTGCAATTTTTTATGAGGTCTTGGCTGATTTCTTTTGATATTCCCATGATGTCATGCAAACAGGAACTGAGTTTGAAGGTAAGCTCTGAAATACATCCACAGGTACACCTCCAATTGACTCAAATGATGTCAATTAGCCTATCAGAAGCTTCTAACGCCATGACATCATTTTCTGGAATTTTCCAAGCTGTTTAAAAGGCACAGTCAACTTGGTGTATGTAAACGTCTGACCCACTGGAATTGTGATACAGTGATACAGTGAATAATATTGTCACGCCCTGGTCATTATATTTTGTGTTTTTGGTATATGTTTGGGTAAGCCAGGGTGTGACATGGGTTTATATGTTGTGTTTTCGTATTGGGGTTTGTAGTATTGGGATTGTGTATGATTAGGGGTGTGTCTAGTTAGGCTTGGCTGCCTGAGGCGATTCTCAATTGGAGTCAGCTGCTTATCGTTGTCTCTGATTGGGAACCGTATTTAGGCAGCCTGAGTTCGCGTTGTATTTTGTGGGTGTTTGTTCCTGTCTTAGTGTTGTAGTCACCAGATAGGCTGTAATAGGTTTTCGTTTCGTTTGTTGTTTTATTTACAGTTATTTCATGTACCGCTATTATCTTCATTAAAAGTCATGAGTAACCTACACGCTGCATTTCGGTCTGACTCTCTTCAAACAACAGACGAACTACGTTACAGCAATCAGTTGGTTGTAATTTTGGGTGGAGCAGTGTTAGCTGCATGTGTGACATAACTCCAACAGTCCTATTTGTGATAAAATTTACAAAAATTACACCTTTTTAAAAAATGTTATCGAAAAATCATTTTTTTAAAATCAATTAGTATATTTGAGATTAACCACAATATTTGTTGTATTATTTGTTCTGTCTTTTCAGGTGGATTAAACTGAAATTGCAGCCAACTTTCATTTTCAAATAACCCGAAAGTGAGTGGTTGTAATCTGAATAAAGGGGAAAAGGCCATTCTTGATCATGGGGTGAGATGTTCTTACTAATATACTAGTGAACCATTTCGGATTTAAGTATAACTTTTGTATGACTGATGCTTTTAGTGAGAGGTCTAATGCTTTAATATTTAATCATTTCTGTCCTCCGAATTCATATTGGTTATATAAATAAGCCCTTTTAATTTGGTCTGGTTTGCCATTCCAAAATTGAAAAAGTTTTGTTCATATAATTTAAAAAGTAGGAAACCTTTGTAGGCAAAACCATAATTAAATAGGTCAACTGTGTTATGACTAAAGAGTTCATAGGAGTGATTTTTCCACAAATAGACAGATATTTTCCTTTCCATGGTAACAAGATCTTATCTATTTTTGATAACTTTCTCTAAAAATGTATTGTAGTGAGATCATTTCTTTCTTTCAGGATTGTGTATACCGAGTATGTCCACATCTCAATCAGACCATTTAATTGGTAAACTACACGGTAATGTAAAAATTACATTTTATTGTGATCCAATACGTAATATAGTACACTAATCATAATTTGGTGTTAATCCAGAGAGGTTAGCAAAAGTATCTAGATCCTCTATGAGGCTGTGCAGTGATTCTAATTATGGTTTTAAAAGAAAACATGAATCATCAGCGTACAATGACACCATTGTTATTAAGCCACGGATTTCTAATCCCTTAATATTATTGTTGGACCTAATTTTAACAGTTAACATTTCGATGGCAATAATAAATAGACATGCCGATAGTAGACAATATTGTTTTACAGTTTAAGACTTTCTGAGATGTAGCCATTTTTTATTTATTTTACACCTAGGGTTACCATACATAGCTTTGACCCATTATATAAGAGATTCTCCAAAATTGAAATATTCTAGGCATTTATATATAAACTCCAGTCGTACTTTATCAAAAGTCTTTTAAAAACAGCTATGAAAACCATTGCTGGTGTCCCCGATATTTCATAATATTCTATTGTTTCCAGTACTTGTCTAATATTCGCCAATGTACCGTCCATGTAAAAAACCTGTCTGGTTAGGTTGAATAATATCTGACAATACCTTTTTAATTCTATGCGCCAAGCATTTAACTAGAATATTTGCATCACAACATTGAAGTGTAAGAGGCCTCCAATTGTTTAAATGGAATGGAACTTTATATACAGTGGCTTGCGAAAGTATTCACCCCCTTGGCATTTTTCTATTTTGTTACTGTAATGGCGTTCTTCGTTTGTTGAAAGAGAGTCGGACCGAAATGCAGCGTGTTTGTTACTCATGATCTTTAATGAATAAAAACTAAACGATACATGAAATAACTCAATACAAAAACAACAAACGGAACGTGAAATCTAATTACAGCCTATCTGGTGAAACAACACAGAGACAGGAACAATCACCCACAAAATCCAAAGCGAAACCCAGGCTACCTAAATACGGTTCCCAATCAGAGACAACGAGAATCACCTGACTCTGATTGAGAATCGCCTCAGGCAGCCAAGCCTATACAACACCCCTACTCAGCCGTAATCCCAATAATACAAACCCCAATACACACCCTGGCCTGAACAAACATATAACGAAAATACAAAATACAATGACCAAGGCGTGACAGTTACCTTACAACCTGGAATTAAAATAGATTTGTTGGGGGTTTGTATCATTTGATTTACACAACATACCTACCACTTTGAAAATTCAAAATGTTTTTATTGTGAAACACACAAGCAATAAGACAAAAAAAGAAAACTTGAGCGTGCATAACTATTCACCCCCCCCCCCCCAAGTCTCTTGGGGTATGTCTCTATAAGTTTGGAACAGTTAGCCACTGGGATTTTGCCCATTCTTCAAGGCAAAACTGATCCAGCTCCTTCAAGTTGAATGGGTTCCACTGGTGTAAAGCATTCTTTATGTCATACCACAGATTCTCAATTGGATTGAGTTCTGGGCATTGATAAAGCCATTCCAAGACATTTAAACATTTCTTCTTAAACCACTTGAGTGTTGCTTTAGCAGTATGCTTAGGGTTATTGCCCTGCTGGAAGGTGAACCTCCGTCACAGTCTCAAATCTCTGGAAGACTGAAACAGGTTTCCCTCAAGAATTTCCCTGTATTTAGCTCCATCCATCATTCCATCAATTCTGAGCAGTATCCCAGTCCCTGCCAATGGAAAACCATCCCCACAGCATGATGCTGCCACTACCATGCTTCACTGTGGGGATGGGGTTCATGGGGTGATGAGAGGTGTTGGGTTTGCACCAGACATAGCGCTTTCCTAGATGGCCAAAAAACAACATTTTTGTCTCATCTGACCAGTACCTTCATCCATATGTTTGGGGAATCTCCCACATGATTTTTGGCAAACACCAAACATGTTTGCTTATTTTTTTCTAGAAGCAATAGTTTTTTATGGCCACTCTTCCATAAAGCCCAGCTCTGTGGAGTGTACTGCTTAAAGTGGTCCTATGGACAGATACTGCAATCTCCACTGTGGAGCTTTGCAGCTCCTTCAGGGTTATCTTGTCTCTTTGTTGCCTCTCTGATTAATGCCCTCCTTGCCTGGTCTGTGAGTTTTGGTGGTTGGCCCTCTCTTGGCAGGTTTGTTGTGGTGCCAAATTCTTTCACATGTTTTATAAGGGATTTAATGGTGCTTAGTGGGATGTTCAAAGTTTCTGATATTTTTTATAACCCAACGCTGATCTGTACTTCTCCACAACGTTGTCCCTGACCCTTGGATTGTGCCGTGGCGGAGATCGTTGTGGGTTATACTCGGCCTTGTCTCAGGATGGTAGGTTGGTGGTTAAATATATCCCTCTAGTGGTGTGGGGGCTGTGTTTTTGCAAAGTGGGTAGGGTTATTTCCTACCTGTTTGGCCCTGTCTGGGGGTATCATCGGATGGGGCCACAGTGTCTCTTGACCCCTCCTGTCTCTGCCTCCAGTATTTATGCTGCAGTAGTTTGTATGTCGGGGGGCTAGGATCAGTCTGTTATATCTGGAGTATTTCTCCTGTCTTATCCTGTGTCCTGTGTGAATTTAAGTATGCTCTCTCTAATTCTCTTTCTTTCTCTCTCTCGGAGGACCTGTGTCCTAGGACCATACCTCAGGACTACTTGGCATGATGACTCCTTGTTGTCCCCAGTCCACCTGGCCGTGTTGCTGCTCCAGTTTCAACTGTTCTGCCTGCGGCTATGGAACCCTGACCTGTTCACTGTGATTACTATTATTTGACCATGCTGGTCATTTATGAACATTTGAACATATTGGCCATGTTCCGTTATAATCTCCACCCGGCACAGCCAGAAGAGGACTGGCCACCCCTCATAGCCTGGTTCCTCTCTAGGTTTCTTCCTAGGTTTTTTTCTTCCTAGGTTTTTTTCTAGGGAGTTTTTTCTAGCCACCATGCTTCTACACAAGCATTGCTTGCTTTTTGGGGTTTTAGGCTGGGTTTCTGTACAGCACTTTGATATATCAGCTGATGTAAGAAGGGCTATATAAATACATTTGATTTGATTTGCTTGGCAAGCTCCTTGGTCTTCATATTGCCGCTTGCTTGGGGGCGTGCAGACTCTTGGGCCTTTCAGAACAGGTGAATATATACGGAGATCATGTGACACTTAAATAAAGTCCACCTGTGTGCAATCTAACTACCTATGTGACTTCTGAAGGTAATTAGTGGCCCATATCTTATTTAGGGGCTTCATAGCAATATGCATGCACCACTTTTCCATTTACAATATATATATATATTTTTTTTTCAACAAGATATATTTTTCATTTCACTTCACCAATTTGGACTATTTTGTGTGTCCATTACATGAAATCCAAATAAAACTCAATTTAAATTACAGGTTGTAATGCAACAAAAATAGGAAAAACACCAAGGGGGATGAATACTTTTGCAAGGCACTGTATATCACTTGGTTCCTGTTTCAGTAATAATGAAATCAGACCACCTTGTTGCGTGTCCGATAATCTACCATTTATATAGGAGTGGTTAAAACATTCTAATAATGGTCCTCTGAGTATATAAATTAAACTTTGGTGTACTTCCACTGGTATGCCATCCAGCCCTGGAGTTTTCCCAGCCTTAGAGGCTTTAATTGCATCAATAAATTCCTCCTCTGTAATTTGGCCTTCACATGAGTCTTTCTGTACAGATGTTAATTTTACATTATTAATAGGAAATAAATCCATACAATTAGCTTCGGTTAGTGGAGATGGAGGCGACTTAAACGAAAACAAATGCTTAAAGTACTTCCTCTTCCAAAATATAATTGTGTGACTATCACTTGTATCAAGTTTCAATAAAACAATTTGGTAGCATTTCTATGTTGAAGATAATGAAAAATAATTTGGTGCATTTTCCCCTACATTTCATCCAGGTCGACTTATTTTTTATAATATATTACACTGGATCTTTCTTGAATATGTTCCTCCAGTTCTTTTGATCTAAATTGCTTTTGTTTTATAGATGAGTACTGAATTGCCTGGCCTCTAAAGGCACATTTATAAGTGTCCCATACAATAAGGGTACCTATGTTATGTCGGAAAAAGTCAGTTATAAATGATTCTGTCCTAGTTATAAACATGCTATCATCCAGTAGGCTTTGATTAAATTTCCAATATCCTCGCCCATGTGTAAATTCTGTAAGAGTAATATATATGACAATTATGTGATGAGGCGGCAGGTAGCCTAGAGTGTTGAGCCAGTAACCGCAAGGTTGCTAGATCAAATCCCCGAGCTTCCAAGGTAAAAATCTGTCATTCTGCCCCTGAACAAGGCAGTTAACCCAATGTTCCTAGACCGTCATTATACATCAGAATTTGTTCTCAACTGTCTTGCCTAGTTAAATAAATAAATGTGATGATCTGACTGCATTCTGTCCCCTATCAACACTTTTTAAACTTTTGGTGCCAGAGAGAATTACATCAGAAGGTAATCGACACGACTAGCATGATTGAGCCTCCGCCACGTAGTTCACAGTATTTCAGCCTCCATATATCCACTAATTCCAATATATCCATGACATTCATGATTTCCATAAGTGCCTGAGGGTGATAGTTTGTAGCGTGATGTCCTTTACGGTCCATAGAGGTATTTACAACTGTAATAATAGTGTTGCTTGTAGAGTTGATAAATTCTTATATATATTTTCAAAGAAGCTTGGATCATCATTATTTGGACCATATAGTTTAATAAGCCATATATGTTTATTGTCCAATAACATATTATTTAAAATGATCCATCTACCTTGATGATCTGTTTGGACAATTTGCATATTTGGATCAAAATTAGTGTTAATTAATATTAATATTAATTACAGGCCGTTAATTAAGACGGCCTGTGGCCCGTCGCCGGAGGCCCAGGACTGTGGCCCTTCATCGGAGGCCCCGGACTGTGGCCCGTCGTCAGAGGTTCCGGACTGTGGCCCGTCGTCGGAGGTTCCGGACTGTGGCCCTTCGCCGGTGGCCCAGGACTGTGGCACTTCGCCGGAGGCCCCGGACTGTGGCCCGTCGTCGGAGGCCCCGGACTGTGGCCCATCGTCGGAGGCCCCGGACTGTGGCCCGTCGTCGGAGGCCCCGGACTGTGGCCCTTCGTCGGAGGCCCCGGACTGTGGCCCGTCGGAGGAGGTTCCGGACTGTGGCCCGTCGTCGGAGGTTCCGGACGCTGTCGCCGGATGCTCTGGACTGGCTACTGTTGTTGGACGCTCTGGACTGGGTACTGTCGTCGGACGCTCTGGACTGGATACTGTTGTTGGACGCTCTGGACTGGGTACTGTCGTCGGACGCTCTGGACTGGATACTGTTGTTGGACGCTCTGGACTGGGTACTGTCGTCGGACGCTCTGGACTGGATACTGTTGTTGGACGCTCTGGACTGGGTACTGTCGTCGGACGCTCTGGACTGGATACTGTTGTTGGACGCTCTGGACTGGGTACTGTCGTCGGACGCTCTGGACTGGATACTGTTGTTGGACGCTCTGGACTGGGTACTGTCGTCGGACGCTCTGGACTGGATACTGTTGTTGGACGCTCTGGACTGGGTACTGTCGTCGGACGCTCTGGACTGGATACTGTTGTTGGACGCTCTGGACTGGGTACTGTCGTCGGACGCTCTGGACTGGGTACTGTTGTTGGACGCTCTGGACTGGATACTGTTGTTGGACGCTCTGGACTGGATACTGTTGTTGGACGCTCTGGACTGGATACTGTTGTTGGACGCTCTGGACTGGATACTGTTGTTGGACGCTCTGGACTGGATACTGTTGTTGGACGCTCTGGACTGGATACTGTTGTTGGACGCTCTGGACTGGATACTGTTGTTGGACGCTCTGGACTGGGTACTGTTGTTGGACGCTCTGGACTGGATACTGTTGTTGGACGCTCTGGACTGGATACTGTTGTTGGACGCTCTGGACTGGGTACTGTCGTCGGACGCTCTGGACTGGATACTGTCGCCGGACGCTCTGGACTGCCGAGGTGCACAGTAGGCCTGGTGTGTGGTGCCGGCACTGGTGGTACCGGCTGGTGACACGCACCTCAAGGCGAGTGCGAGGAGCAGGAACAGGGCGTACTGGACCCTGGAGGCGCACTGGAGGCCTGATGCGTGGTGCCGGTACTGGTGGTAACGGGCTGGTGACACACATCTCAGGGCGAGTGCGAGGAGCAGGAACAGGGCGTACTGGACCCTGGAGGCGCACTAGAGGCCTGATGCGTGGTGTTGGCACTGGTGGTACTGGGCTGGTGACAAGCACCTCAGGGAGAGTGCGGGGAGAAGGCACAGGATACACTGGACCGTGGAGATGCATTGGAGATCCAGAACATAGAGCTGGCTCAATACGTCCTGGCTGGAAGCCCATTCTAGTCCAGAAAATGCGAGGAGCTGGAATAGATCACACCGGGCTAGAATAGCGCCACAGTAAGCACGAGGAGTTGGCTCAGATCTCCTACCTGAATCCTGCAATCTCCTCGTGTGCCCCCACCCCAAATATTATTGGGGCTGCCTCTTGGGATTCCTTGCTAGCCGTGTACCCTCATATCGTCGGTGTTCCTCTATTCTCCAGTATTTATCCTCGTAGTATCGCCGTTCCACTTTCGCTGCCTCTAACTCCTCCTTAGGACGGCGATACTCCCCTGGCTGTGTCCAGGGTCCTGCTCCATCTAATATCTCCTCCCAGGTCCATTTCCCCATTAAGCGCTGTTCCTCCTTTTCACGCTGCTTGGTCCTGGTTTGGTGGGTTATTCTGTCACGTTCGTCATAACGAGGAGAATACATTCTTCTTTATTTAAACGAAGAACATTAAACAAACAAACAAAATAACAAAACGAACATGAAGATATAACACGAGTGCTGACATGCAACTACACATAAACAATAACCCACAAAACCTAAATGGAAAATGACAACCTAAATAGGATCCCCAATCAGAGACAACAATCAGAGACAAAATCAGCTGTCGCTGATTGGGAACCAATTCAGGCCACCATAGACCTACATTTACCTAGACAATACCAAAACCCCATAGATATACAAAAAAACCTAGACAAGCCAAAAACACACATACCACCCTAACCAAAATAATAAAGAAAACAAAGAAGGTCAGGGCGTGACATAAATACTAATTGTCTTTTCTTATTATCTGCTAAGCCATTCCAATTATAATTGGCTATACTTATTTCACCACTTACCAGAATGAGAAATAACTCTCAATTCTATTTATCAAAATGTATGTTTGTAAACGTACCATTAAAAAGTAACATGATGATTGAGTGTCTATATAGCTGTACCATGATATTTGCATTGCTACTAAGTAAACCTCCAACTGGTCCCCACTATTCCAACCGCTAAAAGCCCTCCTCATCCCGAGTTGGGTTGTCATCCAACTATCCTGCAGACCACCCCCGAACCCCCGGATCCCATAGCACCGGAGAGACACAGTGCCACACACAGAACAGAAGCAGATCAACCACCAGATGCATTTACATCGCCCTCACCTCTATTTGTATTATATATAGCCATTAAAATATATATATATATATGTATGTGTATATATCTATCTATATATATACACATACATACATTAAAAATTCTGTTTATCTTATTTTCCATAATGAGCTATTAATATTTGTAGTAATGTAGACAATTTATGCAAAGGATTTTTACCTCTCACAAGTCTCGCCATTACCAAAATTACATTATGGCAAGCAATTATTATATTAGCAAACAGTTAGTGAATCATCCTATATTGTCCCTAACATACTTTACTCCCTCGCAACAGTTGCGGGATACACACACACACACACACACACACACACACACACACACACACACACACACACACACACACACACACACACACACACACACACACACACACACACACACACACACACACACACACACACACACACACACACACACACACACACACACACACACACACTCAACCCCTATCCCCACAACAACCATAGACTCATATTCTCAACAATTGCACCATTCCAGAGCCCAACTCAAGAAAGGTCTTGATTTACAAATGCACATAGAGTTGCAGCTGTAAGAGAAGACCTGCAAAACTGCGCAGCGTTTGCATTTTAGGTATGCAAAAATAAAAAGTTTTATAGTACTTGAAATGTCGAAAATAAAGTAGGCTTTATATGATAGGATGTTAAACTATATGGCTTTTCATCTAGTAGAATACGTTGCACAATCTGATAATCAGCTGATAATGAGATAAGGGAACATGCTGTACCAAAATAAATGAATGATTGGGAATCAACGCAATTGAGCATTATTAGATGACATTCTCAGGATGGGTGAGCCTAGATGGTAATATTTGTTGCTTACTGCATTCGTTTTTCCTAAACAGTACATTCTGAACAGTATGTAATATGATTAGTACACTGTATATTGTTTTATTAAGTAGTAGGTAAGACAGATTTCGGACACGGCCAATGAGTGCTGACAGACCAATTTCTGCTGTCCACAGCTCATAATTACCCAGACATATTCCCTGCATTGCCCCTCTATGAGACTGGCAGCAGATAACCATGGAGACAGATGAGGGTTTCTGACCTGGTCAAAGATCTCATCGAAGGCTGGTCTGCGATCAGGCTGTTCGCTCCAGCACTGTTTCATCAGCTGGATACACTCCATAGGAGCCTGATCTGGGGCCACCGTAGGCCTGCACATGGGAGGAGGCTTCTTCACCTTACGGATGATCTCTGATGGTGAGGGAGAGAGAAAGAGAGGAGAGAGGTTATACTGTACAGCAGCAGCACGGGAGCATAACAACTCATTACACAGTTTATTGTCCGTTGGTACTAGACAGCTTGTCAAAGCAAAGCAGAAATTCTGTATGTACAATATGTAGCTACATTATACACTGTAGATAGGGGAATTATTGTGATTTACAACTCTGACATTACTCAATAGATGCCAGTATAACAAGTCAATCAATTGATGTTGATTCACAGATGACAGAAAAATAACCTCAAGCTAAAACAAAAAAATGCCTCTAAGATCTAAGATTGTATGTTTTAGCTTGTTTTGTATCCCCCAGACCTACCCGCAGGAGTCAGACCCAGCATGCAATATGGAAGTCCTCGGACAACCACCTCTTGGAGTATAATGGCAAAACTATACACATCTCCTTTATAGGTCCCCTTCCGAGAGTTCTCCACGTCTCGGAGGAACTCTGGAGCTGTCCAAAACTGATCTGAGATAGAGACACAGGGTCACGATATTGGCAAGGTAGTTAAATGCAGCACCTGGGAAGCATATAGAATCTAAATTACATAGATTATACTCACAAACTATAAATACAAATGAATGTGTGACAAGTCCATCTTTAAAGGTCCAATGCAGCCATTTTTATCTTGATATCAAATCATTTCTGGGTAACAATTAAGTACCTTACTGTGATTGTTTTCAATTAAAATACTCAAAAACAAACAAAAATAGCTTCTTAGTTAAATGCTATTTCTAAGCAATAATTTTGCTAGGACTGTCATGGAGTGGTCTGAGAGAGGGGCCTAACTGGAGGAGCCTAGTGGGAGGGATGTGTAACCTGCAAACAAACTGCTATTGGCAGAGAGGAGGGCAAACTCTCTTTATTATGATGTCACCAAGCGGTCCAAAACCCCACCCATGCAAAACAATCTGAAATGTAACTATCAACTATTTTCAAACAACTCTAACAAGGCATTGACAAAAAAAGGTGTTGTTGACCACACCGCTCCTTTAACGTGATATGGAAGAGTGAACATTTAAAAATAAAATAAAAAGTGCAGATCTAGGCATAGACGTTACCTTCAGGTGGAACTAGATTTTTGGGGGATTTCTGGGATTCCAGCAGCTCGTTAAAGCCGTAGTCTGTGATCTTGAGGACGAAGCGACCGTCCACCACACAGTTCCGTGACTTCAGCCGACCGTGAGGGAACTCTCGATGGTGCAGATACTTCATACCCTGAGAGGCCAATAAGATCAGAACTGGTAAAACCATTGGTGTTACTTATGACAAAGTACCAGAAAAACATTTTAAACTTTTGATCTGCTGGCCGATACAGTTTTTAGAAGATATTTTTTTTATCTTATTGGGACAAATTAGACTTGTGGAACTAGTTTTGCAACATGATGTGTCAAACATGTCATACCTTGATTAGGTCCAGCAACAAAGAAGACTTGAACATCCATTCCAGCTTGACGTCGTCGTTCCTCAGGAGGTCCTGCAGGCTGCCACGGGAACAATGCTCCGTTACCACGGCAAACATGTCACAGTCTGTGAAGAACCCCAGGAACGGATTGATGTTCTCATTTCGCAGATCCTTCATCTGGACACATTCACACAAAATGAAGACCCCAAAGTTAACAAAAACAAACTCACATCCCAGACATGACTCTATACATTGTAAATATGGTATTGGCACTGACCCTGTATATAACGTAATCTCTTATTTCTCATGTTTTCTTTATTTTTTATACACAGTATATGTAGATTTTTGATTTTTATACTATTTTAGATATTGATTACTGCACTGTTGAGTAGAGCTCGCGAGCAATTCACTGTACTTGTGCTTGAACTTACTGTTATTATGTTTGGGTTTTACCTTTGTAAAGATCTTGGTGGTGCTCTGCTTGACTTCCTTGAAATGGCCTTCTTCAAACTTTTTCAGCCACACCCAGTCGCCCTTTGAAGCCATGAAAGAAAATGTGTTTTTATTCTGGCTCTATTCTCTACAAGTCACATTGAAATATTTTAGGATAGGGATGAAAAGTCGACTTGTGGTTCAACGGTCAACGTCGTCAACCTACCTCATAGACAGCTACATTTGTGGTGTCATGTGTTGCAGTAGTGATGCTGTTCACAGAGTGGTGCGGGTCTCCTGAATGCATACCGTTGTCTATTGCACTTTTAGATTCACTCAGGTCCTCTAGAGTGATTTTCTATGAGGCATAAAATAGATGACTGAACATATAGTATATCAGAAAGAGGTAATGTTGTAGAGAATCACATGGGAAAGTATATTTACCCTCTTGCTAAGTTGAGGGTTGATGAACGTGAGGTCCTCTAGAGTCAGTAGGATCCGATTGGGCCCCTTCACCAACTGGATCTGCTGGATTCTCCTCCTACCAGCCAATCAGAGAGCATGTCAGCCATGGTAACAGCAAAGCAATAGCAACTATCTCTGTCTAGGTTTTTAGTCTCTATGTATCTAAACAGCAGAGGTGGGACCAAGTCATTGTTTTACAAGTCACAAGTAAGTTGCAAGTCTTAGCACTCTAGTCCCAAGTCAAGACCGACAAGTCTCAAGTCAAGTCTCAAGTCCTAAACTTTGAGTTTGCCGAGCCAGTTGTAGCTCAATCTTGGGTGTTCACGTTCCCGCACTGACTGACTGTGTGGAGGCTCATTGATTTAACATTATGTTAGCCTACATGCTACACTAGCAAATATATAAATTATATAGCTGTCTGCTATATTAGTCTCACTTCCCATTTTTTGTGCAGCTTCAAATGTCGAAGAAAGTTGGAAGTTGTTGCGTCTCCGTCTGTCATTTTCTTCCCGTATGTTTTGCAAGTTTCAATCCGTTTTTTATCGATACAGCGTCTTCTTACATTTACATTTACATTTAAGTCATTTAGCAGACGCTCTTATCCAGAGCGACTTTATATCCCAAAATAACAATTTGGGGTATCAATCTTTCCAAGGGCTCCGTCTGAATTCACCCGCCGCCGTTCCTCTGCACTGCCACGCGCAACTTTCTCTCAGCTGGCACAATTTTGTCATGTTTTGTCATTTATTATCTTGTCTTGTCCCTGTGCTTCCCATTCTATTCGTTTCCCTCTGCTGGTCTTATTAGGTTCTTTCCCTCTTTCTATCCCTCTCTCTCCCCCTCCCTCTCTCACTCTCTCGCTCTCTCTTCTCTCTATCGTTCCGTTCCTGCTCCCAGCTGTTCCTATTCCCCTAATCAATCATTTAGTCTTCCCACACCTGTTCCCGATCCTTTCCCCTGATTAGAGTCCCTATTTCTTCCTTTGTGTTCCGTTCCTGTCCTGTCGGTTCCTTGTCTAGAATTCACCGTGCTGTGTTTGTGTATCGCCCTGTCGTGTCGTGTTTTCCTCAGATGCTGCGTGGTGAGCAGGTGTCTGAGTCTGTCTGGTTCAAGTGCCTTCCCGAGGCAACCTGCTGTTCACCTGCTGTTCAAGATCGAGTCTCCAGTTTGTCCTCGTCATTTCGAGTGAAAGTTGTGTTTTTTGTTTGTATTTACTTTACTGGATTAAAGACTCTGTTTTCGCCAAGTCGCTTTTGGGTCCTCTTTCACCTGCATGACAGAAGGAACCGACCAAGGAATGGACCCAGCGACTTCAGACGCTCGTTACACTGCCGTCGAGATCCAAGGAGCCATGCTCGGCAGACACGAACAGGAATTGTCTGCTGCTCGCCATGCCGTGGAGAACCTGGCCGCTCAGGTTTCCGACCTCTCTGGACAGTTCCAGAGTCTACGTCTCGTGCCACCTGTTACTTCCTGGCCTGCCGAGCCTCCAGAACCTAGGGTTAATAACCCACCTTGCTACTCCGGGCAGCCCACTGAGTGCCGCTCCTTTCTCACGCAGTGTGAGATTGTGTTCTCTCTCCAACCCAACACATACTCTAGAGAGAGAGCTCGGGTTGCTTACGTCATTTCACTCCTTACTGGCCGGGCTCGAGAATGGGGCACAGCTATCTGGGAGGCAAGGGCTGATTGCTCTAACAAGTTCCAGAACTTTAAAGAGGAGATGATTCGGGTTTTTGACCGTTCAGTTTTTGGTAGGGAGGCTTCTAGGGCCCTGGCTTCCTTATGCCAAGGTGAACGGTCCATAACGGATTATTCTATTGAGTTTCGCACTCTTGCTGCCTCTAGTGAGTGGAACGAGCCGGCGCTGCTCGCTCGTTTTCTGGAGGGACTCCACGCAGTGGTTAAGGATGAGATTCTCTCCCGGGAGGTTCCTTCAGATGTGGACTCTTTGATTGCTCTCGCCATCCGCATAGAACGACGGGTAGATCTTCGTCACCGGGCTCGTGGAAGAGAGCTCGCATCAACGGTGTTTTCCTGCTCCGCATCGCAACCATCTCCCTCCTCTGGCTCAGAGTCTGAGCCCATGCAGCTGGGAGGGATTCGCATCTCGACTAAGGAGAGGGAACGGAGGATCACCAACCGCCTGTGCCTCTATTGCGGAGTTGCTGGACATTTTGTTAATTCATGTCCAGTAAAAGCCAGAGCTCATCTGTAAGCGGAGGGCTACAGGTGAGCGCAACTACTCAAGTCTCTCCATCAAGATCCTGTACTACTTTGTCGGTCCATCTGCGCTGGACCGGTTCGGGTGCTACATGTAGTGCCTTGATGGACTCTGGGGCTGAGGGTTGTTTCATGGACGAAGCATGGGTTCGGAAACATGACATTCCTTTCAGAGAGTTGGAGAAGCCTACGCCCATGTTCGCCTTGGATGGTGGTCATCTTCCCAGTATCAGATTTGAGACACTACCTTTAACCCTCACAGTATCTGGTAACCACAGTGAGACTATTTCTTTTTTGATTTTCCGTTCACCGTTTACACCTGTTGTTTTGGGTCATCCCTGGCTAGTATGTCATAATCCTTCTATTAATTGGTCTAGTAATTCTATCCTATCCTGGAACGTTTCTTGTCATGTGAAGTGTTTAATGTCTGCCATCCCTCCCGTTTCTTCTGTCCCTACTTCTCAGGAGGAACCTGGCGATTTGACAGGAGTGCCGGAGGAATATCATGATCTGCGCACGGTCTTCAGTCGGTCCCGAGCCAACTCCCTTCCTCCTCACCGGTCGTATGATTGTAGTATTGATCTCCTTCCGGGGACCACTCCTCCTCGGGGTAGACTATACTCTCTGTCGGCTCCCGAACGTAAGGCTCTCGAGGATTATTTGTCTGTGTCTCTTGACGCCAGGTACCATAGTGCCTTCTTCCTCTCCGGCCGGGCGGGGTTCTTTTTGTTAAGAAGAAGGACGGTACTCTGCGCCCCTGCGTGGGATTATCGAGGCTGAATGACATAACGGTTAAGAATCGTTATCCGCTTCCCCTTATGTCATCAGCCTTCGAGATTCTGCAGGGAGCCAGGTGCTTTACTAAGTTGGACCTTCGTAAATCGCTTACCATCTCGTGCGCATCAGAGAGGGGGGACGAGTGGAAAACGGCGTTTAACACTCCGTTAGGGCATTTTGAGTACCGGGTTCTGCCGTTTGGTCTCGCCAATGCGCCAGCTGTTTTTCAGGCATTAGTTAATGATGTTCTGAGAGACATGCTGAACATCTTTGTTTTTGTCTATCTTGACGATATCCTGATTTGGGAGGCAGGCCATGAAGTTTCTCCGTCACTCGAGATTCATGTTCAGCACGTTCGACGTGTTCTACAGCGCCTTTTAGAGAATTGTCTCTACGTAAAGTCTGAGAAGTGCTCTTTTCATGTCTCCTCCGTTACTTTTCTCGGTTCCGTTATTTCCGCTGAAGGCATTCAGATGGATTCCGCTAAGGTCCAAGCTGTCAGTGATCGGCCCGTTCCAAGGTCACGTGTCGAGTTGCAGCGCTTTTTAGGTTTCGCTAATTTCTATCGGCGTTTCATTCGTAATTTCGGTCAAGTTGCTGCCCCTCTCACAGCTCTTACTTCTGTCAAGACGTGTTTTAAGTGGTCCGGTTCCGCCCAGGGAGCTTTTGATCTTCTAAAAGAACGTTTTACGTCCGCTCCTATCCTCGTTACTCCTGACGTCACTAGACAATTCATTGTCGAGGTTGACGCTTCAGAGGTAGGCGTGGGAGCCATTCTATCCCAGCGCTTCCAGTCTGACGATAAGGTTCATCCTTGCGCTTATTTTTCTCATCGCCTGTCGCCATCTGAGCGCAACTATGATGTGGGTAACCGTGAACTGCTCGCCATCTGCTTAGCCCTAGGCGAATGGCGACAGTGGTTGGAGGGGCGACCGTTCCTTTTGTCGTTTGGACAGACCATAAGAACCTTGAGTACATCCGTTCTGCCAAACGACTTAATGCCCGTCAAGCTCGTTGGGCGTTGTTTTTCGCTCGTTTCGAGTTTGTGATTTCTTACCGTCCGGGTAGCAAGAACACCAAGCCTGATGCCTTATCCCGTCTGTTTAGTTCTTCTGTGGCTTCTACTGATCCCGAGGGGATTCTTCCTTATGGGCGTGTTGTCGGGTTAACAGTCTGGGGAATTGAAAGACAGGTTAAGCAAGCACTCACGCACACTGCGTCGCCGCGCGCTTGTCCTAGTAACCTCCTTTTCGTTCCTGTTTCCACTCGTCTGGCTGTTCTTCAGTGGGCTCACTCTGCCAAGTGTTCGAGGCACTCTTGCGTCTATTCGCCAGCGCTTTTGGTGGCCGACTCAGGAGCGTGACACGCGCCGTTTCGTGGCTGCTTGTTCGGACTGCGCGCAGACTAAGTCGGGTAACTCTCCTCCTGCCGGTCGTCTCAGACCGCTCCCCATTCCTTCTCGACCATGGTCTCACATCGCGCTAGACTTCATTACCGGTCTGCCTTTGTCTGCGGGGAAGACTGTGATTCTTACGGTTGTCGATAGGTTCTCTAAGGCGGCACATTTCATTCCCCTCGCTAAACTTCCTTCCGCTAAGGAGACGGCACAAATCATTATCGAGAATGTATTCAGAATTCATGGCCTCCCGTTAGACGCCGTTTCAGACAGAGGCCCGCAATTCACGTCACAGTTTTGGAGGGAGTTCTGTCGTTTGATTGGTGCGTCCGTCAGTCTCTCTTCCGGGTTTCATCCCCAGTCTAACGGTCAAGCAGAGAGGGCCAATCAGACGATTGGTCGCATACTACGCAGCCTTTCTTTCAGAAACCCTGCGTCTTGGGCAGAACAGCTCCCCTGGGCAGAATACGCTCACAATTCGCTTCCTTCGTCTGCTACCGGGTTATCTCCGTTTCAGAGTAGTCTGGGTTACCAGCCTCCTCTGTTCTCATCCCAGCTTGCCGAGTCCAGCGTTCCCTCCGCTCAAGCGTTTGTCCAACGTTGTGAGCGCACCTGGAGGAGGGTGAGGTCTGCACTTTGCCGTTACAGGGCACAGACTGTGAGAGCCGCCAATAAACGCAGGATTAAGAGTCCAAGGTATTGTTGCGGCCAGAGAGTGTGGCTTTCCACTCGCAACCTTCCTCTTACGACAGCTTCTCGTAAGTTGACTCCGCGGTTCATTGGTCCGTTCCGTGTCTCCCAGGTCGTCAATCCTGTCGCTGTGCGACTGCTTCTTCCGCGACATCTTCGTCGCGTCCATCCTGTCTTCCATGTCTCCTGTGTTAAGCCCTTTCTTCGCACCCCCGTTCGTCTTCCCTCCCCCCTCCCGTCCTTGTCGAGAGCGCACCTATTTACAAGGTACATAAGATCATGGACATGCGTTCTCGGGGACGGGGTCACCAATACTTAGTGGATTGGGAGGGTTACGGTCCTGAGGAGAGGAGTTGGGTTCCGTCTCGGGACGTGCTGGACCGTTCACTCATTGATGATTTCCTCCGTTGCCGCCAGGATTCCTCCTCGAGTGCGCCAGGAGGCGCTCGGTGAGTGGGGGGTACTGTCATGTTTTGTCATTTATTATCTTGTCTTGTCCCTGTGCTTCCCATTCTATTCGTTTCCCTCTGCTGGTCTTATTAGGTTCTTTCCCTCTTTCTATCCCTCTCTCTCCCCCTCCCTCTCTCACTCTCTCGCTCTCTCTTCTCTCTATCGTTCCGTTCCTGCTCCCAGCTGTTCCTATTCCCCTAATCAATCATTTAGTCTTCCCACACCTGTTCCCGATCCTTTCCCCTGATTAGAGTCCCTATGTCTTCCTTTGTGTTCCGTTCCTGTCCTGTCGGTTCCTTGTCTAGAATTCACCGTGCTGTGTTTGTGTATCGCCCTGTCGTGTCGTGTTTTCCTCAGATGCTGCGTGGTGAGCAGGTGTCTGAGTCTGTCTGGTTCAAGTGCCTTCCCGAGGCAACCTGCTGTTCACCTGCTGTTCAAGATCGAGTCTCCAGTTTGTCCTCGTCATTTCGAGTGAAAGTTGTGTTTTTTGTTTGTATTTACTTTACTGGATTAAAGACTCTGTTTTCGCCAAGTCGCTTTTGGGTCCTCTTTCACCTGCATGACAAATTTGATTGGCTGCTGTCCGATTCAAACTGTAATCTGTTAAATGAAGAGTTTATGCGCTGCACACTTTTTTTAATAGCATAATTTTTCATATCTGGGCGGGAAAAAAATCAGGTCGAGTCAAAAGGCCCAAGTCCAAGTTAAGTCACAAGTCATTGGTGTTAAAGTCAAAGTCAAGTTGCAAGTTATCATATTTGTGACTTGAGTCTGACTCGAGTCCAAGTCATGTGACTCGAGTCCACACCTCTGCTAAACAGCATACAAATACAGTAAGAAACATGAACAGGACAGTGAGAAGAGTTACCTTACGAACAGACTTAGACCAAGTCCTCCCACGATCAGAATGAAGATGATCACAACCACCACTATGACGTAGGTTATCTCCACACCTGAGACACAGGTAAGACATGGATACTAAATACATAGTTTGGTTGTGTGATGGAAGAAGGAAAGACACAAACTAACAGGCAAACAGGTTCTCTACCTCCAGTGCAGATTATGTTTGGTTCAAACCAACAGCTGGAGTCTGAGGGGGGAGGGGAACCCCCAGGGAAATGAATGGATTTGCCTGCAAAGCGGACCATGTCAGCGCTCAGGTCCACCAGATAGGAGCGGTACAGCTGACCGTCCCATCCGTCGGAGTCCAGGATGACATAGTTGGTCTGGCTCTCCCCTTCAGTGTCTATCTGGATCTTCTGGTTGAAGCCAGAGAATGTCATGTTCCTGGTGAAATAAGCTAGGTTGGTTCCGGAGAGCCACTGGCCAGCTCTCCTGGCATTGTGCATGGCTTTGGCAAGGAGGTAAATACCATTGTAGATGGTTCCAAACAATGGGTTCACCTGGAATGGAAGGCCATTGATAAATGGTTTATTTGGTGAAAATTATTAGCTTTTCTCAAACTAAGAGTGATACACTGATCTAAAACTCACCCCCCAAAACGTTATATATCAAATGGCCTGAAGACTATGGTGTTTCTCTACATAAACAATGTTCAATAAATACAATCAATGGCATGTTTATAATACTATTGTAATAACAATGTAAAAACATAACAATCAATTGAAATTCAGATGGAATCCACTCACATCCCACAATTGAAAATATCAAGAAACACGCTCCTGACCTGCTGTGGGACCAGTGATATGGTGAGTTCCTCAAACCTCTTGGCCATGTTGAATGCCTCGTTGAATGACATCAGATCTGAGGACACAGTGATGGTGAGCACGGCGTCGTAGGCCTGCCGCAGCTTGGTGTTGTTTTGCAGGGGGAAGTAGGACGTGTTGGCGTAGGGCAGGCTGTAGAGCAGGGTGTCGTAGGGGACAAAAACGTAGCGGCCCTTCGTCAGACCCATCTCATTGGCCTTCAGCAGGAAGGCTGTCTGCTGCTCCCCACCAATCAGAGCAGAGTGCATGCACATGATGATCACTGGAACACACAGGACAGAGACAGTGAGGGATCGCCATCTTAAAGGGGCAATCTGCAGTTCCTACATAACTTTAGGCACATGTACAGTGCCTTGCAAAAGTATTCATCCCCCTTGGCATTTTTCCTATTTTGTAGCATTACAACCTGTAATGTAAATGTATTTTTATTTGGGTTTCATGTAATGGACATACACAAAATAGTCCAAATTGGTGAAGTGAATTGAGAAAATTAACTTGCTTCAAAGAATAAAAAAAAAATGGAAAAGTGGTGCGTGTATGATGCCCCTAAATAAGATCTAGTACAATAAATGACCTTCAGAAGTCACATAATCAGTTAAATAAAGTCCACCCGTGTGCAATCTAAGTGTCAAATGATCTCAGTATATGTTCTGAAAGGCCCAAGAGATTGCAACACCACTAAGCAAGAGGCACCACAAGCACGTGGCAATATGAAGACCAAGGAGCTCTCAAAACAGGTCAGGGACAACGTTGTGGAGAAGTACAGATCATGGTTGGGTTATTAAAAAAATATCCGAAACATTGAACAGCCCACTGAGCAACATTACTGTCACGCCTTGGTCATTGTATTTTGTGTTTTTGTTATATGTTTGGGTAGGCCAGGGTGTGACATGGGTTTATATGTTGTATTATTTGGGATCGCGGCTGATTAGGGGTGTTGTTAGGCTTGGCTGCCTGAGGCGATTCTCAATCAGAGTCAGGTGCTTGTCGTTGTCTCTGATTGGGAACCGTATTTAGGTAGCGTGAGTTTGCTTTGTATTTTGTGGGTGTTTGTACCTGTCTCTGTGTTGTAGTCACCAGATAGGCTGTAATTAGTTTCACGTTTCGCTTGTTGTTTTCGTATTTCAGTTATTTCATGTACCGTCATATCTTTCATTAAAGTCATGAGTAACCTACACGCTGCATTTCGGTCCGACTCTCTTCTTACAACAGACGAACGCCGTTACAGAAACACCCACCTCTCACGGACCGAGCAGCGTGTAACTGGCAACGACGTAGATAACTGGCAGGAGCTAAAGGAGGACGTTATGGAAGGTAAAGGAATGGAGTATACGACGTGGGAAGAAATCGACAGGTGGGTGGCCGACCCAGAGAGAGTGCAGGCGCCCGCCTGGGATTCGCTTCAGCAGTGCGAAGAGGGCTACAGGCGAATCGAGTCAAAGAAAAAGATACGCCGGATAAAATGGAGAGGCGCTGGTATAAGCAGGCAGCGACAGCTGGAGCAGCAAAGGGAGGATGAATTATTCGGAGAATGGACATGGGAAGACGTGTTGGATGGTAAAGGTTGTTACACTTGGGAGGAGATATTGGCCGGAAGAGATCGCCTCCCATGGGAACAGGTGGAGGCACTAAGGAGAGCAGAGGCAGCCGGAGATAGGAGCCGACGATACGAGGGAACACGGTTGGCAAGGAAACCTGAAAAGCAGCCCCAAAAAAATTATTGGGGGGGGCTAGTAGTTATGCCAGGTAGGAGACCTGCGCAAACTCCCTGTGCTCACCGTTGGGCTAGAGAGACCGGGCAGGCACCGTGTTATGCTATGAAGCGCACGGTGTTTTCAGTGCGGGAGCATAGCCCGGTGTGGCACATACCAGCCCTTCCTATTGGTCGGGCTAGAGTGGGCATCGAGCCAGGTAAGCTTGGGCAGGCTCGGTGCTCAAGAGCTCCAGTACGCCTGCACGGTCCAGTCAATCCAGAGCCACCTCTACACACCAGTCCTCCGGTAGCAGCTCCCCGCACCAGGCTTCCTGTGCGTGTCCTCGATCCAGTACCACCAGTTCCAGCACCACGCACCAGCCTGACTTTCGCTTTGTATTTTGTGGGTGTTTGTTCCTGTCTCTGTGTAGTGTTCACCAGATAGGCTGTATTAGTTTCACGTTACGTTCTGTTGTTTTTGTATTCAGTTATTTCATGTACCGCGAGTCAGTTCATTAAAGTCATGAGTAACCTACACGCTGCATTTCGGTCCTACTCTCTTTCTTCAACAGACGAACGCCGTTACAACTGTATTACACTAATACTAAGTGTCTGTTGTGTAGTAAGCTGTTAGTAACCCATGTGCCTATTTTGATCCCTTTCCCCCTCAGAATTTAGCCTACTGTTCTTACTTGGTGGTGCACATGTAGCCGGTAATCTGTTTTTGAGAAATGTAATTGAATACTGTAAGAGCTTTCATTTTTCTGCTTATACGCCCTCTATTTATCCTACAGTTCTGACTTGGTGTACAGAGAGAATAGTGTAAGAACGGCCCATGTTCTGAATTTTGTCGCTGTACATTTCAAAAGTGCTGAACAAAGTTATATTGACTAGTCCATCTTAGCTCACTCATTAATGTCTTAATCAAAATTATGGATTGCCTCTTATGCCCTCATCGTTCCCTTATGCCCTAGTTTGTACATCTCAATTGTTATAGGCCTATTGCTTATATAGGTCTCTCACTAGTACCTTGTTCATCAATTTAGGCAATGTTGGAATGATTTAATTGTTTAGCTTACTTTATGTATTATAATTAGCTCATGTGCTTTTCTTGAGGAGATACTATATAATGTTGTTGGGTCTGTAACCATGTTTGCCAGTGACATTCTCACCGTTCAAATATTTGTTATAAACAGTAACAGACCCATGTAATTCCAGTTGATATTGCAATGGTTGTTTTGTTTGCGCAACATGCTGTGATACAACCTGGTTCAAGATAGTAACACACAATGGGAAACCACACACTGAGTAACGGAATAACAACATGAATTAATTCCATAAATAAAGTAAACACTCAACAATAATCAGATGAGGCATAAAGGTCAGTAAATTAGGTCTCAACTGCTAAAGACACAACGAAACAACCAAAGGTATGCATGGAGAGAGGAATCTCTTGCTGAACGGGGAAACAGTGGCTTTATGCCACAGCTGAGATTTCACAGCCGCCTCAGCAGTGACAACCCTCCCATCTCACACACCTCTCCTACGCTGCACAAATCAGTCCACTGAATACCCCTTTCAATACTAGATTGGAGGGAGAGGGGTGGTGTGTGTGTGTGTGTGTGTGTGTGTGTGTGTGTGTGTGTGTGTGTGTGTGTGTGTGTGTGTGTGTGTGTGTGTGTGTGTGTGTGTGTGTGTGTGTGTGTGTGTGTGTGTGTGTGTGTGTGTGTGTGTGTGTGTGTGTGTGTGTGTGTGTGTGTGTGTGTGTGTGTGTGTGTGTGTGTGTGTGTGTGTGTGTGTGTGTGTGTGTGTGTGTGTGTGTGTGTGTGTGTGTGTGTGTGTGTGTGTGTGTGTGTGGTGACTTAAAGCAGAGTAAAGTTAAGGCCTCAACATCTTGTTGAATTCATCTGAAATAACATCTGAATTTTTGTTGGTGTCCAACTTGAAAGTGCTGAACAAATAGGCCTAGCTCAGCTTGTTGCTTGCACTTGCTTATACTTAGAGTTAAGTATTAATGATATAAGAACAAACATTATGAATTTACTGAACATAAATGTAATCATTTTCGTGTATGGTTCAAAAGTCTAAACTCATTTTGGAGTTTGTTATTATTGAAGGAGAATGTGGTTCTTATCGACTTACACAAATCCACAAGGAGTCAGTCGTAACCACATTTTTTGAAGCAAGTCAGCCATATCAGCTATGGTTTTTAAAAGGAGGTAAATAATAAGGCTCCACTGATAGCCGTGTGTAGCATTGGTAAGGATTCACTCCTTAGTGCTGAAAGGAAAGCTCTGCTGGTGGGACAGCTTTATGTAGGCCATAACCGTTTTTGGGCACCTTGGTCACCGTTATAATGCAATTAATGTATTGTTTAGTGTTGTGTAGTGGCTTTGCTGGCATGCATAAAAAAGTTTGCCCCACCAAGATTTACATGATAAAATCACCACTGATTTTAAAAGTAAATAAACAGCACTGATTTTAAAAGTAAGTAAACAAACCCTTTATAGCCTCAAAACATGGTTAAAACTATAAAGTTGATATCATGGATGGTTAGTACTTATATCCATTGCTCTTTCTATGAATTTGAGAGTGGTTACATTTCTCCAGGCCCATCCCTCAGTGATTTGTTATTGTTTCAACTGTGGATTACCCCTTTAAACTGATCAGGCTCAGATGTTCTGTTGCCTAGTTAAATCAAATACAAATAAAAAGCAGTGTTGTGAGGCTTGATAGCATAGCCTGCACTTATTTCACTCGTATCTTTTCAGTAAACAAAACAGAATATAACAAAATAGAAGGTAAATATGTTCTTAAAAACACTTGCCTTTGATCTCTCCAGCAGCCTGGATTCTGCTCAGTGTGCTTTCCATCTCCGTCTCGTTCATTCCCACCGAAGCTACTATGCCAACGGGAAGTCCCTGGCTCCGCAGGGAGTTGGCCACTTTACCGGCGGTGTCTATCCAGATATCCTCATTGGAAGACACGATGCCGATGTTGGCCCAGCTGAAATGTTTCAACACGGTGAACAACACCCGTGTAGGTGACGGCAGTGTCCGTGCGAAGGTTGGGTAGCTCTTGATTCGATCCAATTCATAGTTAATACATGCCCAGGAAAAGATAGCTTTATCCCAGTTTTTGCCCAAAAGTGAGGCTGCGTCACAGTATCCTGGATTCGTGGGTCCGACGAAACCGTCCACCATCTTCTCGTAGTACACAAATGTTGTCAACGCTTTAGACGTTTCACATGCTTCTTGCAGGATCACAAAGTCCAATTTGCTTCCCAAATCTAAACTGAAATCCTCGTTTATTCTGCCCACGGCCAGTTTAGCGGCCAGCGCAGGTAGGGCCTTGGAGTAGACCGGGTCGCAGTTCCAGGGCCCAAGGACCCCAACTTTGAAGATTAAACACTGGACACAGCATGGAAACGTCAAAACCCCGAGCAGGACCCATAGCAGAAAGTTATAGAATGGCAGCGTTGTAAGGCTGTGTCTGCTCTTGAAGATGGGGCCATAGGGATAGTTGGATAAGTCCCATAGCACACCTCTAACATTTAGAAGAATATGTTGCATTATCCTGCTGGAGTATCCGTATTGGTGAGCTGTGATCTGATCCTACATCAAAGCATTATACACCAAACCAAAAACATCTGCAAAAAAAGATTAGGTTAGCCTATTCATTTGAACATAATTTATAATAAGGATTAGGCTACTTCAAAGTTGTATAAACTGCATAAAGTTAACACAGGGTAGGCTATGTGAGAGTGAGATCACTCTATTTGATAGCATGTTATCTCAAAGAGACACTCTTGAATAGCATAGCTTTAATCATAATATGTTGCACTTACCACTGCTTTCTTGGGCCTTTTTGAAAGCTGTGACGTCTGAGGATAGTTTTTTTTTTAACACTCCTGTTTTTCTGCAGTAATCCTCACCTCACCATTCCAGCATTCTCTATATTTTCACTCATGTGAAATGTCATACCGTTGCCCAGTTGAAGCCACAACACCTCATTATCTTTCTGGTCTCTACCATACGGTGAGGCAGAGGCAGGAGCCTCAGGAGCGCCGTTGTCTGTCAACTTCAGCACCCTGGAGAGATCCTTACATGCTGTTGTTGGCGCTTGAAGAGGCTAGCGCACCTTACACAGGTCTGCTCCACCACACACAAGTAACATTTTTCTCACCTTATAATGTTAGCTCATTAGAATCAAACAGACTAACATTATGTATCCGTGTAAAGTATCCTTCTTGACAAGCAAAGGTTACCTGATGCTCAACAGGTTGCAGAAACGTAGACTACAAAAGCATGCAAAATAAAGCGATATTTTCATCAATGTAAAACTTATTTATATTCAATGTCTAATGAATATATATTATAAATTATAGCAGGCCAAGATCAACCACGCCAATTCAATCAAAGCCCTTTCAAAGTGACCTGTAGGCAAAACGGGTGCTGCACCCGTACCTAATCCATATTCGGTAAGGCACACTATAAGAGGATTGTCAATGCACGTTGGAGTCTCAGAAAGACATAACCCTCGCACAACGCCTTGTCAAGATAGTAGCCTAGGCCTATATTCTGCAGAAAATCACATTTGAATTTAAATAGAGGCCTCTAAAGAAATATAATTATACCTTTTCTATTTGGCACTAATAACAGTGATGAAGATGAAAAACAAAGTATTTTATCTAGGGTCACATAACTTATTTATTTCCTTTGCCATGGAGACAGCTTGTTGCATGAACACTATGCACCGAACAATAATTGGTCTGATGCGTTTATGTAACAATGATAGGCCCCCCACTTAAGTTGAATTTGCTCTTAGGTGTAGAGGGAATAATTAACGTTAACGAAAGGGTTTTCCCTGCGCGTGTATCCCCTGAGCTCCTCAATATTTGCCTGTGTCAGTCATTTCAGCTGTTTTGACGACGTGTTTCAGGAACCCAGTGCCAATTTAGACAGATTAGGCTAGTGGCAGGACCCCCCCCCCAAAAAATTATACCCCTACCAGAGGTCGATCAAAACACAACCATATTTTTCACATCTCTAATGTCTCCCATTTATGAAATGGATGGTTGTGTAAAAATATTTTACTCCAAAACTAAACAAAAAAATACAGAATAATGCCTGGCTGGGGAGATACAATAGACGGAAATATCAACTATAAATATTTATGATGAATGTAAACTAAAATGTTTGGTAGCTGATTAATAGACAACTCAAGAAGTCAAATTGGCACTCATTCAGCACTGTATGGTCCTGCCTGACAAGACATACATACAGTTGCACGTCTTTTGATGTTGTGGCTATTCTAACTGGCTCAAAGGAAAACAAGTGGGCTCAGACATCGAAATTAAATGTTTTGGGGTCCAAGGTTCCAGCACATCTCAATGTACATCACAAATGCAGTGAGCCAGAGGGAGGTCATGTTGGATTCTGGCAGCCTTATTGGAATAGCAATAAATCAAAGCTTCGCAACAAATCAAAGCTTACTTCTAAATCATGAGGAGACTTAAGAGCCCAATAATGGAGGCACAGGTTATACCACAGGTGGTATACAGCAAGTTGTAGACCTAGGCAGAGGGTGTTCAGAGTTCTCTTTCCATTTGTGGGAGCCTCCGAGTCTCAAAAAGACTTGTGACTTGGAATTATTTTATGAAGGTCATGCCAAGGATCATTTTGCTATTTGATTTATGATTTTAATTGACGTATCAAAGCAAAATATAAAAACATTATTTGATGAAAATGTGTTTTTGTCCTTTAAGCCCTTACAAACCCATTGAATAAGAGATTCACTACATGGAACAACAGTCTCCATATATACTTTCATTAATGTTTTCAACTGGTACCGGGGACCTTCAGACTGGTCTTGTCAGGCCTGTGGGCGACATGTATGTGTTCATGAGAGGCTCACCTTTTCGTTTTAGTGTGTAGCCCAAACTGGACACTACAGACAAAAGTTGCCAGATCGTCTGTACAGACTTCAGACGAGTCCCAAGACACTTGTGGGGATCGTAGAGCAAATTGAAGAAAACCATCAAGTTTGTGAGAATCTCATCTTTCCATAGAGGGGTCAATGGTATTGCGGCAGCCATATTGCATTTTGGACTCCATTATGGATTTGGAGACAACTCTAGGGGGGCCCCCTAACATCATTGCAAGAGGCTAAACATATTATATCCAAAGAGGAATATTAGACTGAAAAGAAATGACCGTTTTCACCATCTCAGCCCACTTGTTTAACTTAAATCCGATAAGATTACAATAGTCACAATATCAAAAAACCTGTAACTGTATGTATTTTTGTCAGGCAGGATCATACAGCACTGAATTAGAGCAAATCTGACTTGGCAAGGTCTCTATCAAAGATATTCTCTGGTACTTTTGTAAACTTTTTAGCCAGTAGTTCTGAAACTAGTGCCCACTAGCCAAAAGTGTTCCCTGAAAATTGCCAGCTGTCACTCAAATAGCGAGGGGCTAAAGCTCATTGGTTGGAACACGAATTGATAGTGGGCTGGACCGCGTGGGGGAAAATGTAGGGAAAATGGTGCCACACAGCTTCCAGTAAACAATCACTTTCAAACTAGGGATTTTGTAGCTAATTGAGGTAAAACAGTAATTCTGCTCATAGATTATGCATGTATGAACCACAACCCCCCACCCCCTCCAGCCAATATTTATTCTGCACTTACCTAGTTTAACGGGTGTTTTCCTTAGAGCTGATTACAATAACCACAACATCAAAACACATGGGTAACTATGTATTTTTGTCAGGCAGGACCATACAGCACTGAATGAGATCACATTTTTAGCAATATCAGCGCTTGCAATTTTGGGTTACATGAGTTTATGTGGCCCATCTCCTCTTGGCCCGCGTTCTGCACTTTTTTTACACAACCATCCGTTTCCTAAATGGGAGACATTAGAGATGTAAAAAAAATACAGTTGTGTTTTATCCTACCTTTGGTAGGAGTATTTCAAAAACTAAAGCCCTTTTTGAGGATTGGCCCTAGCCTAGATACAAACATCTGGCTTTTGGCATCGGGACTCGGTAAAAACACTGCACTCCGAGTGACTTTTCGTAGGCAGGTCAGGAGAGCATTTTTGCTAACCCTAACCCTTTTCCTAACCTTAACATAATTCTCCTAACCTGCTACGAAAAAGTTGTATCCTGATTTTTAGGGAATCTCTTTTGACATGACAACATATTTTTGAATATGAACAGGCCTACTATATTTGAACCCGGATAAATATAATGGATTATCTCCTATGACTAGATAAGCCTTTATTATTTCATTTGAATCCTGGGTGGAAGGCTATGGCTGTGTGTGCGTGTGTTTATGTTTGAGAGAGAGACACACAGAGAGATAGATCGAGAGCGAGAGAGAGAAAGCGAGTGAAAAAAAAGAGAGAGAGAGACAGCTAGACAGAGAGAGAAAGTGCTGGGAGGTGGGTCGAAAAGCAACTCCACCTTTGCTGACCCATATCCCGAGTAAGCTGATGAGCCTCTTAAATGCAACACCTTGACACCTCTCTCCTGCTGCCAGAAATAGGGGAGAAAAATGACGCTCAGCAGAATACACCATGCAACTAAACATACAAAATCACCACACACAAATCATACTCATGAAATTAATGTGTACACATGCTTTCTATCGTGCAGTTCTGTCAAAAACTAGTCCATGGATACAACTAATATGTATTATTGTCATACCTGGACAATATATGCCTATGGAATGGCTGTAGTGTGCATTACTTGTCCTGTTCGAATGCTCTATAGGTCTTACCCTGACCCAATCTGGTGGATTTGATATATAATCACTGATAAAGACAGGAGAATGTGAACTGGTGAGTTAGGTCTCATGTCCCTGGGACAGTATTTAGGTATATATATTTATTAATGTTGAGGTAAATTGCAGGTTCAGACATAACACGTCTTAGTAACCTCTTGATTAAATGTTTGCTTATTCTTCCATAGCCACAGTAGTGGTATGACGATGGTGAATCGACCACAGACAAGATAAGCGGAAAAAAGTATATTTTGATAGAACTATCCCATAATCCTAAAATATTATTTAATGTCCACACGATGGCGCCAAGTGTACATTAGACTGGAAAAACAATAGACTTGCACATACCAATACCATCTCCAATCTGTATTTAGCATTCACTTTCACCAAGTGGCACTGGATAATATTAACCTGTAGCGGTGAGTGAGTAAAATCACTGGGGAAGCCAAGCCATGTTACAACCTACACTGTATGTGTTGTGATAATTGTGTTGTTTGCTGTCAAATCATATGCCTTACAGCCGTGATATATACGCCTATAGGCCGAGACAATAAGAAGACAGTGGCAGAATAAATTCAACCACACCTTTGTTTTATGATGAAACCGGATAGCAACTTCTGTCCAGTGAAGTCCACGACACATATTGCATGTAACAGACAGTTAGTTACATGACAGTCAATCATTCAATCAAATGTATTTATAAAGCCCTTCTTACATCAGCTGATGTCACAAAATGCTGTACAGAAACCCAGCCTAAACCCCCAAACAGCAGGCAATGGAGGTGTAGAAGCACGGTGGGAAGGAAAAACTCCCTAGAAAGGCCAGAAACTAGGAAGAAACCTAGAGAGGAACCAGGCTATGAGGGGTGGCCAGTCCTCTTCTGGCTATGCTGGGTGGAGATTATAACAGAACATGACCAAGATGTTCAAACGTTCATAGATGACCAGCAGGGTCAAATAATAATAATAATCACAGTGGTTGTAGAGGGTGCAACAGGTCAGCACATCAGGAGTAAATGTCAGTTGGCTTTTCATAGCCGATCATTCAGAGTATCTCTACTGCTCCTGCTGTTTTTAGAGAGTTGAAAACAGTAGGTCTGGGACAGGTAGCATGTCCGGTGAACAGGCCAGGTTTCCATAGCTGCCGGCAGAACAGTTGAAACTGGAGCAGCAGCACGACCAGGTGGACTGGGGACAACAAGGAGTCATCAGGCCAGGTAGTTCTGAGGCATGGACCTTGGGCTTGGGTCCTCCGAGAGTGAGAGAAAAAGAAAGAAAGAAAGAAAGAAAGAAAGAAAGAAAGAAAGAAAGAAAGAAAGAAAGAAAGAAAGAAAGAAAGAAAGAAAGAAAGAAAAAAGAAAGAGAAAAAGACAAAGAGAGGGAGAGAGAGAGAATTAGCAGGAGCATACTTAAATTCACACAGGATACTGGATAGACAGGAGAAATACTCCAGATATAACAGACTGACCCTAGCTCCCCGACACATAAACTATTGCAGCATAAATACTGGAGGCGGAGACAGAAGAGGATGGGAGACACTGTGGCCTTGAATGGCATTGGTGGTACAGCATGGTTAAGCAAGTTAATGTTTCAGACATTTTCAGACCACTAAACAACTATTGATTTAGAACCACAGAGTTACCGCAAGTCACAAAGAAATCAGGAGATGCCTCCACTATTCCAGCACCATTTCAACTTCAACATTTAAACATCATCAAATCACCTATGCTTAGTCTAATACAGTGGCAACTGAAAGAAACCAAAAACAATTTAGTCCAATCAACATAAGCTAAATACGATGCGGCTGTCTATGGTTCTGTTTCTGTTTGTGTGCGTGGGCGGGCGTTCGTGCAAATACAAAAACATGTTGACTCACCCTACTTGTAGGGAAACACCAATGCCATCCTCTCTTTCATGCTGATGAAACGGTCTTTCACTCTGTCATACAGTACACGCTTTTATTTTATGTTGTCCTAGGCTACCTGGCTAAAATGCTTGCTCACTACTGGTAGCCTAACTTCCATTCATGGGCAACATTAGCTAGTTAACATTAGCCTTCTACATCTAGCTGCATATTGTATTTCCATCCTCTCAGGCCAGGGGCACAACAATGTATGAATAAATGGTGGATCAGAATTGCTGTTAAAATCATTGGCCAGTACAGAGAATGAAGTAAAACTACAAGTCCAAACCCCATCTCCATCCATGGCTAATTTAGGAATAGCCACAGGAGGACAACAACACAACTAGATGCAACAATTCAAGTTGTTTCTATTAATGACGTATGCTCTCACAATTCCTTTTCACTGCCACGACCATTCACAGCTGAGCTCGCACAGATCAACACCGATTGGACATTTTTTCTTTTTCGTCAAGGGAGGCCAAATTCTTGTTGGCTTCCCTTGCATTCAATTCTACGTGTGGCAACAATGTCATACTCGTTTGGACCAGACAGCATCAGATAGATGGCCTACACATAGAGAGACAAAGGGGCGCTGTTCACTCACTATGATGCTTTCTCCTGTGAGATACATTCAGCCTCTTGCGAATTGAAGGAAAATTATGAAAGATAGAAAGATTGTATAAAACATTTTTGTACTTTGTTTGGGAAGCCTGGCTTTTCTTGGCCTCCATGAATACACATCACTGATAATAACAACCTTACTTCGGCCCCCAATAGAAAAATGCGCTCAGCATGTATTCCCCATTTCCCAGAATCCCACGTTAATATTTTATACCCAAGGTTTCTGCTTAAATATACCTTTTTATTTTCAGGATATACACACTTTATCATGTGTATTTGTGTAATAAGGCCTAAAAGGAATACAACATGTAGTTCTGTATTTGTGGACTTCAGGAAACAGCAGACGGAACACCCCCCTATCCACATCGATGGAACAGTAGTGGAGAGGGTAGTACGTTTTAAGTTCCTTGGCGTACACATCACAGACAAACTGAATTGGCCCACCCACACAGAAAGCATCGTGAAGAAGGCGCAGCAGCGCCTCTTCAACCTCAGGAGGCTGAAGAAATTTGGCTTGTCACCAAACGCACTCACAAACTTCTACAGATGCACAATTGAGAGCATCCTGGCGGGCTGTATCACCGCCTAGTACGGCAACTGCTCCGCCCACAACCGTAAGGCTCTCCAGAGGGTAGTGAGGTCTGCACAACGCATCACCGGGGGCAAACTACCTGCCATCCAGGACACCTACACCACCCGATGTCACAGAAAGGCCATAAAGATCATCAAGGACATCAACCACCCGAGCCACTGCCTGTTCACCCCGCTATCATCCAGAAGGCGAGGTCAGTACAGGTGCATCAAAGCTGGGACCGAGAGACTGAAAAACAGCTTCTATCTCAAGGCCATCAGACTGTTAAACAGCCACCACTAACATTGAGTGGCAGCAGCCAACACACTGACTCAACTCCAGCCACTTTAACAATGGGAATTGATGGGAAATTATGTAAAATATATCACTAGCCACTTTAAACAATGCTACCTAATATAATGTTTACATACCCTACATTATTCATCTCATATGTATACGTATATACTGTACTCTATATAATCTACTGCATTTTTATGTAATACATGTATCACTAGCCACTTTAACTATGCCACTTTCTTTACATACTCATCTCATATGTATATACTGTACTCAATACCATCTACTGTATCTTGCCTATGCCGCTTTGTACCATCACTCATTCATATATCTTTATGTACATATTCTTTATCCCCTTACACTTGTGTCTATAAGGTAGTAGTTTTGGAATTGTTAGCTAGATTACTTGTTGGTTATTACTGCATTGTCGGAACTAGAAGCACAAGCATTTTGCTACACTCGCATTAACATCTGCTAACCATGTATATGTGACAAATAAAATTTGATTTGATTTTATGTTTTCCAAAAAACATTTAGCAAATATTTCCCATCAGTGTATCGAATGCTGTAGACAGGGAGAGACAGAGAGAGAGAGAGACCAAGACAGAGATAAAGAGAGAGAGAGAAAAAGAGAGAGAGAGATAAAGAGAGAGAGAAAAAAAGAGAGAGAGAGAGAGAGAGAGAGAGAGAGAGAGAGAGAGAGAGAGAGAGAGAGAGAGAGAGAGAGAGAGAGAGAGAGAGAGAGAGAGAGAGAGAGAGAAAAGATACAGAGAGATAGAGAGAGAGACCAAGACAGAGATAGCGAGAGAGAGAGAGAAAAAGAGAGAGAGAGATAAAGAGAGAGAGAAAAAAAGAGAGAGAGCGAGAGAGAGAGAGAGAGAGAGAGAGAGAGAGAGAGAGAGAGAGAGAGAGAGAGAGAGAGAGAGAGAGAGAGAAAGATACAGATAGAGAGAGAGAAAGAGAGAGAGAGAGAAAGATACAGAGAGAGAGAAAGATACAGAGAGAGAGAGTACCATATTACACAATTGTAAATCCAGACACTCTGGTACATAGTGCATCGCCCACACAACCAGTGCTGCTGCGCTTATCAGCTCAGTACAGATTAGTATACAGGACTAGAGACTTGCCCCTCTTCCCTGAGCTAAACCTGCAGGCTGGGACTGTATGTCTGGTCTTGTCCAGGGCTGCTCTCTTGAGCTGGGACAGATCATTCTGTCATGGGCCTGCTCACTCTCCCTCTCCCTCTCCCTCTTCTTCTCTCTGGGGATGTAGCCCTCAAAATACAACCTGACATCATTTTCCCACTTCCCTTGGCTGTAGTGTAGTTGATCCCTCAAGATAGTTTTTAAATAGTGGTATATTTTGTCTAATTTGGTTACTTGATGGTCTAATTTTACATTTACATTTAAGTCATTTAGCAGACGCTCTTATCCAGAGCTAATTATGCTCATGTATCAACACCACCTTATAAACACTCCAATGTTAACTCATATTACAACAGTATCCCTTTCTGAAGACGTTGCTTGCATTAAATCATTTAAATGTCACTTTATTATGTTGTAATCCAATATATAGTTTGTATATTTTAATCACAATAATCAAATTCAAAAGTGGGTTGAACCACAGGATGTAGCCTATAGTTCTTATAGGATGTTCGATTTATTTAGAGTTGATTTAAAACAGAGGAAACCGTTTCCATTGTTTGGTACACTTATAAGTTCACCCCCAATGAGGCAATGTCCCAAAAAGCCTAACAATTCTAAAACAGAAAGACAGTTCTTTGATAAACCAGTGCTTCTAAAACATAGAAAGTGTTCTGTGAGAATAGCCTCTGTGTATATGACTATGTTTCCTTTGCATGGCACGCTCCTGAAATGAAACACTTTCTCTTGGGTTGGATAGGGGGTACCCATCCATCCGTGCCACCACAGCTAAAAGGCAGTGTAAACCGAGGAGGGACAGGGTAGTGGACGAGGTGGAGATCAGGGTTATCAGAGTTTAGCTGTCCATCATCTGGGCAGGTACTCCAGTGGAAGGCCTGTGTGGTTGCTGTCCCGGAGAGCCTGGTCCACCGCATGGATCAGTCCATCTATCAGTCCTCTCATGTCGGGTGTGAACGGGTCGAAGGTGGGCTGCCGGACCCCGGAACGTTTGAAGTGTCCATCCTGGTTGCTCTCGGCACACAGCAGTTTGTCCTCTGTCACTGTGGTGTTGAGGAAGGAGGTGATGGATCGTAGCTGGGGCACCAACGCTGTCTGGAGTTCCTCAAAGTGGACCACTAGGACTCGCCGGCCGAACCGCAGCCAGTCCAGTACGTGCGACGCCCACCAGGAGGCGTAGCTGCCTACAAACTCAGGCCACTCTACAAGGGGGGAGCATATTATTGTGCAGTACTTTTCAGAAAGAACAATGTCAACTCACACAATGCAGACAGACACACAGACCCTCCCTCCTGCAATAAAAAAAAACGGTCCTAGGAGATCTCCTACTTTGGCTGGTGTACTATACTGTACATGACTAATAATACATGCCACAATCAAACCCAGATTCCAGGCTGGCTCTGTACCTTTGGTCTTCCAGTGATGATCAGAGGCGTATCCCAGATGTCCTGCACACTTCCTGTTGAACTCAGCCATGAGGGAACGGTACGGGCTCCTGATCAGCAGGATGACAGAGTCGTACATCTCTATCTCTCTCTTCCCACTCTCATGTGTTTTCACACAGATGGTCCGACCACTCTTCCAGTAATCCTTCTCGCCTTTGAAGCCTACACAACACCAAGACACAGATGCACAAACCATATGGGAAGTATTTTGTTTTCGTCATTGGCCGTATAGGCCAAGCCAGACAGAGGGATATGGATGATTAATTCATTTTTTAAAATCTTGAATTTATTATGGACTGAGGCAAATAGCTGGATCTGCACAACAGGCCAAGGACAGAAGTGGCTGTACAGTATATGAGCTGACCTCTGTTGTAAAGGGTTCCATCAAAGTAGTAGCTGCCTGTGTAGTACCCTGTGGCCAACTCTATGAGGTGTCTGACCCAGGTGTTGCCTGCTCCTGGGAAGCTGGAGAGCGCTACCAATGAACTGGACTTCTCCGGTAGGAACTTCCTCTCTGTGCATCTGGAGTCTGGGAGAAAGAAGGAATTTAACATTTTAAATCAGGATGGAAATTGTACATAGTCTGCTCAGAAACGTACTGAATTGCAGAAACACAATTTTAACATCTTGAGTGGAATTGCGTGGTGCAAAGTGGAGTTTGGCGTCATACCGGATTGGTGCTTAAAATTATTTCACAAGGTTGGCTGTATTGGATTTGAAGGAAGAATGCTTTTTTGGTTGTTTGACCGTGTTACCTTGGACAGGTGTCTGATAGACCTGGTAGAAGTGCTGGAGGGTTGATGGTAAGGAAGCTTCAGTGGTGTTGCTCTGTGAACAGTGCTCCTCCTCAGCCGGCTCATGGAGAGTGAAGTCAGGAGTAGCGTAACCACAGAAACAGTCCGAACTCCTCAGCATAGCCAGAGGAAACTCCTAAGGCCAGGCAAATGTGGTCACACTTCAAACAAACTAAAACGTATAATGGGTTTATAAGACATTCAAAAAGTCTTCATAAGCACGTCATAAATGCTGAAACAATTGATTTATAAGCATTGTTATACTGTAACGTCCTGACAACGGCACCCTAGGGGTCCAACCTTGTTCATGCAGGCCTCTATGCAGGACTGGGAGGTGAGGTTGGGCTGGAGCACATGGACCAGAGATGTAGAGGAGCTGTTCTCAGGCTCCCTGAAGCAGCCGCGGTAACGCACGTTCCTGTCTGCAAACACAGAAGAGGTAGTTTGCACAGCTGCAAGTCTTAACCATATGGCTTCAATACAGACCTATAACATACCTGAACATTCCCTGTAAGCAGGGCCCTAGACGTGTCTGTGTAGGTGTGTAACAGATGTGTGTTCTCCTGACAATGAATGCGATGCTTTATCAGCTTGACTCAATCTCCTGCTGTTCCCCAGCTCTCAGATTGGACCAGGTCCCTGATACTCACATCTCCTCTGGCCTGGAAGCACATCCTCCACCGTGAACACTGACAGGCGCCCAACACCTCCACAGGGGGAGCCTTTCTCCCCTTTACAGTCCAAGTTACACTCCTCGTCTCTCACACGCAGGCTGGTGATGTGGTTGCCACAGTAACACTCCGACCCATACTCCAGACCAGCAAACTGGTAGCCACTGTAATAAATGACATTCAGATAGATATAAAACTCTGGTAAAAGTTTGCATCAACTCACAAAGTATTCACAACACATCTGTAATCACTAAACAATCTGGTTCTTTGTAAAAAATAAACGTATTTCATATATTGACTTCCTAAAAATTCTTATTTTTTCAAGAGTAATCTTTGTCTATAACTATGCTGAACCATACGTGTATCACGAGAACATACAGTATGTTAATAATGAATTCAACAGCAATGCAAATGCAGCACGCTCCTCAACCCTAGGGGTTAATTAGGGGAGCACTGAATGTCTCCCTCCCTTTGCTCTGCTACACAATTAATACTGACAGAGACTGAAGCAGTCTGCCTGCCTGCCGCTCCCTAGTCCCTCACAGTAGATCTCTCCATCTCTCCAACCCCCCCTCCTCAACTCCTTCAACATCTTCCCTGGGAGACCAGAGACTACAACACTCCTCACTGCTCCTCTGCTCACACATCCTTAATTCGGAGGCTTCAATTTCTCAGCCTGGGACAAACCAGCTAGTGCTCTGCTCCTGCAACTGTAGGTCTGTGCTTACTCTCTTCCCCCAAACTCTCTTCCATTACTAGTTAATACAAGTCAAGTATTGTGGAACTCCTCAGGTGAGTCTATGCCTATCAGTGGTAGGCCGTCAGGGCCAGCAAGACCTTCTCTGCTGGCCTAAACATCATCAGAATATAAAAAAATGTTTTTTTTTAAATTCCCACAAATACGTATTAAATTATTCCCCAGAGTAAGAGTTATACTCTTCATTTCATAGCTTTCCTCTTGGTTGCACTGCTTCCAGCCCCAGGTTGAGATTTGTAGGGCTGGTCTTTATTTTAGATCTTTTATCCAATCATATTCAGCCATCATGTGTTGCCAGGGGTCTAAAATCTGCCCTCAGGCCTTCAGAATCAACAGTGCCGCCGCTTGTAGTTTAAAGTGAATGGAGATGAAAATTTAGTGTCAACCAATCAGCTTTAGAGATGGCTATTGTACGCCTGCTGGCTGGTTCCAGTGTTACACAGGAGCCAGCTAGCAGGCGTAGTGCGTGCACGTCTTTTGATTGGATTACCAATATCGAGAGGCAGGTCCTATATGGGCAGGTCTATGCAAACCTCAGAACTAGGAAACTGAATTTGATAAACAAATTAATTTGCGTACTACTAAGCTGTTTTTTTAACCCACAATGGCGGAAGGAGAAGATATCGATTTGGTCGAGGATATAATTATAACGCCATTCTCAAGACAAACTTTTCAAGAAAAGTTAGACATTGTCAGGAGAGGTCGCCCGACGCCGACGCTACAAAGCCTGTCACAGGCGGGAAAGGGGTTCGTTCGCCACTTCCAAAGTTCCAACTACGAGCGCTATCAATGGCTCACAGGCTCCGAGAAGCACTGCAAACTGTACTGCTGGGAATGCCTATTATTACAATTGAGCGAGAGAGGCGCAGGTTCAGTCAAATCTACGATGACACAGGGCGCATCTCAAGTTCACCCAGCGCACGCAGAGGGCCAGCACAAGGAGACCCAGCACAAGGAGACCCTCACACATACTACCAACAACTCCACAGCAATATTCTGGACAACATTATTTGCCAGATACGACACAAGTTTCAAGACTACGAAAAATGTATGTTTCTCTCCCTCCTGGACCCCCAGCACTTTCAGACCTACCGGAAAAAAATCCAGCAAACAGCCTTCTCCAGCTTAACAGAGAGACACGGAACACTGTTCGACCTATCCAAGCTAAAAACAAAACAGAACTGACTGTAATGTATGCTATGACTGATTTTGAAGGGAAAAGTCCCTCTGATCTCCTTGATTTCCTTAAGCAGAAAAATTGAATGAGGACATGGGGCAACTTTACACATTGGCATGTGTGACAGTGACTATCCCTGTGTCCACGGCTTCTGTCGAGCGGTCATTCTCGGCCTTAAAGCGAATCAAAACGTATTCCAGAAATTCTACTGGACAGACTCGGCTTTCAGCATTAGCCTCCATGTCGATAGAACATTACTTATTGGTGGAACTAAAACTACAGATAGACTTTACAATGGCTCACAGGCTCCGAGAAGCACTGCAATCTGTACTGCTGGGAATGCCTATTATTTGCAAGTGATAGATTTGGTGTTTGGAGCCACACTGGCTTTGCAAGTTTGAGTTGTCTAACCAAGGCAGCAATGAGACACGGCTGGGCACTTACAAGCAATGGTGCTTTTGAAAACTTTTGGGGACACCCGAGTGGATCTACAGTTCAACGAACAAGCGCGCAGGGCAACGGGAGCTGCACAATGAAAAGGTATTGTACTCTTCCCCTGCTATTCTATGAATAAAAATGTCAATTTCAAGGTGACGCAACGCCTGGTTTTATACTGCGTTTTTGTCTAAATGTATTGTGTCTAGAGCCATGGCATCATAATGATGGTAATAAGAGGTGGATTAATTCGGGTGGGACTGTGTAGGACCTCACTGAAGGCCCAGCCCCCAGGCCCACGGCACGCCACTGATGCCTATGCTATGCTAATTGTATGGTCTGCCTACCTGTGGGTGCATTCCAGATACACCGATTCTGTGCAGTTTAATCTGCAGGGATTATAGGAGGGGAATGGGGGTTATATAATTGTCACCTTCTGACCTTAGTTCCTTTGTTTTGTATTTTGTTTTAGTATGGTCAGGGCGTCAGTTGGGTGGGTTGTCTATGTTAGTTTGTCTATGATTTTCTATTTCTGTGTTTGGCCTGGTATGGTTCTCAATCAGAGGCAGCTGTCAATCGTTGTCCCTGATTGAGAACCATATTTAGGTAGCCTGTTTTCCATTGTGTTTTGTGGGTGGTTGTTTCCTGTTTAGTGTTTTTGTTTCACCTTTCAGGACTGTTTGTTTGTTGTGTTTGTCGTTTTGTCTAGTGTTGCATATTTCATTAAATAATATGAACACTTACCACGCTGCACCTTGGTCCTCCTCTCCTTCCCCAGACGACAAGCGTTACAATAATGTTGATGATATGCTCCTCCTGAGATGTGAAATACTTCCTGTGTTATGAAAGATCTGATAATAGTGTGTTGAGGCAGGATGGAGAGACAAATACCTCGCTGAGCAGGTATCCTGGCACATGGTGCTGGTCATTTTGCGGAAATCAGTGGATACAGATCCTCTCAAAGCCCGCTCCTTGGAATTGTCCAGGAAGCAGCCCATGTAAGAACCTTGCCATGAGAGCAAACAAACACACATACATAAAATAGCAAATCATTAGTTACAGGTTAAGTAATTCGTCATTGTGTTACTTCATTTTGTCAACCACTTTTTCAGGTAGTGTCTCCAAAACTTGAGACAGCTAATTTATAGAATACAATAGCCCTTCAGAATCTCCATTCTCAATGGCAGAGAATAATTTTCCTCATTTCTGGGATAGGTAGGTACCTTTTTGAGGCACATTCCTCCTGGGGGTGCTCCTCTCCACCTGTGACACATCCTTCTCCGTCATCAGGCTGTGGAACCAGCGCCGCCGCAGGTGTCGGATCTCCAGATTCCTCGACATGAGCCAGCGTGTTCCAGTCCTGTCATCCAACGGGCTCCCAGGCTGGTACCCCTGTCCCCTGGACATGATCTGTGAGCTCCTGCCCCCGGAGCCTCCTAGCCTCACGGGTGGCATCCCCAGGGCCCAGGGTGGTGAGGGTAAGGAGGGCAGGGAGGACAGTGGCGGGCTGGTGGCCCCTCGCTGGGACACCACCAGGTTGGCCCGTTGGAGCAGCAGGACGCTCCCTGCCATGATGTAGGCCACACCCAGAAAGAGCAGGAACAGCTGGGTCCTCCGGAGGAAATGCTGCAGTCTGTAGAGGGGCTTGGCCATCGATCCCCTCTTTATCTCAGCCTGCCGCTGGCTTCAAACATATACAGAGCTCTGGTGTAAAGCATTCTATCTCAGTAACATACTCTCTTGTCTAGTCATCTCAGCAATACGATTATTGTAGACTACAATACTTCTCACCACGAGAGGAATAGGAATCAGGAGTTGGTGGAGCCTAGTCGTTAAATGACCTTAGATGTACCTCGACCATGATCCACTCAAGCAAGAGGTTCCGCTCCATAGCTTGTTGCTGTACGTATCTTGACTGTAATGCGAAGACACAGCCTCTTGAATCAGGATGATTCAGCCCACCTTCTCCAGAGCCAATGGAAGGCAGTCTGAATGAGGTCAAGGTTCAGCTTTCTCTTCTTATCCTCAAAGATGAAACTACAGATAGGAGACACAGGAGAAATATTGTGTTACTGAGGCAGAGTGGTTATGGTTGTATATGTCTCTATTATAAAGGAGAGGAGGTGAGCCTAAGTAAGTCACCAATTCCTCCTCTACAAGTTGGCAAACTATAAGTTCCATGTCTACTTGTTTACAATACGTAGTTGACATGCATGACACAAAACCAATTGCCTGAATGGTCTCAAAACTAGATCCTTCTCTTGTCCGCGTAACCTCTCACCTTCATCTCAGACTCAGCTTTGGAATACGGCCCAGTCCAAAACAAAGGCTTGACATGTGGTGGCTTTCTTTCTCGCCAACACCAAGGGAGACCAGAGTGGAATGGAAATAAGCTTAGAGAAACATTATTTTCATGAGTTTATAGAGTAACTAGCAGATGCAAGTTTTCCTTCACAAAAATAATAGTTTTAGTAGCGTTACCCAGTGATGACATTCTGTGTTTTTTTTACAAGAATGACTTATTTCCCCCACAATGCGAGATTCTCTGTGTCATCATCTAATCCATTACTTTCTGACATGAACCAACAGTGTGAGGTAAACACATTTAGCTCAGTCAGCTTTTCAACCCCCTCCCTTTCAGCAATAACATACTTGTATTTGCAGGAACCAGATTGCAATCGTCAATCTCAACTGGGCCATACAAGACTTTTAAACCTTGTGTTTCATTATAGAGGTAATGCCAGTTTTCCACTGAGTTGTGGGTTGCATCTTCTTTCTTGAAAATTAATAAAACATAGGAACCCTGCAGTTTAAAGCTAAACCTTTCACTAATGAATGTAGATTATTTCTCAAACAAAGCACATTTTAACCAGGACTTTACAATTTGAGGCATTAATCACATTCAAAATAGGCTACTTTGAAAAGGAGAATAAACTTTAAAACCAGATTCAAGAAGTATAGGAAGGCTGGCAATAAAGCACTGTCGTGACTAAGAGAGCCTTTACAGACAGATACATTTATCCTTCCAAAAACCAGCCAAATCTCTTAATAAGTTTCAGGACAAGATAAATCTCTTGCAGGGTCGGACAAATCTCTCAAATTTTCATCCAAATTCATATCCTGATATGCCAGACAGAGCTCCCTCTTACACATTTTATTTGTTTTGCCTCAGAGGAACTGCCTCGCCTCAGAGGAACTGCCTTGCCCCAGGCAAGCACTGAGGCGCTTCTTTAGTTGCTCTTCTTTGTTTTTCTTTTCATGTTGCTCCATACTTCCTGGAACCCACGGACTGTCTTCAGGTGCAGTACAGACGAGGTGATGATCATAAACATAGTTAAGCTCCAGAGTAAGCGCCCTTTCATATGCTTTAGCCTACTTTCACATCTTAGACAATCTTGTACATTTTGCCAGTTTGAATTTTGTTTTTTCCAATAAATAAACCTTACTGTGGCATTTCTGCAAATTATTTTATTTTTGTGACCAAATTTATATAAATGTATTTGTTTTTATAAGACAGAAGCATCAGTCCAAGAGAATAAGTTATTTGTATGTATATATTTCTGTAAATTCTGACCCAGATTTTAGGGTATGAGCCAAGACTATGCTAAACCAAGGACAGCCTCTGCATTCGTGACCTGTGTGGAATACACTCAGCCACTCCTGAGAGTGGTCCACGGCCGGCACTTACCAATCCTTTAAGAGCCAGCCAGCAAGGGATATATATGTAGTGCTGCATTAATATTTTGTTAGTAAATGGAACATATTGGGTTATTTACACTTTGTTTTTCATTTCCATCTGCAGAATGATGGGCCAAGCCATAAACAGGCCACAGTCACTAAAAAACACTCAATAAATGGCTGCAAAAATGATTGCAAATGCCACATCCTGAACACTTTTTTATTGACTACTGAAATCAAATGGATCCATGTGTAAAGAATGAGTATCTGCACCAAGATCTGCTGCAACGATACTTGTAGTGTATTTATTGAAGAACACATGTTTATACCTGCAAGTGTGTTTAGCAGAAAGCTTTAACTGCAGTTACAGAATGTTCTGTTGTAATATTTTGCTTCATCTGTCTATAGCTGATGTTGGAAATGGTATGAATCCCCTACTGGGTCTTCTATTGAATTTGTATTGAAGATTAATATTTTTGTAAATCTATGATCCAACATAGCACAAAGTTGTTGTTTTTTCCTTCATCCTTTATATAGCCAGTTATGGCTTTGAGGAGGACATGTTTGTCTTCTGTCTACTCCACATGTGACTGGTGGCATGTTGGCATAATACCTGATCCTCTGACACATTCATTTCCGCCTCCATTTTCCCAACCCTGACAACTAGTCTCCAACCATTCTCCCTTGCAACCTTCCACCATTCCCCTTTTCCTACCATGGCCCCAGCTGCTGAACTCAAATGCCCAGGAGGCTGTAGCTTGTGATCCACCCTGGAACACAAATCAGCTCACACAAACAGCCCACTGAATACCCCATTCAATACTAGATTGGATGGAGAGGGGTGGTGTGTGTGTGTGTGTGTGTGTGTGTGTGTGTGTGTGTGTGTGTGTGTGTGTGTGTGTGTGTGTGTGTGTGTGTGTGTGTGTGTGTGTGTGTGTGTGTGTGTGTGTGTGTGTGTGTGTGTGTGTGTGTGTGTGTGTGTGTGTGTGTGCGTGCGCGGGGGGGTCTTTCTCTTGGTGTTTGTGGAAAGAAAACAGAGGGAGACATTCTCCACTGAGGGCTATGTAATGATCTGCTGTGTATTGGGCATTAACCTAGCACCAATAAGGACTCACACTTCGATGTTGTATCATATTTAAATTGGTTTTGAATTGAGACTCTGCGGTAGAGCCCTTTCTAAATGCCATTATAAGTTGGGGGAAAGTGGGACCCTTTATATGAGGAAAGATTTTCCAAAAAATCATAGGTTAAATTTCAACTGATCAAAAACAATCTACTATCAATAATTCCACTTGTTTGCATCATGTAGATTTTCGCATGGCCTCGATGCATTATTTATACATCACATCAATTTACAATAACCTACAACAACCCTTTTAAATCACCAAAGTCACATTTGGGGCTATGTTTTCAATTGCCGTTCAGTAGTCTAAAAAGTTCACGGGTTAGACCATGCACAAATGACTTATGTTAAAACATCAACATATAATTCCTAAATCAATACAGCTCCACAATGACAAACATACTGTAGGTCTTACCATAACGCCAGTATCTCGTTAGTAGGCTAGGCTAAAACAAACGAACGAAAAACGAATCATTAATAAAAGCTACATATGTTAAACAAATTCTGCACATCCTTCATAAACGGCATCCGAGTGTTCAGTCCTTCAGTGTTTCTGAGTCGAACTGGCGCTCATCATTGTATGTGGCGATGTTTATGTCTCTTCGTCGGCCTCATCTCATTCTTTTTATTTTCACATGTAATGCCTTCTAACGCGAAGTCATTATAAAAACATGAATCCCAATATGTTAATCCTCGCTATGTCGCCTCGGTCACACACGCAGCAGAGCAGCATCACGTTTGTCTCTATTCGCGCACAGACCCAACTGTTTAACCGGACAGAGACAGGGATACAGTGCGCATGCTCTTCAAGGATACTCCTCACAGCTCACTGGGGGTTCGATGTGCACTGTGCACGTTTTCCACATTGTCTGCCTAATACAGCGTAATCCTTCATTCTATTACATTCGATAATATTTACATTATTTGTAAGAATCATATAAAATATTTAAAAAATAAGTATATTTACTTTCTGTCATCACATTCATTGTGATATCAATTAGGCTCCATCATGGAACATTGTCATTAATTTGTTTAAATACTGTGATTCTAGATAGGTGCCCCTGGTTTTACAGACACCTATTATTAATGTCTGTGAAATATCGGTGAAAATAGAGATTGGCTTCTGGTCTTTTTTTGCTGTAGATTGGAAGCTTCCTATGGCAAGGGAATATGTGTGGCTTGCATTTGAAATATGAGACTCCAACAGCTGCATCGGTGTTATGACATCGATGGATCAATGAGATCAGCGCTAGCCTGAAATTACAAACGGAGTGGAAGGGGTGCAGCTGTGGATGCTACATTGTCAGTTTGTAGTGCTAGTCTATTAGGCTAGGTTCAGGCCAATTCTGATATTTTTTCTCACTAATTGGTCTATTGGCCAATCAGAACAGCTCTGAAAAAGATCTGACGTGGAAAGATTACATGTGATTGGTCAAAAAAAACAATTAGTGGGAAACATATCAGAATTGGGCTGCCTGTGTAAACACAGCCTGACTGACCTGTTAATGAGAATGGTTAGGACATAGGAGAGGGAAGACTTTCTGCTGGCGTCGCTTGTTTACCTTGTTTACACACACACACACACACACACACACACACACACACACACACACACACACACACACACACACACACACACACACACACACACACACACACACACACACACACACACACACACACACACACACACACACACACCAGATGATTGTTTAACTGAATTCTACAGTGGGCTTGGTGCTAATCAATAGGCTTGGTTTTACTGTTGATGGAGAATATAGTGGCTGGAGAAGGAACAGGTCTTAGCGCAATTAGAAATGGATAGTTATAGTACTGATCAGATAGAGCCTCACACTGCAGCTCTGGCCATTGCTCCCTGTCTCCCCTGCTAGATGGAACTAGTTCATCCCTGTGTGGTTGGGTCTGAATGAACACACTGATTACTTTTCCTAATTAGAAACAGACACATGGAAAGGGTCTCTGTATAGAACAGCAGGTGAAGTATTACTGTAAAACATCTCATCCATCACAGATCGTCACTGCAGTGCAAACTCCCACACACCTCTCCCATGGGTATATGAGCTTCGTGCTGTATGACCTTCATGCTATCTTGAGCCTTTGGAGAAGCCCTCGTATTTACACTTACATTTCACACTGTACAGTCATTCTGCTCATATCGACAAAAAAACTAATTTATTACCCAGAGTGCCTTGTGTCAATGTGGTCCTTCTGTAGCTCAGTTGGTAGAGCATGGCGCTTGTAACGCCAGGGTAGTGGCTTCGATCCCCGGGACCACCCATACGTAGAATGTATGCACACATGACTGTACGTCGCTTTGGATAAAAGCGTCTGCTTAATGGCATATATTATTATTATTATTATTATATTAATGTGCCCAACACCCTGCAAACTACAAGTACTGTAATTACAGCTGACGGTGCCTGGCACCGACCACAGCCTTGACAGAGGTATGCAGTCATATAAAACCTAATCAATATCAGATGTTAAAGGATGCCTCTGCTTTGCCCTTGATGCAGATGAGAAAACCCTATAACTGTCGCAGGGACAGAGAATTAGCATAGCTCCTGATGTACCCCAGGCTGGAATGAACTCTCCAGAACTCTAAGGGTTCTAATTAAATCAAGAGGCAGAGATCTGTTCCCGGTTTTTCTAAAGTTATCTAACTGGATTTCGCCTATCGAATAGGATTAAATGCATAGAAATAGAACAAATAGAATGGGAGTCCCCATTCGATCCAATGATTCATTCTATTTCTATGCATTCAATCCTTTCCGATGGGTGAAATTCAGATAGATACATTTAGAAAAACTGGGCCCAGGGGATAAAGAGGATTAATGTTAGGAGGCCTCTGTAAAGTCGACTATACCTCACCCTGGGTCTGGATTAACACCTTCTATACACTACAGGTTACCATCCTTGCATGCAGGCTGCATATATAACACGGATATAAGACACAAAGGCTTATAGCAAGCGTTCCTTGGCTTTATATTACCGTCTATAAGCAAATAGAGTACAATGCATCTGACTCTAGTCTGTACACGGATTGCCTGCCCGTGACAGATATATTCATCAGTTTGCCGTGCAGTAATGTCCAAGATAATGTGTTTGTCATCTGGTCCGGACATACAAATCAGCTTATCCCCAGGGGCTAAACTGAATGAAGCAATGCATATTAGTAATGAATGAATCCAGGCCTGACTCAGTTCAACATTGACCTCCTTTACTATATGAAATGTCAGGAGTTGACATATCGTGGCAGTTCGGAGTTACAGGATATGTTTTTATTATGTTTGTTTTTAGCCCCCCACCCCACCCTCCTCAGCATCCATCGGCTATTTCTCTCTGCCCTTTCCACTTGCTTTGTTTGCATTCAGTCAGAGTACATTCACACGCCAGGAATGAAAGGGAGGGAGAGTTTTTGCCCTCTAGTTACCTGCAGGGATGGACTGAAACAGTCCCGCTTGAGTTGGCCTTTTATCATACAATGAGCCAAGAGTGATATGTCTGTTTATTGGTGCCAAGGGCGAATGGGGAACTGAACTTTAAAGTCAGCTTTCCACACTCACTTGACCATAGAGCAGTCACTTGGATGGAGCTGAGTGATTGGATGCTTGAAAAATGCAGCCTCAGTCCATGCTCTAATTTTGCCATTTAGACTCTTCTCCTTCTCAGACTCTGTTTCATCACTGCCTGCCTGGTCTGCACTCTTAGTGTAATGTTTTGTTTAGGATAATCTCAAATGTAAAAGGGATGGATGCGTTGCAAATAATGTTTTTGTTGTTGCTTGATGACTATCATTTGTAAACTCTGGCATGTGGGCCAGAGATGCAATTTGTTTTATGGTGCCTTGTTACTTAGCTTTACATTTTTTGCTGGTAAACACATTAGTTGCAATGAGATTAAATGACATTGCTATAAATTGCTATTACATGTACCTCTCATTAGTGGGGGAGATGAATGCTGCTTTTAGTGGAGCTGGCTTAGTCTGATAGATGTGTCCATGTTGTTGATCCAGCATTAATGAAGTTATTAGTATGGACACTGGTAATGCAGGCTAATTTCTATTTCTACTGTGACATAATGGATTTGAGGCTCTGGATCAAGAAACTATAACGAATCTGATTGTGTCACATTTATTTTGATGAAGATATGCTGAGATAATGAAGACATCATTCAGCTCCCTGAAATCACTCAGAGCTTAGTTCAAATACTCATCCCCCTTTCAACCCCACAATTGCTTTGATTCTAGATTATACAGAGATTTATCGTTATAGAGACATTCAGATGGAGCCCTTTCATATACTGGCTGACTCATAGAGACAGAGAGAGGAAAGAGAGCTGTGGGACTCCGTCGGGATGTGAGGGTTTTGCTTGGGTAGGGAGAAGCCTGAGCTGTCACCTCCTCCACTGACATGGTCTCAGGGCAGCAGGGCAGGACTCAGAGCTGGCTGACTGGCTCGAAGTTGGCTGACTGGCTCAGAGCTCAGAGGGTGCGGGGGGGGGGTGGAACCAACAGACCCCGATCTGAATGTCCGCGGGCAGCCAGCAGGTTATCCAGCCGGATCGACAGGTCCACTAGCTGGTTGAACGGGAGGGTGGTGTCTCTGCAGGCCAACTCCTGTCGGACGTCCTTGCGCAGACTGCAGCGATAATGGTCGATCAGGTCCCTGTCGTTCCATCCCGCGCCGGCAGCCAGTGTCCGAAACTCCAGGGTGAACTCCTGGGCGCTCCTCGTCCCCTGCCTCAGATGGAATAGGCGTTCACCCGCCGTTCTACCCTCGGGTGGGTGGTTGAAGACTGCCTGGAAGCGGTGGGTGAACTCCTCAAACTGGTCCAACGCCCCATCTCCCTCTCTCCACATGGCGTTGGCCCACTCCAGGGCTTTCCCAGTGAGGCACGAGACGAGGGCGGACACCCTCTCACGGCCCGAAGGAGCCGGGTGGACGGTTGCCAGGTACAAGTCCAGCTGCAAGAGGAACCCCTGGTAGGTCGCAGCCGTCCCATCATATTCCTGGAGAAGGGAGAGACAAATCCCACTGGGACCAGGAGAAGGAGGGGCGCGTAGTGGAGACCCGAGCTGTGCTGATGGAGGCGCTGGGAGAACTCCCTGTCTCTCCCAACGGTCCATTGTCTGGACAACGCGGTCCTTGGCGGTGCCAAGATGGTGGAGCATTGTTGCGTGCTCCTGGACGCACTCCTCCACCTCTATACCCGGGGTACCTGCTCCTGCTGACTCCATAAGTTGGGTCCGGTATTCTGTAAGGGGTGCGTACTGACAGCAGTTGTGTCAGACGCAGGAGAGCAAAAAATGTATTTTCAGTTTAATAATAAAAACTCACCGGAAAACAGAACAATCAATAAATGGGTACATAACCCGACGTACACCTGACATAATGTGCACAAGCACGTTAATAATACCAGACAATGACATGGGGGGAACAGAGGGTTAAATACACAACATGTAAATGATGGATTTGAAACCTGGTGTGTGGGAAGGATAGACAAAACAAATGCAAAATGAAAAGTGGATCGGCGATGGCTAGAAGACTGGTGACGTCGACCGCCGAACGTCGCCCGAACAAGGAGAGGGACCGACATCGGAGGAAGTCGTGACAGGCTCAGAGCTAGCTGACTGGCTCAGAGCTCCACACTCGCTGACAACTGACACTCTCACTTCACTGGCTCACTCAAGCAGTGAGACATGGCAGGGGGACATGGCAGAGAGAGAGAGAGAGAGAGAGAAGGCTGTGGGGGGATACCCTGAGAGACTATGATGGAAAAGGTCCAGGAGTCATCACATGACCAGGGTTGCTTTCTTTCTGTCATGAAAGGTAGCTACTACCTCTGGAAAAAGAGAAAAAAACTTGAAATGTGTATATATCTTGTGGATTGTCATGAATAAAATAAATGACCACCTTGCCCGAGCTGTTTCCAACACTACTGTGTTCATCCTGCCAGCTCAACTTTTGTTCTCTTTGCTGAGTTGGACACTGTCATGGTAATTGTTCTGCTTGTTAGATCCACTTAAGAAAAAGCCTGGGGATTCATTTATCAATATTGTGTAGAAACTATTCGAAAATACTACTGACCAATGGAATTTAGAATGTCCGTAAGCATAGAAAAAGTGTGATTTATCATACGTACAGCGATAGGAGATCATTGTTGATAAATCCCAATTGTTCTCAGCCTCAGTGCTCATGCACAACCTTGGCTATTTGTATTTGAAATGTCTGTAATTAACCACATGTCACACCCTGACCTTAGAGAGACTTTTCATTTCTCTATTTGGTTAGGTCGGGGTGTGATTTGGGTGGGAATTCTAGTTTTTCTATTACTTTGTTGGCTGGGTATGGTTCCCAATCAGAGGCAGCTGTCTATCGTTGTCTCTGATTGGGGATCATACTTAGGCAGCCTGTTTTCCACCTTAGTTTGTGGGATCTTGATTTTGTATAGGTGCTGTGTAGCCTGCAGAACTTTATGTTAGTTTTGTATTCTGTTGTTTTTCGGTGTTCATTTGAAATGAAGTAAGATGTTCGCCTACCACGCTGCACCTTGGTCTAATCCTTCTCTAAATGATCATAACACCATATATGATCAAAATCATCTCTTTAAACCTGTGGAGAACATACAACGCCGTATCATGAAATACCCTACAACGGTGCAACCCCCCAAAAAGTTGAAAAATAAACATTTTCCGAGATTGAAATAGAGATGCTAGTGTCAGAGATTGAGTACAACCAAAAGACTGAAATAGAGGTGCTACAAATAAAATTACGTCAAATCACATTATATCTACAGTAGCTTTGATCGGAATGATCATGTCGACATCATACATTCAAAATCTTAGCTAGCAGTCATCCTCATGAATCAAGTTGACAATCTACTGGCAAATCCTTTTTAATCCTTGTCACAATTATAGATAAAACGTATCGGTGCTCATCGGCCATTGGACATAAACATTACACAAGTTGGAAGTCGCAAATTCAACAATGAGTGGTTTGGAAGGAATCAGTGTGGCTAACTGCAAGTATTGCAAAGCAATCATTAGCCTGCTATTCAGTGGAGTGGCTGTGTGGTCCCAAGTCTAAGATTAGGGTCTCTTATCCTAGTTTAAAATTATAAACATTCAAAATTGGCCATGCTGTCAATGAAGCATGTTTTGTGCTGCGCTCAAAACAACTGTTAACTCGGAACTGCAAAATCGGACTTTAGTTCAGTTCAAGACAACTGGGACCTCAGGAAAGCATAGAACAAGTGTGATTTATCAATCCTATGAGTGCTTACGAACATTCTAAATTCCAGGAAAAACGAGCTACAACTGGGAAAATACGTTTTGAACTTTCATCCAACTAGGAATTGTAAATGTGGAACTCGGGCCTCTTTCTAGAGCTACACCCTGAAGATCACTGACGTCAACATGATTCAACCTTTTATTCCCCCGAGTCCCCGGTTGTCTTGAAAGCACCCTAAATCCAGAGAATGCCAGACTTTGATGACAACATTTCCCCACTAAGGACCAAGGCGCCACCTTCCTGTTCAGGTGAGCACAGTACAACAAGGTGAGTCCAAAAATGTATTGTATGTTGCAGCATAAATGATCTAATATGAGAAAAGGGTGGAGACCTAGTCAGTTGTACAACTGAAATGGGTCTTCAGCATTTAACCCAACCCCTCTGAATCAGAGAGGTGCGGGGGGCTGCCATAATCAACATCCACGTTTTCGGCACATGTGTAGAACAACAGATTTTTACCTTGTCAGCTCAGGGATTCGATCCAGCAACCTTCAGTTATTGGCCCAACACTCTAACCACTAAGCTACCTGCTATCTGTCATTCATAATTTGGTCAGATATACTTCGATGTTTAGTGTCAGCATTTGTTGCTGGCATCTCATGCCTAAACTTGCTAATCATGCCAATTAAAACATTATTAAAGTAGTTGACAATATCAGTCGGTTTTGTAGTGAATGAGCCACCTGATTCAATGAATGATGGAGCTGAGTTTGCCTTTTTTCCCAACATTTCATTGAAGGTGATCCATAGCTTTTTACTATTATTCTTTATGTAATTTATCTTTGTTTAATAGTGTATTTAATTCTTCTTTTTATTAATTTTAGTCACGTGATTTCTCAATTTGCAGTACTTTTGCCAATCGGTTGTGCAGCCAGACTTATTTGCCATTGCTTTTGCCTCATCCCTCTCAACCATATCATTTTTTCAATTCTTCATCAATCCACTGGGATTTAATAGTTTTTACAGTTGTTTTCTTAATGGGTGCGTGCTTATTAATAACTGGGATAAGCAATTTCAGAAATGAGTCAAGTGCAGCGTCTGTTTGCTCCTCATTACACATCACAGACCTGCAAATATTCTTCACATCAACAACATATGAATCACTACAAAACTTATTGTATGACCTCTTATACACTATATTAGGCCCAACCTTTGAAACTTTGGTTTTCCTAGATATGGCTACTATATTGTGATCACTACATCCGATGGATCTTGATACTACTTTCAAGCACATTTCTGCAGCATGAGTAAAGATGTGATCAATACATGTTGATGATTTCATTCCTGTGCTGTTTGTAACTACCCTGGTAGTTTGACTGATAACCTGAACCAGGTTGCAGGCACTGGTTACAGTTTGAAGCTTTTTCTTGAGTGGACAGCTTATTAATAGCCAGTCAATATTTAAATCACCCAGAAAATATACCTCTCTGTTAATATCACATACATTATCAAGCATTTCACACATGTTTTCCAGAAACTGACTGTTAGCACTTGGTGGTCTATAGCAGCTTCCCATAAGAATGGGCTTTAGGTGAGGCAGATTAACCTGTAGACATATTACTTCAACAGTATTTAACATGATATCCTCTCTAATCATTACAGGAATGTGGTTCTGAATATAAACAGCAACACCTCCACCACTGGCATTTCTGTATTTTCTGTAAATGTTATAACATTGTATTGCTACCACTGTATCATCAAAGGTATTGTCTAAATGAGTTTCAGAGAGTCAGAATATGAACGTCATCTGTTACTAAAAAGTTATTCATTTCATTAACCTTGTTATTTAAGCTAGAGATGTTACCGTGTTTTGTTTCGAAAAGGTATTGAAATTGTCAACAAAAGTTACACCCATTGAGCTGCAATAATCACATAGCCAGTTGTAAAGAGAACAAATCCTGCTAAATGTTCATGTTACTGTCACGACTTCCGCTGAAGTCTGTACCTCTTCTTGTTTGGGCGTCGGTCGGCGTCACCGGCCATCTAGCCATCGTCGATCCACCTTTCATTTTCCATTTGTTTTGTCTTGTCTTCCCACACACCTGGTTCCAATTCCATAATTACATGTTTGTGTATTTAACCCTCCATGTCCTTGTCCGGAAATGTTTATTGTAAGTGTATGTGCACATTATTGCTGGTGTGCGAAGGGGTTTTGTCCCATTGTATCTATTGTTTTTGTTCACAGTGATTTTATATTATTAAACTGCGCCGTTGTAACACAGTCTTTCCTCTTCTGCGCCTGACTTCTCTGCCACCAGTATGCACTCCTTACAGTTACACTCAGTGCCACGATTCAGAGAGGGCGCAGGGCCAGATATGATGGGTCTTTTGTTATTGTCTAGCAGAGAGTCAATCAGCTCTTTGAAATCCAGTTTTCACCCACATGGACGGAGACACGTGATGCCGCGGAGCTGAGCAGACATTGACAAACCGAGCTCTTCAAAGTTATTCTATTTTTACCTAAATAACAACGTTGAAACAATATTCTAACATCGGCTGATAAATTGTCAAGTACTTACCTTCACAAAGAGCCATGGACCTCCGACCGAGAGGCAAGAAGGACGACCAAAACGTTGTTGATTCCCAAGATAACGATAACACTACAGCTAGCAAGATTAGCATTAGCCCTCATAACTCAGACGACAGTTCCAGACTGTTGCTCTCAGCAGCCTCTTGCTGGCTACTCTCCTCTGGGAAATTCAGGATGGTAACAGAGGTCTTTCTCTGAAAATCGATAAGAAATCGGCTGAACTCCATTCTTCCATTGAAGACCTGAAATCTTCCATGAATGATCTCCTTTTGAGAACGACTGAGGCAGAGCTGCGCATTAGCACAGTTGAAGATACCATCGCTAGACATGACCAGGTCTTGACACAACTGCAAAAGGACAATGCCTACCTCAAAAACAAAGTAAATCAGATGGAGAACCAGAGTAGACGTAGTAATTAATATCCGTGTGGTGGGATTGAAAGAGGACAGCGAGGGCCGTGTCCCGGTCTGTTTCTTCACTCAATGGATCCTGGAGGTCCTAGGCATAACCAACTTCACCAAGCAGCTGGAAATTAAACGTGCCCACAGAACATCAGCGCCGAAACCCCGGCCAGATCAAAATCAAATCAAATTGATTTATATAGCCCTTCGTACATCAGCTGATATCTTAAAGTGCTGTACAGAAACCCAGCCTAAAACCCCAAACAGCAAGCAATGGAGGTGTAGAAGCACGGTGGCTAGGAAAAACTCCCTAGAAAGGCCAAAACCTAGGAAGAAACCTAGACAGGAACCAGGCTATGTGGGGTGGCCAGTCCTCTTCTGGCTGTGCCGGGTGGAGATTATAACAGAACATGGCCAAGATGTTCAAATGTTCATAAATGACCAGCATGGTCGAATAATAATAAGGCAGAACAGTTGAAACTGGAGCAGCAGCACAGTCAGGTGGACTGGGGACAGCAAGGAGTCATCATGTCAGGTCGTCCTGGGGCACGGTCCTAGGGCTCAGGTCCTCCGAGAGAGAGAAAGAAAGAGATAATTAGAGAGAGCATATGTGGGGTGGCCAGTCCTCTTCTGGCTGTGCCGGGTGGAGATTATAACAGAACATGGCCAAGATGTTGAAATGTTCATAAATGACCAGCATGGTCGAATAATAGTAAGGCAGAACAGTTGAAACTGGAGCAGCAGCATGGCCAGGTGGACTGGGGACAGCAAGGAGTCATCATGTCAGGTAGTCCTGGGGCATGGTCCTAGGGCTCAGGTCCTCCGAGAGAGAGAAAGAAAGAAGGAGAGAATTAGAGAACGCACACTTAGATTCACACAGGACATTGAATAGGACAGGAGAAGTACTCCAGATATAACAAACTGACCCGAGCCCCCCGACACAAACTACTGCAGCATAAATACTGGAGGCTGAGACAGGAGGGGTCAGGAGACACTGTGGCCCCATCCGAGGACACCCCCGGACAGGGCCCCCATGAGCCCCCACGAGCCGTCCTGATCAGGTTCCTCCGTTTCCAAGACAGAGAGAAGATACTGCAACTCGCAAGAGCCAAAGGGGACATCGCCATCGATGGGAAGAGGGTTAGCCTTTTCCCGGATATGAGCACGGACCTCGCCAGACGCCGCAAGCAGTTCAGACCTGCCGCCAAAGCACTGAAGGAGAAGAACATCACCGGCTACCTCATCCACCCTGCGCGGATGAAAGTATACAAAGGCCGAAGCCATCTCTTCAACACACCGGGAGAAGTGCACACTTTTCTCAAAGAACTGAGCAACGTCTGAGCCAGGACGGTCTCTCTGGGGGATAAAATGCTGTTAGTTTGTTTTCTCTTATCTGCATTGAACTGCTGGTATCTCCCGGTCACTTTAATTGATTTGTACATTTTCAACTAACCGTATCTTCCCGGGGTGAGTTCTATTACATTTACAAGAGAGTATATTTTGGTTTAGTCCATATCTACTGGGCGAAGCAATAAATGGGTTTAGGCCCATTGCTTTCCCCTCATTTATGTTAATCTTTTGAAAAGAGACTCAACCATCCCTTACCGTGGGCAGTAAATATTCAGCCATAAATATCTATTCACAACGTTGGTTTTCAATTTAGAGAGCTCGCAGGTTTTAGTTTACGCCAAGGTTTAGCTAGTAAGAGCAAGATGGAAAGCGAGCAGCAACGTATCTCTACAAGTGTATTCATGTTTGATTGTTGGGGTTGTTGTTTTAGTCTGACAATCGGAGTGGGTGGGATTTTTATTTATTTTTTCTTCCTATGTTTATTGTTTCCTTCCTAAAGAGACACACAGGTCACTTTTGTGCTCAAACCAAAGTTGAAACATTTCCTAATTATCTGCATATGATAGGTTTCTATTCAGTTACATATTTGAAACCCAACCTATGCTTAATCCACTAAAATATGTCACATTCAACATAAAAGGTCTTAAAAGCCCGATTAAAAGGAAAAGAGTCTATACATATCCTTAAAGAAATTAAAGGCTGACATTGTGTTTTTACAAGAAACACATCTTACAGCCAGTAAACACAAGAAATTGAAGAGGGAATGGGTAGGACAAGTTTTTGCATCCTCTTTTAACTCCAAAGCAAGAGGAAATGCAGTTTTGATAAGTAGACACATCCCCTTCTGTGTCAACAACACCATCTCTGATCCCTCTGGCAGGTTTGTTTTGGTGCAGGGGCATATGTTTTCAGAGTCTTGGACCCTATTGAATATTTATCCTAACTTCGATGACCACCATATGTTTATTCAGAATGTCTTCCTTCAGGTTGCTCAAGCACCACCAGGATGGCTACTGGTTGGAGGAGATTTTAATTGTTGCTTAGATACAGTTCTTGATAGGTCTTCTGATAAACCCTCACTTCTTACCAAAGCCGGCAAGCTCACCATGTCATTCATGAAAGATCTCAATTTACTAGACATCTGGAGACAGTTGCACCCACAGGATAGGGACTACTCTTTTTATTCACACCCACACAAGACACACACACGCATAGATAACTTTTTACTTTCGACACAACTGTTTCATAGAGTGTTAGATGTCGAGTATCTCCCCAGATTGCTTAGTGACCATTCTCCTCTGGTATTATCAATCTCTATTCCTACCAAGGTAAATGGAGCATATAGATGGAGACTAAATTCTACACTTTTAAAGCAACCTGAATTTTGTGCATTCATCAAAGAGCAGATTAATATTTTTACTTTGACAAACAAACCCTCTGCTTCTGACAGCTTCATTCTTTGGGACACATTGAAGGCCTATCTGAGGGGACAGATTATTTCCTATATTAAACGGCTGAAGAAAAAACACGGTGTGGAACTGAGTGCCCTTGAATCTGAAATCTCCGAGCTAGAGAAAACCTACCAAAGAGGCCCGACTAAAGATCTATACAGGCTTTTGGTAAATAAAACACTTAAATATAATATTCCGAACACATATCAAGCTGAGAGGGCCATCACTAAATCAAAACAGCGTTATTATGAGCTTGGAGAGAAAGCTCACAAAGTATTGGCATGGCAACTGAAAGCAGAGGAAAGTAAGAGGACAATTAATGCCATAGAAACTCTCACTAAAGAGATATCTTTCGACCCTACTGAAATTAATAATACTTTTAAGAAATACTATGAAGACCCCTACACTTCCCAATCAAGCGATGATCTATCAGAGATAGACTCCTTTCTTTCCTCTCTCAACCTCCCATGCCTGTCGGGGGAAGACAGCGAGCGCCTGAGTGAACACTTCTCAGTCCCTGAATTGTAGGAGGCCATTAAATCCTTACCTTCTAATAAATCTCCTGGGGAGGATGGCTTCCCTCCAGAGTTCTATAAAGAATTTAGGGAGCTGTTGGTCCCCTACCTTATGGAGGTACTTAAAAAAGCCAGAGAAGACAACTGCTTTCCAGAGTCCTTCTCTCAAGCAGTGATTACTGTAATCCACAAGAAAGGGAAAAACCCCCTAAAGTGCGCCTCCTATAGACCAATCTCTCTCCTTAACACAGATTGTAAACTGGTCACCAAGATGCTATCTAAGAGACTGGAGTCATGTCTTCCCCTGTTGGTCAACCCAGATCAGACTGGCTTCATAATTAATAGATTGTCCTCCAATAATCTCAGAAGGTTCTTTGATATAATTCACCTTGCTAACAAAAACAAAATACCTGGTGTCGCAGTCTCCCTCGATGCTGAAAAGGCCTTTGATAGGGTTGAATGGCCATACCTCTTTCGCGTCTTGGAAAAGTTCGGTTTAGGTACCGTGTTTGTAAATTTGATAAAATCACTCTACAAATCTCCTAAAGCTAGGATTGCTACCAATGGGATTACTTCCTCCTCTTTCCCTCTTTATAGGGGGAACAGACAAGCTTGCCCAATTAGCCCCCACCTCTTTGCCCTCGCCATCGAACCATTGGCTGAGGCTATTAGAACGTGCCCTGACATACGTGGCTTTGAGGTGGGCCCCCATACCCATATATTATCACTCTTTGCGGACGACCTTATCTTATTCCTAACAAACCCAGAACACTCCCTCACTTGCAGATCCTACTACAGTGTTATAGTTCTTTCTCTGGATATAAGGTCAATCTTGATAAAAGCGAAATCTTACCGCTGTCTGTCTTTGACCATCATACCTACATCATACATCATAGCCTATGGGTTCTGAACAACCTCTATAAACTCAATCTGGCCAATTTGTTGCAAAAGGTGGAGGTTGACCTTTGTAAATGGATGGACTTACCTCTCACTCTACTGGGTAGAATCAATGTAATTAAAATGAATGTCCTGCCCAGGTTTCTATATCTGTTTCAATCTCTCCCTATCCCTGTTCCCACAGCATTTTTTTCCTCTCTCGACAAGCTGACCAGACGGTTTATCTGACATGGCAAAACCCTTAGGGTTGGCCTGGATAAACTGACCCTTCATTACAGTCAAGGGGGCTTAAACCTCCCCAATTTTAGAATGTACTACTGGGCTGCACAGTCTAGGTTTCTGGCTCAGAGGTTTGACAATGGTCCCTCTCCCTCATGGTTGAACATTGAAAAGCTTGAGGTAAATGATGACACTGGGGCATATTTGTTTTACAAATGGGACAGAAAATCTATAAAAACCATCACAGACAACCCTTTAATCGTACATTCTGTCCTGGCATGGTGCAAACTGCATGAGCTGTTCGGGCGAGGGGGATTCCTTTCCCCTAAAACCCCTTTATGGAACAATAGATTGATCCCTATGTTTTTCCAGAATAGTAACTTTAGACCATGGTCTGATAAGGGGATCACTCTTCTGTAACATTGTTACGAGGAGGGAGTTCTTATGTCTTTTGATCAGCTGAAACAGAAATACCACTTGCCTAACAGGGACTTCTTTAGCTACCTACAACTACAAAACTTTATTAGGGTGACTCTCAAGGGACAATGGAACCTACCTAAGATGTCACCTATTGAACAACTCTGCCACGCAGACCAACCACTGTTCAAGACCATTTCCCGTGTTTACAATGCTCTTATGTCAGGACTAACACTGCCTGGGCTAGATAAACCCCGACTTAGATGGGAGAGAGATCTGGGTATTGATCTTGATGAGGATCTATGGAGTGACCTATGCAGGGATGGGGTTACATCCACATTGAACTCCAGATACAGACTGATCCAGTTTAATTTCCTCCATCAGCTCTATATCACCCCATCTAGACTGCACAGGTTCAACCCAGATATCTCCTCCCTATGTTTTAGATGTGGCTCAAATGAAGGAACATTCCTCCATTCCACTTGGCAGTGTTCAAAACTACACGGTTTCTGGCAGGGGGTATGCGATACCATATCCTCAATTCACAGGGTTGCATTCCCTTTAGACCCGGAGGTCTGTCTACTGGGTAACTTTACTAACACCAATCTTAGGCAAAGCCATAATATAAAGCTAACAGAAATATTGCTAGCGATTGCCAAGAAATGTATTGCCTTGAAATGGAAATTGGATTCCTCCCTGCCAGTTGCAATGTGGCTTTCGGAAGTTAATAGTTGTATCCCTTTGGAGAAAATCACTTACTGCTTGAGGAATAAGTTAAAGACATTTTACAGAATTTGGCAACCTTTTATTGACTATATGGAGAATCTCCCCCCACATCTCATTGATTGAATCTATATATAATCCTCACATAATGTTTCACACGTAATGTATATTATGTAGCCTACGGCAGGTGCTCCAATGTCTCGTTATTTTTTGATATATTTTTTTATATATTTATTTTTTAATTATTTTTTTAATTATTGTATGTTTGTTTATATAACTATAATTATAATTTATTTTTGTTACCTTCATCTGTTACTGTCACTTTGTCCTATCGTTGTCTAATATCTTTTCACTTTTGTTTTGAATGTTCTTAATTGGAAAATGCAAAAATATATATATATATTTTTTTAAATTTAAAAACCCACATGGACTACGATAGAATCGATGTCCATGTTCTGGCATAGTACATTCGGGAGCAGCTTAGTTATGTTTTTTACTCGAGCTCCGGGATAAGAAATAGTTTTTGCACCAGGAACAGTTACATTTCTTACCGTGATGCTGCCCAAGGACGAAGACATCCACCCACTTCCACGTTTCATAACATGGTGCAGGCCTCCGACAGACGGAGAAACCCACTCGATCCAGAGCAGTGACAGAAGGTTGCTGACGTTGTAGGGGAAGGAGTAGGAGTAGGCTCAGTGGCCGCAGACACAGGCTCTTTACCCAGAGCCACAAAGGTGCAGGAAGGCTCCAGGGAATTGTTATTCACAATACCAGGATATGTATATTTATATTAGGTTCAGTATGAGCTGACAGCACTACTAATGCTGTGTGAGGCGAGGCTCTGAGAGGGGACAGGGCATTATGGCTGTGTCTGAGAGCCACGGGCCAATGGGTTCGTTGGGCGGCCTCAACTTTATGCTGTAATTTTATCACAGGTGAAGGATTCAGAACGGGAGAGAGGGAGTGAGTGGCGTCCGGCAGGCAGACAGGTAGGAGCTGGAAGGCACAGTGAAAAATCGCTTCCCGTCTCCCACTGGTCAGGACTGGACTAGCGAGCCAGTGGAGAGCGGGCAGTGAAGAGAAGAGAATGAGACAGTCGTCTAGGACGGGTGTTTTTTCTGCACTCCTTTTCCCAAGTGTAACTGCCACACTCCACAGCATTAATCAGGGCTGGGGTGACAGTGACAGGGAGCCAGCCAGCACAACTGCTGATCTGTCACTGCGGAGAGGCAAATGACAGCGATGACTTTGAGCATCCTGCAGGAAGGACAGACACAGACACTCTACACACCATTCTACTGTTAAAAAGGACATTCCCTCCCCTCTGAAGGCTCTCACTCTGACTGCATAACAGAAGAGATGGGAAGGACCATGGACATTGTGTCTCTCAGCCTGGAATTCACATTAAGCAACATTCACATTTGACCAAAATGACTCCATATGAAGGAGTACTTTAAATGTAGGTATTTTGGTTTGTCAATATTTCAGTTTTAAATCTGAAATGAAATACCCCCCCCCCATTCAACACAAGGCCTGTTTTTTTCCCTGTGGCACTGTTGTGTCTTACCTGAGGTGCGTTCAACAAGGGAAATAGTTTGTGAACGTTGGGCAACGTTAGCTTACATATTCCATTTGTTTGGTGTTAGCCACGACCGTTCGAGAAGATAGTGTGTTTCTGGTCTAATCTGCCGCTAGAAATAATCAAGTGGCCATGTAGACTTTATACTATATTTAGTTGGAATAGCTAAGTCGTTTTCAGTTTTAATACTATTGCTAAAAAGCCACAGTAATCCTTACAAAAAGTAGATGTTTGATGTTTTACTAAAACATTTTGGAATGTTGATTCAAATTGTTACTCAGGCAACATGTTCGCTGCAAACAGGTTTGTTGCAAAATATCTGTAGTGTTCATAGCCTTACAGGTATGGGGATGCTTGGGCAACAGTCATTTTGCAGGGTCACCCTTCCAAAACTTGTGCTGTTGATATGAGTGAAGCCTTAGTGGGTGGCCGAGGAAAGGGCAACACCAATGTAGAACTGTAAAAGTAAACCAACTGATCAGATTACTCAAAATCACCATCGTAATAGTAACAGTGAAACCGCATCCTCCATATCTGTATCTATAACGCTACACAACATTTTCAGGATTCAGACTTATATGAACTGTACAGTAGTAGGTATGAATGATGTAATAATAATAATAATATATGCCATTTAGCAGACGCTTTTATCCAAAGCGACTTACAGTCATGTGTGCATACATGTGACTGCCCTCTGGGAGGCACTAACAGTAAAAACTAAATGGCTGATCAGGTTTTTGTACTAGAGATGATGTAAGTGTCCATGCTTGCTAAGTCATGTTATGGAGACATACTAAATTACAGCTCATATATAAAAGGTCACACAAGTTCACAGTTTAGGTCTGCCTGTCTGTCTGGGTAATACAGTTATGGGGGATTCATGGGGGATTCATAATGTTCAGAACATGATTTATTCTCTTTAATATTACATAATTATCTTTCAATTCTTACAAAAATACAAATGGCATAGGCACAATTCTGACACTTTTATAATAATAAGTTGCTTTCTGAGATGTGTGCTGCCGGGGAAGGAAGCACTATGATTCTCTCATGAAGAAAACAGTCATCTTTCTCATGCTCTGTTTTAAGACTAAACTCATACAGCTCATTCAGTAGCTATTTTTATTACATTATATTCTGAATTACAAACACATGTTGAAATGTTAAACACATTAATTTCACTTTTAGAGACTATTGGATGTAAAACGTGTACTGTATTCTACAAACCTCTGCTGTAACATTTCATTTCAACAATACTTTTGTCAATCTGTTTAAACAAGTGTAAGACATTACTAAGAAATCCACTTGCACAGCCAAATAGCCTAAGACATCATTGCAATCCCATACATACAGTACATATATAGACATATACACACATCAGCTTCCCTCTGTTTGACATCATTGTAGACATTAACGTTGGTGCCCTCCAGTAGAGCTCATGTCTTGGGTTCACCCAGAGTTAGTACATTGTAAGGAACTGTTGGTAGCCAGCTGATCCTTGCAGGTAACCCGGCTGCCACTTGAAGGGCACGGCAGGACAGGAGTCTGAGAAGCTGTCAGTGTGGTACGGATGACAGGTGGCCCTCATTCCAAATGGGTACCCTGACCCCCATCTCCACTCACAGCTGCTGAAGTACAGGGGGCTGCTCAAGTCCTCTTGAGGATGTGAGGGTGTGTAGAGCTGGGTCCCAGTGGGGGAGAAGTGGGCATAGGATGGGGAGGGCAAGCACGATGGGCTGGGGTGTCCCCCTCCTGAGGTGTCTGTATAGAGCTGGAGCTCTGGAAGCAGAGTGATGGGAGACTTGTGGGCACCGTGATCCAGCCGGGACTGCTGGTGGTGTTGAGGCTTACACTGCAGACAGTAGGTCTCCACCGGGGTCTGGAGTCCCCTGTCTCTCTCCCTGTCCTTCCCCAGGTCCAGCATGGCCTCTCCAATCCCAGCCGAGGGATGCTCTCTGAGGCATTCTGTGTGCGTGCAGGGTGTCTGTCCTCCTGACAGGGTGCTAGGGCTGGGGTGGGAGAGCAGGAAGCCTGTCAGCGAAGAGATGTGATTGATGGCATGCCTCAGAGTGGCAACCTTGGACAGCCGTTTGCCATTGAGGTCATGTTTGCTTGGAGCGGACGGGGCGACTGGGTCTCTTCTCATCCTGGCAGCTGCCGGCCATGCCCCCCTCGCTCTCTGGAGAAGACTTCTTTGAAACAGCCTCACTGTCCTCACTTCCACTGTCCTCCTCTTCCTCCCTCAAACCCAGCAGACTCCCCTCTTGCTCCTCCTCAGAGAACTCTGAGTGTAAGAATGGCGTGGCTGCTCATGGCTGGCCTGGTGCCCCCACTCCCCCTGTGTACTGTACTCTGAGAAGACAGGCTCAGGTCTGTCACTGGTGCCTCATTCTGCAGACACTGCAGATGTTTATCTTCCAAGCTGAAGTAAAACTAGTGAAGTTCCAAGTTCCTGTCCTATCCTTACGTGACTCCAATGCTCGGCAGACAGTGTTCAGCCATACCTCAAGCCCAAATCTTTCTACTGTCTCTTAGCTCCTTTCAGTGACTCAGTCCATACCTCTGGCTGGCTCTGACAGGCAAGAGGAGCTTTTAAAGACTTGTCTTTTTGTATGTGTCACATTGTAGGAAGGTCTGCCTAAAAGCAAAGTTGTATTCTGTTTACAAGGGCCCTGGAGGCAAACAGGAGAAGGATCAGTCAACTTTCCCTAAAGACTGTTATGCCCATGTCTTCATATCTTATCAATGTTTACCCATAACAATATGACCTTCTCAGTCACAACGATGTCAGTGTTAGACTTTACCCTCTCTTTTCCCTGATTCCTATTACTCACATTTCTTTCTTTGGCCCCTTGGTTTGATTGCAGACGAGGATCCTCGCAAAAGGGTCCTCGTCTGAGATCTGAAGGGGGGGGGATAAAAAACACATGAAACATTCCACAATCATCTTTGTAAATAAAACTGTCCATCTGCTGCTATAATTATCTTTTTTATCAACGTTATTTTCATCCATCATTCTCCCTCACTTTTTACGTCATCAGCCACCACTAGTTTGATGTCATCTTAGCAGAATGATCCCAGGAGAATCGGAAGAATCTACTTGGTTAGCCACGTCCTGGACTAACAGAGTCCTTTGGGTGAGAGGAAATGAAAGGGAGGATGTAGGACCTGTACAGGTAGAGTGTCTGATGGACAAGTCGGAGATAATGCAAGACTATTTGAGGACTTTGAGCGTGGGAACTGAAGTTCAGTGTTTTGGCAGGACTGGCTCGCTGGAGTCTGAGAGAACACAGTGGGAACTAGGCATAATACAGTAGCCTAATCTTGTGAAGTAGGTTTTGGTGCAACTTTAAGCTTGTCTTATTACACTAGGCAAGTTGTCATACATTCTACATAGCTTCTCTATTCTTAGTGTATGAGACAACAACTATTTTAAATAATAAACTGTGAGGCTAGTGTAGGCACAGTGGCCTAGGCTTTGACCAAAATCTACCTTTGGTCATGAGGTACCTTTGAGCAAGACACTTCACCTTAATTGTTCCACCTTAAATCATAGCATTATTTACGCCCTCTAAACCAACTGAGATTGCCAGTTCAAATGGACTCAAATCAAATTATGATCAATCGATTGTTTCATTTTTCACAAGGGGTTAGAAAGATCAATGTCAGCAGAGTTACTGGAGCTGCTGTCCCAAGCCGTCTTAAATTATGAGGACAGACTCTGGGAGATGAGAAGCAAGTACAGGGAGTGAATATTTAATATATAATGGACAGGAACAAAACAAGGACAGCGTCTGGACAGCGGAAACAAAACATAATTCATGCAGAAACGTGGAAGAAACTGAGGAAGTGACAGATATAGGGGAGGCAATCAATAAAGTAATAGAGTCCAGGTGAGTCCCATGAAGCACTGATGCGTGTAACGATGTTGACAGGTGTGCGTAATGATGGGCCGCCTGGCACCCTTGAGCGCCAGAGAGGGGTAGCAGGAGCAGGCGTGACAGTATCCTCCCCATCTAGGGGCGCGCCACCCGGCGTCCCACCTGGGCGAGCCGGATGAGTCAGCTGAGGCGTGGAAGCTCGATGAGCCGGCTGAAGCGTGGAAGCCCGATGTCATGACTGTCCTGATCAAATCAAATCAAATCAAATTTATTTATATAGCCCTTCGTACATCAGCTGATATCTCAAAGTGCTGTACAGAAACCCAGCCTAAAACCCCAAACAGCAAACAATGCAGGTGTAAAAGCACGGTGGCTAGGAAAAACTCCCTAGAAAGGCCAAAACCTAGGAAGAAACCTAGAGAGGAACCGGGCTATGTGGGGTGGCCAGTCCTCTTCTGGCTGTGCCGGGTAGAGATTATAACAGAACATGACCAAGATGTTCAAATGTTCATAAATGACCAGCATGGTCAAATAATAATAAGGCAGAACAGTTGAAACTGGAGCAGCAGCACAGTCAGGTGGACTGGGGACAGCAAGGAGCCATCATGTCAGGTAGTCCTGGGGCACGGTCCTAGGGCTCAGGTCCTCCGAGAGAGAGAAAGAAAGAGAGAATTAGAGAGAGCATATGTGGGGTGGCCAGTCCTCTTCTGGCTGTGCCGGGTGGAGATTATAACAGAACGTGGCCAAGATGTTCAAATGTTCATAAATGACCAGCATGGTTGAATAATAGTAAGGCAGAACAGTTGAAACTGGAGCAGGAGCATGGCCAGGTGGACTGGGGACAGCAAGGAGTCCTCATGTCAGGTAGTCCTGGGACATGGTCCTAGGGCCCAGGCCAGTTGAAACTGGAGCAGCAGCATGGCCAGGTGGACTGGGGACAGCAAGGAGTCATCATGTCAGGTAGTCCTGGGGCATGGTCCTAGGGCTCAGGTCCTCCGAGAGAGAGAAAGAAAGAGAGAAGGAGAGAATTAGAGAACGCACACTTAGATTTACACAGGACACCGAATAGGACAGGAGAAGTACTCCAGATAAACAAACTGACCCTAGCCCCCGACACATAAACTACTGCAGCATAAATACTGGAGGCTGAGACAGGAGGGGTCAGGAGACACTGTGGCCCCATCCGAGGACACCCCCGGACAGGGCCAAACAGGAAGGATATAACCCCACCCACACTTTGCCAAAGCACAGCCCCCACACCACTAGAGGGAAATCTTCAACCACCAACTTACCATCCTGAGACAAGGCCGAGTATAGCCCACAAAGATCTCCGACACGGTACAACCCAAGGGGGGAGGAAACCCAGACAGGCCGACCACAACAGTGAATCAACCCACCCAGGTGACGCACCCCCAGGGACGGCACGAGAGAGCCCCAGCAAGCCAGTGACTCAGCCCCGTAACAGGGTTAGAGGCAGAGAATCCCAGTGGAAAAAGGGGAACCAGCCAGGCAGAGACAGCAAGGGCGGTTCGTTGCTCCAGAGCCTTTCCGTTCACCTTCCCACTCCTGGGCCAGACTACACTCAATCATATGACCCACTGAAGAGATGAGTCTTCAGTAAAGACTTAAAGGTTGAGACCGAGTTTGCGTCTCTGACATGGGTAGGCAGACCGTTCCATAAAAATGGAGCTCTATAGGAGAAAGCCCTGCCTCCAGCTGTTTGCTTAGAAATTCTAGGGACAATTAGGAGGCCTGCGTCTTGTGACCGTAGCGTACGTGTAGGTATGTACGGCAGGACCAAATCAGAGAGGTAGGTAGGAGCAAGCCCATGTAATGCTTTGTAGGTTAGCAGTAAAACCTTGAAATCAGCCCTTGCTTTGACAGGAAGCCAGTGTAGAGAGGCTAGCACTGGAGTAATATGATCAAATGTTTTGGTTCTAGTCAGGATTCTAGCAGCCGTATTTAGCACTAACTGAAGTTTATTTAGTGCTTTATCCGGGTAGCCGGAAAATAGAGCATTGCAGTAGTCTAACCTAGAAGTGACAAAAGCATGGTCCTGATCAAGTCAGGTTACAGGAGACCACAACCCTACAGATTATTTCTCAACCCCAACAGAGGAGTAGAGATCTAGGAGTCTGAAGATTTGAGGGTTTTATGACCCTAACGCCACCGGTAAATCTTAGGCCACAGACAAATTCCTTTGACCTGTCACTATGGAGAACCAGCCTCAGAACATTAAACATGAAATAAAGGGACTTTGTAACAATGGTTTCTGTCAGTCACAATGGTGGTCATGACGATAGATGGAACATGAAAATGTATGTCATTTTTGTTTTGTTATTAAAGGTTAATAGATGACGTTATTAAGAAAACATTGTAACGTCAACAGTTTACCTAGTATATGTTTGATGTTTATACATTGTACGTTGTATGGAAAATGTCCATATCAAAGAGAATGTTTTGGTAAAGGTGAAATGTGAAGTTAGTTGTCTAAAATTGGATTTGAGTAAAATCTAGACCTTGCCTCTTAACGAGGTACGCCCAGAGAATTGCCCTAAAGGCGGTTACGCCCACTTCTGACACGAGGGTATAAAACCTGTGAGTAAAGAATTTATAATAATAATATATAATAATAATATATGCCATTTAGCAGACGCTTTTATCCAAAGCGACTTACAGTCATGTGTGCATACATTCTACGTATGGGTGGTCCCGGGGGATCGAACCCACTACCCTGGCGTTACAAGCGCCATGCTCTACCAACTGAGCTACAGAAGGACCACAATTTACAGAGGAGACTACGTGACCCAAGCTACAGCCAAGGTCTAAAAAGTCAACGAACCCAAAACGCAACACGAGTTTGAAGACAAAGACATCTTTTTCTACCCAAGCTATGGATGAGTAGCTGTGTCTAAGCGGGTAAATTCAAGTCGAACCACCCAGCCTCCACCTCCCATCAAATTGTGGTATCTACACTGTTTCATTCCAACGCTGTGAGCTCTGAGCTACAGAGCTGTCTGTCCTCAGAAGAGCCCTTCCAGAACAAGGGCGAGGGGAACAGACTCCTAAGCCAAAAGGACACTGACATCGGGAGGATGACCAGAGAGGTGCGCCGGAGAAGTGTGTCATTGAGCAGCCGGAATGGTCCACGCGGAGAATCCACAAACACCTTCCCCACGTAACTACATCATTATATTCTGGCCCATAAGAGCGGTAGTTTGGGGCAAGGCTAGGGTTAGAATAAGCATAGCTGACAAATTCACTCAAATGTATATTTCTCTCGTGTACTTTCTCTTTTTCTCTCTCTTTTAAATCCCCATTTTGGGTGACACTCACCATAGTGTGTTGGCCCGTTATACTAATTCTAATCAATAGCCTATAATGTGTTTTTGTGTATGTGTATCTTTTATCATCATTTCAGCTTTCTAGTAAATAAATACTCAACTAGGATTGGTGTGGTACGAACTCATTGGTGGGACCAGGGTCCGTGCAGATTCCCGGATTTGCGACATTCAGAACAAGACTGTAGAGGTAACTGGTTAATTAGCGACTGTTGTAAAATCAATATTCTGATATTCTTTGAGTTAATTTGGGAAATAGAAACTCAATAAAACTAATTTTCCCATGGTGCCCCAGGTTAATGAGTTAATGAGCTTGATTCAGTTAATCACGCAATTAGAAACCTTTAATCATTCGATGAGCAACAGTCGTCACATTAACTAATACAACGTCACGACACCGACGAGCCGGCTGAAGCGTAGAAGCCTGACGAGCCGGGATGGGAGCCTGATGAGCTGGCTGAGGTGTGGGAGCCCGACGAGCCGGCTGAGACAAATGTCAGCGTGGTTACTGGAGCTGCTGTTCCAAGCCATTTTAAATGTCAGCGTGGTTACTGGAGCTGCTGTTCCAAGCCATTTTAAATGTCAGCGTGGTTACTGGAGCTGCTGTTCCAAGCAATTTTAAATGTCAGCATGGTTACTGGAGCTGCTGCCCCAAGCCATCCTAGATGTCAGCGGAGTTACAGGAGCTGCTGCCCCAAGCCATCTTAAATGTCAGCATGGTTACTGGAGCTGCTGTTCCAAGCCATTTTAAATGTCAGCGGAGTTACTGGAGCTGCTGTTCCAAGCCATTTTAAATGTCAGCGGAGTTACTGGAGCTGCTGCCCCAAGCCATCTTAAATGTCAGCATGGTTACTGGAGCTGCTGTTCCAAGCCATTTTAAATGTCAGCGGAGTTACAGGAGCTGCTGCACCAAGCCATCTTAAAAGTCAGCGGAGTTACTGGAGCTGCTGCCCCAAGCCATCTTAAATGTCAGCGGAGTTACTGGAGCTGCTGCCCCAAGCCATCTTAAAAGTCAGCGTGGTTACTGGAGCTGCTGCCCCAAGCCATCTTAAATGTCAGCGGAGTTACTGGAGCTGCTGCCCCAAGCCATCTTAAAAGTCAGAGGAGTTACTGGAACTGCTGCCCCAAGCCATCTTAAATGTCAGCGGAGTTACTGGAGCTGCTGCCCCAAGCCATCTTAAAAGTCAGCGGAGTTACTGGAACTGCTGCCCCAAGCCATCTTAAAAGTCAGCGGAGTTACTGGAGCTGCTGCCCCAAGCCATCCTAGATGTCAGCGGAGTTACTGGAGCTGCTGCCCCAAGCCATCCTAGATGTCAGCGGAGTTACTGGAGCTGCTGCCCCAAGCCATCCTAGATGTCAGCGGAGTTACTGGAGCTGCTGCCCCAAGCCATCCTAGATGTCAGCGGAGTTACTGGAGCTGCTGCCCCAAGCCATCTTAAATGTCAGCGGGGTTACTGGAGCTGCTGCCCCAAGCCATCTTAAAAGTCAGAGGAGTTACTGGAGCTGCTGCCCCAAGCCATCTTAAATGTCAGCGGAGTTACTGGAGCTGCTGCACCAAGCCATCTTAAAAGTCAGCGGAGTTACTGGAGCTGCTGCCCCAAGCCATCTTAAATGTCAGTTACTGGAGCTGGAGTTACCATCTTAAAAGTCAGAGCTGCTGCCCCAAGCCATCTTAAAAGTCAGAGGAGTTACTGGAGCTGCTGCCCCAAGCCATCTTAAATGTCAGCGGAGTTACTGGAGCTGCTGCCCCAAGCCATCTTAAAAGTCAGCGGAGTTACTGGAGCTGCTGCCCCAAACCATCTTAAATGTCAGCAGAGTTACTGGAGCTGCTGCCCCAAACCATCTTAAATGTCAGCAGAGTTACTGGAGCTGCTGCCCCAAGCCATCTTAAAAGTCAGCGGAGTTACTGGAGCTGCTGCCCCAAACCATCTTAAATGTCAGCAGAGTTACTGGAGCTGCTGCCCCAAACCATCTTAAATGTCAGCAGAGTTACTGGAGCTGCTGCCCCAAGCCATCTCAAATGTCAGCAGAGTTACTGGAGCTGCTGCCCCAAACCATCTTAAATGTCAGCAGAGTTACTGGAGCTGCTGCCCTAAGCCATCTCAAATGTCAGCAGAGTTACTGGAGCTGCTGCCCCAAACCATCTCAAATGTCAGCAGAGTTACTGGAGCTGCTGCCCCAAACCATCTTAAATGTCAGCAGAGTTACTGGAGCTGCTGCCCCAAGCCATCTCAAATGTCAGCAGAGTTACTGGAGCTGCTGCCCCAAACCATCTTAAATGTCAGCAGAGTTACTGGAGCTGCTGCACCAAGCCATCTTAAATGTCAGCAGAGTTACTGGAGCTGCTGCCCCAAGCCATCTTAAAAGTCAGCGGAGTTACTGGAGCTGCTGCCCCAAACCATCTTAAATGTCAGCAGAGTTACTGGAGCTGCTGCCCCAAACCATCTTAAATGTCAGCAGAGTTACTGGAGCTGCTGCCCCAAGCCATCTTATTTGTAAGGAAACTGACATACAGAGCCAGTGGATTATGGTCTGCACTAATAGATCTGTTCTCTCCTCCACTTGTGGGGTGGTAATTTACTCCGTCAGCATCTGATCCCCTCCATCAGCGTGTCACACCTTGTGTTTGTAAATACAGCACCAGGTAGTCCGGTACTGTCTTTGATTCATTTGTAACGGAAAGGATTTGGGGCTAGCACAGCACAGTGTGCTGAGTCATGTAGCCTATAGTCCTACATATGTAGGATCTTAATTTGACACTACACGTTTTAAAAGTCCTGCTTTGCAGGGTGATCAATTTAAGATCCTAGATCCGTATAGTGCACAAATAGGCTTCCTCAGAGGTAATTTGAGATAATAAGCAAGGAGAAAGACTTGTGGTCCAGTATGTTGACTGAATGGTGAAGGAATTTTCACTCTACTTTGAGAACAGATTTTTTATAATCTATTTGTAATCTAGCAAAGGAAGAAAAACAGTTTCCAGTGAAGACGTGTATTATTGATAGTATTGTTTTAATTCATGTGTCAAACCAATTGAAAACATAATTGTGCTTGTCACGTCCTGACCTTAGTTCCTTTTTTATGTCTCTATTTTAGTTTGGTCAGGGCGTGAGTTGGGGTGGGCATTCTAGGTTTTGTGTTCTAGGTTTTGTATTTCTGTGTTTGGCTGGGTATGGTTCCCAATCAGAGGCAGCTGTCATTAGTTGTCTCTGGTTGAGAACCATACTTAGGCAACCTGTTTTCCCACTATGGGTTGTGGGTAGTTGTTTTCTGTGTCTGTGTAACGGCGTTCGTTCGTCGAAAGAGAGTCGGACCGAAATGCAGCGTGGTAGTTACTCATGTTCTTTAATAAAACAAACAACGATACATGAAATAACTAATAAATACAAAAAACGGAACGTGAAAACCTAATTACAGCCTATCTGGTGAACACTACACAGAGACAGGAACAATCACCCACGAAATACACAGTGAAACCCAGGCTACCTAAATATGGTTCCCCATCAGAGACAACAAGAATCACCTGACTCTGATTGAGAACCGCCTCAGGCAGCCAAGCCTAAACTAGACACACCCCTAATCAACCACAATCCCAATGCCTACAAAAAAACAATACGACAACACAATAAACCCATGTCACACCCTGGCCTGAACAAATATATAACGAAAACACAAAATACAATGACCAAGGCGTGACAGTCTGTGTTTTACCATACAGAACTGTTTTTGTTTTCATTTATTTCTCTTGTTCTTTTGTATTCAGAGTGTTCAGTTATATTTCATTAAAATATGGACACTTACCACGCTGCGCATTGGTCCGATCTTTCCAACTCCTCCTCAGAAGAGGAGGAAAACCGTTACAGTGTTCTTCAACAACAACAGAACAATGGAGGTAGACAGCATAATGGGCATAATGTATCTGGGAAGTGAGGTGTTATTTTACTCTTTGTAATTCAATGCGCTTCACAAGATCTCATTAAATAGAGGGAGTCTGTCTGGGTGTGATAGAAATAAAGTCAGTATAGCAGCCAGGTATTCGTTTTCCCTGCAGCTGTAAACGTGTAAAGGTTGAGGACACTGCTGGTCCAAGCTCTCCCCATCCAGCTCCAACCCTCTGCCTTCATACACTGGCAGAGCTGCTTGACCTTTAGGAGGACAGTGATGTCATATTTCAACAGGATCTTTACCCTGTGGAGGGAGCAGGTGGAGGTGGATCCCCTCTTCTAACGCCCCGCCATCCCTGTCCTGCCTCCTCAACCAGACTGACACACCCACAAGGGTCTGTCTGCATGCAGGGCTCTACCTGTTTAAAGAGAGAGTGACCCAATGGCACATGGCTGATCCACAAAAACACACACACCAACAGGTCTCTTTGCTTCATCATTTTTTTTAATGATTCTATTCAATTGTATACATTACATGATTGATAGTCCCAAAGTACTCCGTTTAGAACCTACTACTGTAAATGCAGTATCTACAGTACATCAGCATCAATCACCTGTCATCTTCAATCCAGCCGTGTCAATGGGAGATTTGTGAGAACATTTGTAACGCTCACAGATCTGAAGTTTGGATTGGGCCATGAGTGCCCGTTAAAACTGTCTGTCTGCCTATCATCAAGTTAGATGACACATCAGTCTGTGCACATACATAGCCAAGTCGTCATCACTGTGTGAGTTGTATTGTTGTGTTGTTGTATTTCTGTTGGATTATTTTCCATGGTGAGAATATGCAGCAAACATCCCCATCTGCCAAGAAAAGAACACTTGCAAACAAAGATAATGATAAAGATCAGAAATATATTAGATAAATTAGCCTTTCCTCATTCCAAATATGCCCGGACCTTCCAGTTACATGCAATAACTAAAGTAATACCTGGCTTGCCAAAGCCTTCACATTGAACAAATGATTTACCTTTACAGTGTACTGTTTCAGAGACGGCCTCCTATGCCTGGGCTTTCAATGAGACAGCCATGCATTCCAGCAGTGAAATATGACCTGTTAATAACACAAATCTTCCACACATGAGAGTCTGTCATCAATACACAAGGAGAGTTAAATCACTAGCGTCCCACCGGTGTACTAAGTGAAGTGCCACGCTCAAGGTAAACTGGCCTACATCAACTATGTTCTAGCATTGCACATCCCTCGGTCTAGCATTATTCATTCAAGCGCTCTACAATTCAAACCCTGCAGCTTTTCACTCAAGGACAATATTAGAACCCTGATAAGTGATAAGTTATGCTTTCACTGACACCATGGCAAAAGCTTCTTTGTTGGGACTACAGTAAGATGCTCTGATCTGATCACAAGACAAGTCCTGTAGTTTACCCCTGTAGTGGTGCAGGAATCTTACCCTCTCTGCCCCTATCCATGTGTAAAGGCACTGGCCATCAAACAGCACCTTGAGCATAGAGGCTCTGAGGAAGTTAGAAACCAAGTTATATTTTATCAGAAGTTGAGGCAATTAAGGCTCACAAATATTCATGTTCACAATTAATAGGATCAACCATTTAGTGACAGTTCTGTGTTCAGAGCTTAATCGACTGTATGATAAATATTCATAATGTATAGATATTATTGTTACGACAATGGTTTGAGGTACGACAATGGTATGATATTTTATTGTTTTATTGTTTCTTCAAATGTATTTATTTAATTTATTTCACCTTTATTTAACCAGGTAGGCAAGTTGAGAACAAGTTCTCATTTACAATTGCGACCTGGCCAAGATAAAGCAAAGCAGTTCGACACAAACAACGACACAGAGTTACACATGGAGTAAAACAAACATACAGTCAATAATACAGTAGAAACAAGTCTATATACGATGTGAGCAAATGAGGTGAGATAAGGGAGGTAATGGCAAAAAAGGCCATGGTGGCAAAGTAAATACAATATAGCAAGTTAAACACTGGAATGGTAGATTTGCAGTGGAAGAATGTGCAAAGTAGATATAAAAATAATGGGGTGCAAAGGAGCAAAATAAATCAAATAAATACAGTAGGGAAAGAGGTAGTTGTTTGGGCTAAATTATAGGTGGGCTATGTACAGGTGCAGTAATCTGTGAGCTGCTCTGACAGTTGGTGCTTAAAGCTAGTGAGGGAGATAAGTGTTTCCAGTTTCAGAGATTTTTGTAGTTAGTTCCAGTCATCGGCAGCAGAGAACTGGAAGGAGAGGCGGCCAAAGAAAGAATTGTTTTTGAGGGTGACGAGAGAGATATACCTGCTGGAGCGTGTGCTACAGGTGGGAGATGCTATGGTGACCAGCGAGCTGAGATAAGGGGGGACTTTACCTAGCAGGATCTTGTAGATGACATGGAGACAGTGGGTTTGGCGATGAGTATGAAGCGAGGGCCAGCCAATGAGAGCGTACAGGTCGCAATGGTGGGTAGTATTTGGGGCTTTGGTGACAAAACGGATTGCACTGTGATAGACTGCATTCAATTTGTTGAGTAGGGTATTGGAGGCTATTTTGTAAATGACATCGCCAAAGTCGAAGATTGGTAAGATGGTCAGTTTTACAAGGGTATGTTTGGCAGCATAAGTGAAGGATGCTTTGTTGCAAAATAGGAAGCAAATTCTAGATTTAACTTTGGATTGGAAATGTTTGATATGGGTCTGGAAGGAGAGTTTAGTCTAACCAGACACCTAAGTATTTGTAGTTGTCCACGTATTCTAAGCCAGAGCCGTCCAGAGTAGTGATGTTGGACAGGCGGGCAGGTGCAGGTAGCGATCGGTTGAAGAGCATGCATTTAGTTTGACTTGTATTTAAGAGCAATTGGAGGCCACGGAAGGAGAGTTGTATGGCATTGAAGCTTGCCTGGAGGGTTGTTAACACAGTGTCCAAAGAAGGGCCAGAAGTATACAGAATGGTGTCATCTGCGTAGAGGTGGATCAGAGAATGAAAGATAACACTGCTTCTACATGCATTACAGACCTGCCTATTTGGGAAAAAGGATAACATAAATAAATATGAAATAGATATTTTCACAAATCCTCCACCCTCAACATGACAAGAGTAGGGAGATGCTTTGGAAGTCCCATGCCAGCCTGCCTCACACCATAATTACACACAGTAGTCATTATGGCCTCAAACACTTACACGGTGGTCAAGGTTAAAGGGCCAGGACCATGTCCTCTTCCCACACAGAAACATGGCAAAGACCCTCTGTCCCTGTGACGGTGGTAATAGGGAGACAATGGGTCAACCCTGAGACAATAGATGTAGTTGACATCCTGCAATTAAAACAATTAAAACAATAAAAACAATTGACCTCTGAACAACCTAACCTCCAATCAAATTGCTAAAATTACATGATGCAAAAATAAAAATCTGCTCTAGAGAAAAAAAAATGTATTTTCATTCATAGATTCCTTTCCAGATGATTTGAATTAATTAAGTTATTGTACACAAAAAGCGCTATAAGGTCAATTATTCATTGTAAAGGGCAGTGTGTCTTCAAAACACAAGCTCTGTGAAACCTTGACTGCCCTCCAGTGGTTAACTTGGAAATAAACAAGGAACTTGAGGCCTTCACACACAAACCCTCAACATCTACCACTAATTGAAGCAAGAAACATTAACAAATTAGTTTCTTTGCTATGATATATTATGTACAGACTTTTGCGTAAGTGTGTGTAGCTGCGAAGCTCCTCCCCTCATACACATGTAATATACAGAATGCAGGAAGTATTTTTTACAGGAAGTAAACACAGCACTCTGACAGAACTCTATTTATTTGCCTGTTTTTTGTACAACAAAGTGCTGATACAGGACCTTTCAGATCACTTACTGGAGGAGATGAGGGCATCCTTTAGTTTATAGTCTTATAGTAGATGCCTGCTACCAAACAACGGTGAGTCTTTAAAAGTGAAAGTTAACTGATTCCTAACAGTGGGGCATTACGAGTGTGCCTGAGAAAATGGCCTCCCGACGGTCTCTCCCAGAAGACGATCTCTCCTGTCCTGTGTGCTTAAACATCTTCAGTGATCCGGTCCTGCTATCATGTAGCCACAGCTTCTGTAAAGCCTGTCTACAGGAGTACTGGACACTGAGAGGATTTCAGGAATGTCCCGTTTGTAGGGAAGTATTTTCAATGGGCAATCCACTCTGTAACCGGGCTCTAAAGAACCTGTGTGAGGCTGTCTTAAAGGAAAGGAGTCAGACCGTTTCAGACGGGTCTGAGGTTCTCTGCAGTCTGCATGGTGAGAAACTCAAGCTCTTCTGTATGGAGGATCAAGAGCCCATTTGTGTGGTTTGTCGTGATTCAAGGAAACATAAAAAGCATGACTGCATCCCCATACAGGAAGCTGTACAGGAACATAAGGTAGGATTATTTGGTAGTGGCAAGAAAATACCTTGCAATAGTTGTTTCTATTTGGATTATTTTGTAACATGTAGCACTATTTTGTGGTACTTTACAATAGTTGGTGCTAAGATACAGCTTGTGAAATCTGTTTTGTTTTTTACTCTTAACCAAATGTCTTTCCTACACAGCAATTTCAGAGTAACACGTTTGTGAATCCCATGTTTAATTTCAGGTGAAACTCAAGACTATATTGAACCCCCTAAAAGATAAACTGAGGCTTCTTAATGAAATCAAACTCACCTGTTCTAAAACAGCAAAACATATCAAGGTATGACATTTCAGTATTGATGCAACAACATTGTACTCATTTTGGCTAGTTTGTTGTCAACTCAGTTCTAGATCATCATCATACTGTAACAGAAGACTGGGGTGAAGGCATTTTGATTGGATGCCGTCAGCGGTGGGGGGATACAGTATGTCTTAGATTTTCCGCTCACTGTCTCCAGATCCAAGCCCAGTACACAGAGAGGCAGATTACGGAGCAGTTTAAAAAGCTGTACCAGTTTCTGCGAGAGGAAGAGGTCACCAGGATAGATGCAGTGAGGATGGAAGAGGTGCGGAAGAGTCACGGGATGAAGAACAAGATAATAGAGATGAACAGAAAAATATCATCACTTTCAGACACAATCAAAGCCATCGAACAACAGCTGAGAGTTGAAGACGTCTCATTCTTGCAGGTGAACAGCTGATTTTATGAGTCAATATTGTATATTATTGCAATCCTTCCTATATGAGCCACGTTACAATTCCCACCAAGTGGGTTAACCCTATTGGTGCAATGTGTAGTGTTTGCCTCATGTCAGTGACCCGGGTTCACTTCTCTGTACCCCCATTCACTACATTGGTGTCAGAAGTGGGAATGCACAGCCCAGAAAGTGTGAGGGGACTAAGTAGTCAATGCATGTTCCTTCCTGTTTGGAGGGGGCAATATAGCAATCCTCACTATATGAGCCCATTTACAATTCCTACCAAGTAGGAATGCATAGGTGCCTTTCGCGCCGGTGACCTGTTTGCTTCCCTGCCCTGCCGTTCTCTACAGTATTATTTACTGTTTATTTTATTGATAACACTGATTTGCATCTCACCTGCTTTCTTGTTCCTCTTCAGAACTACAAGGCCTCTGTGAAAAGGTAAGTAATCTTAATCCTGTATCTCCTCTCTGTGGTTCAGAACCTATCATCAGAGCAGTATTGAACACTAAACGTTCTTCCAGAGCCCAGCACCCACTGCCGGATGCAGAGAGGGTTTCCGGAGCGCTGATAGAAGTGGCCAAACACCTGGGCAACCTGCAGTTCAGAGTCTGGGTGAAGATGCAAGGGATTGTTCATTACAGTGAGTGTTTTACAGCAACAACAAAAAAGTTTTAGTCTGCGCCTTGTTCTTAGTCCTAGAACAGTATTTGTAAAAGGCAAAATCAGAAGAAATCCACAGTGTTCTGAATAATAATAAAAACAATATTCTTTCTATTGCAATGCTCATATTTAGATGTTAGTCTCTCAATTAAACTTGTGGGTAATTTCCAGAGTTAAAATCTCTCATCAGCTCCTGTAATCCTGGACCCCAATACTGCAGGCACACGTCTCATTCTGTCTGAGGACTTGACCAGTTTAAGGAATGATAGAGCACTACAGCTTCCTGACAACCCAGAGAGGATTGATGGATGTGTTCTAGGCTCTGAGGGTTTTAACTCAGGAACACACAGCTGGGATATTGAGAATTTGGATGGTCACTATTGGGCTGTAGGTGTGACTATTAGGCCTGTTGGCATGCATAGTGATTGTAGTGGTATGCCAAATGAATCCTGGGGTGTTTGGACTACTTGTGATGTATACCTAGAAATGTCCCCACAGCCAAATCTCCATCACCTCACAGTAGATCGCTTTCCCCAAAAGATGAGAGTGCATCTGGACTGGGCCAAGGGCAAGCTGTCATTCTTTGACCTTGACAAAAACACACACATACACACAATCACACACACCTTCACAAAGACAGTCTACCCTATATTTCGTCATGATAAAACATTGAGGATCTTACCAGTGAAGACCAGTGTGACAACAGTTAAATACAGCACAAACTGATATAGTTTAACTGCCACAACACTGTTTCTTAGCACTCTACTCATAGTCCTTAGTGTTAAAGGTGTGCATCGGTCTTTTCTCCACTATCTTTGACACACACACTCGGTTCTATAACAATGGATTCTGACCCTGGTCTTAACAGGTGAACCAATCAAATTGTTCATGTATCACTCTTTATGTAGCCTAATGTTGATATTTTGTATTGATTGATCCAGTAAAAGCATTTTGATTGCGGTGGATGTTTTTCTATTGTCAGAATGCTGTGTATGGTAAATCTGTATTCTTGCTCTCTGGTCAGTCGCATCTGTGATGTTGATCTTCATTATCAGTAAACTATATTTTACTTCCTTACCAAAAGCATGTCTAACTGCATACAAATGTCAACTAGGTTTTATTAATACAATGTGAAACAAATTGTGTTTCCCTTATTGATCTCCTGTTAAGTTTCACAATTTCCAGTATGTTAGTCTCCAAACATCACATCTAAAAGGAAGCACCGGCTGCAAGAGAACAGAACTGGTCTCTTAAAGTACCTCCATTTTCAGATGTCTGTCCTCTCTCACTGACACGCTCATGCCATTGGTAAAGGGGGGTGTTTATCTATGACTCAAACATCCTTGTCTAACCACTGTAGTGGAACATGCACAGCATGTTTAGAAACTGTTAGGTCCATTAGTATTACTCTATACCACTCAACGCTAAACCTCAACACCAGTTCCACTGGTGAAACTGCTGTGGAACTGGCTTCAAGGTCCAGAGTTGGTAAGAGTTGAATAACCCTGCTCTATACCTTCCTGGCTTTGTGCAAGTCTCTCTTAATCCATTCAAACCTCAGATCTTGAGACGAGGAAAAACAACTAATTTAATGTATGGAAATGAATGGGACTGATTTAATTTAAAGGGTAGTTATTGTAAATAGACTTGTGTGTAGCCGTAAGTCATTTAAAATAACAAGAATACAGGACGTTTCAGCTAATCACATTTTTAATAGATTTAGAAACTGACAACTTGTTCATCCTTAGCAAAACTACAGCAGGAAAAGAAAATTGAGCAACAATTAACAACTTAATACATGACAGTATGAACAGTCGACAACATGGCACAACTTCTAAATACACTGTACTGTAGTATAATTTTAGTACCAAATGCAAACGTCAGAGCTATTAAATTTCTTTCTAATATTTGAATTGCGATTTAGAGGGACACACACTAAAGGAATTAAGATGCCATAAATTAACCATTCAGTCAAATACAGACTGATATTTTCACATTAACCCTGACAATTAAAACACTGACCTAAAAAGCGTGACCCAGTCTGAGAAACCAACCTAAAGAAAGTTAGTTATAATTCTCAAACTGATCGCAGCCTGACAGTCCCCAGAAGTGAAATTAAGAGTAAGTAAAGATCTAATTTAAAACCCAAGGATAGACAGACTGTTCAAAGATGTACTCTGGCTTAGTTTGGCATGGTTGATTATTAACATGGACAAAACTTTGTCAATAACTGTATTACATTTAACAGACTGTCCTACTTAAAGGTGCTGTAATTGTTAGGGGCCAAAGATTTGGCTGGTATACAGATTTAATTTAGTTAACGAAATTTGACTAATTAAATCGATAAATCTACATTTAAAGTGGTGATGAGTTATCATAATGTAGGCTGATTAAATTCACGTATGGGGACTCGGGAGGGAAAACTCCTCAACTAACAGTCTCAGAAAGGACTGTTCCTGTCCCTATGAATAAGAAATACTAACACTTCTCCTCTGAAGGTGAAACAGACTTGAGAAATTGGTCCTAAATTTACGCTAAATCCTGCATGGATGTCAATAGGAGATTTGCAACACAAACATTTGCATAGTTCTGGTTAAAATACTGCCCTGTATGAATCTCTAGAGAGTTCCTACAGTGGTCACTGCCTGTGCAAAATCCAATGAGAAAGACTCCCCAGAACTTCAAAAACGAAATGTTAAAAGAAAATGTACACAAATATGGGGCACTCATTGGAGCATTGAGATGGTACATAGATGTAGCATGTTAAGCATAACCTGGATTTATAAACTGGATGATTAACAGAAAATATAAAAATGAAAAAGTATAGCCTCTGCACAGTGTTGGTAACCACCACCACACATCCTGAGAAAAACATCCCCAAAAAACAGTCCGGTATTAACAGAGCCCAAAGAATTTAAACAGAACTTTGAGCCAGTACAGACCTCGGCCTCAATGGGAGAGGGATGCATATTCTCATTATTTGAACAAGTTCCATCTATCTACCCACCCAATGACCTGGGATTTCAAATTAGTGTAATTATGTTAAGGGAAAAATAACATGTGAACCAAAAGTCCCAAAAATATGTTTTGCAGGGGCTTACAAAAGCCATCCCAGTGATATTTGGTTGCTTGCATTTAACCTAGAATACAAGCAGAAAACCCCAACTTGTTTTGACCTTCCAGCACACGGTTTACATATCTAGAAGGCAACCATTCTAAAACGTTCAAACCTTTCCCATTTAATTCAGTCTGAATTCAAAATTACGCACCTGTGATAACTTAAAAGGTCAAATATGAACATTTTGAATTCCTAAAGAAATCAAAATGTTTCATCTTCCAAGACAGGCTGAGAGTATCCTGTGATTCCAAAGATGTGGCGGGATTGCAGAGGTGGTGATTGACTGTCTGAGCAACCCACATCACTTAATGTCCTCAACAAGCCTCTCTGAACATGGGAATTGAGGGCGAAATGTATGAGTCACTCTTGCTGACAAGTTTCCTGTCAAACAGTTTTGTTCCCCCACTGTTCAACCAACCTGTAATCTCCCGAATGACAGCATCCCTGTAAGAGGCTCATTGTGGTCTCTGTCGCTACTATACTGTGCCAGACCCCCCCCCCCCCTCTCTACAGCACAAGCTGCTCACATCAAGTTAGTCCTGCACATGAGTCTCAGAAAGGAGAGGGAACCAAGTCCTGCACATGAGTCTCAGAAAGGAGAGGGAACCAATTCATGAGGCAGCGGCCAGGAGAGGGCGTAGCAGTCATGACTTAACAGGCCCATCCTTGGACAGCTCATAGAACACAACTCCTTTTGAATCTAGACAGAGGGAAGTAGGAGACGTCAGATTTGCTTAGCTCAGACATACTATACCAATAAGGCTTTTCGGGTTCTTGAAAATCTCTCCACAATCATACAGCAGGAATTACAAGCTTACCTTGTTTTTGTAAATTCTGAATATATTCAATCTCTGTAAAAATATAAAAACAATGTTTAGTACAGTGTGAGAGATTGATCATACAGTAGTTATACATGCACCATTCTCTTTCTGTTCTAAGGACCAGCCATAGCAGGACAATTTTTTAACTTTGAATGATCAGAGGCAACAGCTACCTACCTTTAGTGTGATAGATAACAGCAGCTTTTAGATCGAACGCCCCCCAAGATCTTGAGTCACAGCCCTTGTGGTGGCTGTGCTCCTTCACCAGAGCAGACACAGGATGAGCAGGGGAGGCAAGAGGCAACTCAGCACCAGGGTCCTTAGAAGAGGACACTACGGCACATCTACTCCCAGCCTCACCAATCAGAGTGTCTGTGCCAGGGGCTTGGCCTCCCAGCGCAGCATCAGGGCCAGGAGCCAAGTGAGGGTCTGATTTCCCAACACTGCTATGGACTTGGGACATAGTTTGTTTGTCCTGCTTGTAAGCTCTTGGGAAGAAGGGCTTGTCATGTCTCAGAGAGGTGGCAGAGACCTGCAGAGGCAAAGCTGTAGGGCCACCTCCCTGAAAGGTGATCTCCACGATCTGGCCTTTCAAGGCTGGCTTCCCCACTGCCGGCCACACCTCGGGCCCTGCACTGGGCTCGTTGATGAACGACAGCCCCCACTGGTTCTGGAAAATGTCCACCAGAGCTTTGGGATTTGTCTTAGAGGCAGGAGAGTCCACTTGGTGGGCGCTGGGGAGGGCTGGTTGCATATTTGAAGTGGCCAGGGGGTAAACAAGGAGACTGGGCTTTCTCAGTTCTCTGGTAGTAACGGAGGTGGTGCCCGACATATTAGTGCCGTTGCTGGACAAGGATGATTCGTTCTCCCACTTGCGGGGAAGGGAGACATGCATTGCTCCAGTGCAAACAGTAGTGGTGAAAAGTGGAGCAGGGAGGGGGCAGCTATTCCCCTCTCCAGATAAAAGTCCATTGGTGAAGCTAGGGGAGGTGATGGTTTTGACAGCAGACATGGGGACTTGGGAGAGTCTGGTGGGCACCTGGGACTGGGGAGGGGAGGTGTCACCTGCTTTGTTTAGATTCTCTTTCACTTTACTTGCATAACTGACCTTGGGCACTGTTTTGGCACTACTATTGTCCACAGGAAAGACAGGGGGTGGTTTAAAGAGGGTCCATGAATCCTTTTTTGTGGAGGTAAGCTTAGCTTTGCTTAGTCTGTCTTCCAGCTTTTTAACAGAGTCTGCAACAGCCTTGGCGTCAGAGTTGTTACAGTGTAGTTCACCAACCTGAGCCACAGGTGGGACACTTGTGATGGAAATGAGAGACTGTGAGCCTGCTGCTGTATCGGCAGCCTCTGGAGTGTGAGGCTCCGTGTCATGTTTGTTAGTGACCATAACTGCCTGAAGCGTAGCCTTCTCCTGCCAAGCAGTCACACTCTCCTCTGCCATTGCACTCCGCTGAGCCCAGCGTTTCTTGGGAGTGATGTATCCACTCTCAGAACCACTGCCACCACTGTCTGGTCCAGGCATGCTGGGGTAGCCGTTAGCATACAGGTCAGGTTTGAGGAGCACAACGCCATTTGTTAAAGCAATGGACTCGCTCTTGCCATCACGTGTTTTCAACTCTGAAGGAGTGTCATTTTTGCAATTCATACTGTTCTTAAAATGGTTATTGCTACTGCCTTTTGTGTGAGTGGCGAGGAGCTTCCAGGGAGGTTTGGGTTTCAAGTTGTTTGCTGCTTGAGTAATGAAGGGCATCCACAGGAACAGAAGGAGTGTTCTCTCTCCACTGGGCTTCCATTTATTTTTCCATTACCTGATGACATGACAAGAAAATACACAATAACAATCAAATATACTGTACTTGCATAGAGTACATCTACATTTGTTAAACTATCTTCACCCAAAAGAATACACATGTTTTGTCCATAACAATACAGGCTATCCAATGAAGTCGTACGGGTAAACTGATGCCACATTTCCTGCAAACAATTCAAAATCTGATATTGAAAGTGTTAATGAATGAGTATTTTCAAATGTATTTTAAACATGAATACATTTGAAAGAAAGTCAAGCCCGCTCACATGACTTGATACATGTCATTGCCAATACTAGCCAGCAGATCTGATCTTGCTTACAGTGGCACTAGGGTCAGACAGCATTCCTCTGTATATTAGGAAAACTTACCTCAATCTAAGGATGAAAAATGCTTTGTACTCCAAAGTCCCATTATCCCAACTGCTACACCAAGAAGATTGAACAACAGCTAGTTTAGTAGCAGTCATTCAATCTTCTCGTGGAACAGTTGGGATAATGGGACAATTCTGAGTACAATGCATTTATCATCCCTGGATTGAGGTACGTTTTCTGAGCTATATCTTCAGCGGCTCCTTGGAGTCTTAATATACATAGGAATGTCCGGACATAGACATAGTACAGCTGTAAGCAAGTGGGTCGGATCTACTGGCTGTGCCAATGATGCCAGAGAAGATCAAGTGACAAGAGCAACAGGCCCCAAAATAACGATAGCTATTAGCTAGCTACGATAGACTTGAAAAACAGCGGATCAAACACATTTACCATTGATGCAACACTCAGACCATAACTCTTACAATTACATAAACGTAGGAAAAAGTTACTGTTTACCGTAGCTAGCTAATAATAATAGCCCATTTTACTTAATTAGCTAATGTTAACGGAACATTCCAGAGAAGCCGGTTCGTGTTGCAATGACGTTAGATAACGCATTATCTACATTCGCAAAGGCTAACATTAGCAAAAGTGACACTCAGCTGACTAACGTTAGTATCACGTAATTACATCGGATTTGTTCGCTGGCACATTTCTTAAATTATTTCTGGCTGCCAACTAACGTTAGCTAGTTAACTACGTTAGCTGTCCGGTTATTAGACGGTGCACAAGGTCAATGTCCAGCGAACTGTCGTTAGCTAGCCAACGGTCACTAATTTAGTTTTCTAGATTGGTACGGTTAACCAACTAAACACTCACTAACAACGTTCTCTAAAAAAAACTAATTAGCCAACGGGCTAGCTCATGTTTTATATAATAGCTAGCTGTGTAGTTAGCTAGCTGCAAGCTGGCTAGTGACGGCTCAAAAGTTTGTTGCTACATTACTGTAGTAGATTATGGAGGGACATTCAGACCCGTTTTCTCCGTCTGCGCTTCCTCGTACTGATGCTGTTGATCATTTTCTACCCATGCGTTCGGTGGACCGGGGTGACTCTCGTCTACATGCTTCAAACATCCCTCAGATAACCATCCATCGGTCTGGTCCTCCATTGAAGTGCAAATTAAATGCAAATCCACGAAGGCTGCCTCCCCTGTTAAACTAGCAAGCTAGCCAGTAGCATAGCCAAAACATTCCCAATCAACGCCCAACGCCCATGACTTCATTTCTGAGCTACGTTTGGGCGTGTACAAGCGGATCATTTGTATCAAGTTTCAGTGTGTTGCATTATGGGGTTTAACAATTGTCCGGCTTGCGCATACATTTTTTTTAAACAACAATTGTGTTGTAAAAAACATTGAGTTTTGACTGCAAGTTTTTACAGTTTCTCTTTACCAACTTAATTCTACAGCCATTGCATGCATTGTGGGAGGCTCCATTGCCATTCAATCATTAGGATGTTTTTGTTTGACCCACGCGAACGTGACTGAAACAGGAACCAACTTGCTGCGATTCATGTATACAGTGGACACGGACAAATGCATGTAATAGTTAATGCTCTCTCAATCACTCATTGATTGTACAATGTACACAAGTGTGACTTCAGTAGGTATAATTTCAGTTTGTGAGTGTGTGATATTGGGGTTGGAACCATTATTTCAACATTATAAAGAACAACAAGATATATTATAAATATATCAAATTTCAGCCAGACCGCCCAGCCAATTCGAGCCACCTACACGCCCGACCCCCACCAGTTTAGTCAATAACTGAACTCTCTCACAACACAAGTTCCTTCCCAAGGTATGGGAAACAAAAGTTTAATGAAAACACACAGAAATAGTACACCCTCCATATAATTCATATCATATGACCAATAGTACTGTAGAGATATTTTTACTTGTACACAGTATAGCTGGGTCACCCTGCCCTGCCCCTAGTGGTCCATGGCCCTGTAGCAACCCAAACACCCCACTCAGCTTTAGGATCTTGGTGAAACATTCATTATTGGTTTCAGGTGTGTTAGGCCAAGGTGAGAGTGACCACACAGGACAGCAGACCCCCAGGAACAGCGTCTGGTTGCAATGGTGGGTAGTATATGGGGCTTTGGTGACAAAACGGATTGCACTGTGATAGACTGCATCCAATTTGTTGAGTAGGGTATTAGAGGCTATTTTGTAAATGACAATGCCGAAGTCGAGGATTGGTAAGATGGTCAGTTTTACAAGGGTATGTTTGGCAGCATGAGTGAAGGATGCTTTGTAGCAAAATAGGAAGCCAATTCTAGATTTTACTTTGGATTGGAGATGTTTGATGTGGGACATGAAGGAGAGTTTACAGTCTAATCAGACACCTAGGTATTTGTAGTTTTCCACATATTGTAAGTCAGAACCGTCCAGAGTAGTGATGTTGGACAGGCGGACAGGTGCAGGCAGTGATCGGTTGAAGAGCATGCATTTAGTTTTACTTGTATTTAAGAGCAATTGGAGGCCACGGAAGGAGAGTTGTATGGCATTGAAGCTCGTCTGGAGGGTTGTTAACACAGTGTCCAAAGAAGGGCCAGAAGTATACAGAATGATGTCGTCTGTGTAGAGGTGGATCAGAGACTCACCAGCAGCAAGAGCGACATCATTGATTTATACAGAGAAGAGATTCGGTCCAAGAATTGAACTCTGTGGCACCCCCATAGAGACTGCCAGAGGTCCGGACAGCAGACCCTCCGATTTGACACACTGAACTCTATCAGAGAAGTAGTTGGTGAACCAAGCGAGGCAATCATTTGAGAAACCAAGAAACGGAGCTTAATTGGAGCCAATTTCCTCCTACAACAGGACAATGACCCAAAGCACAGCTACAAACTATGCAAGAACTATTTAGGGAAGAATTCTGGTATTCTGTCTGTAATGGAGTGGCCAGCACAGTCACCCTATTGAGCTGTTGTGAGTGCAGCTTGACTGTATGGTACTTAAGAAGTGCCCATTAAGCCAATTCAATTTGTGGGAGGTGCTTCAGGAAGCATGGGGTGAAATCTCTTCAGATTACCTCAACAAATTGACAACTAGAATGCCAAAGGTCTGCAAGGCTGCAATTGCTGCAAATGGAGGATTCTTTGACGAAATAAAAGTGTGAAGGACACAATTACTATTTAAATGTAAAATAATTATTTATAACCTTTTCAATGTCTTGACTATATTTCCTACTTATTTTGCAACTCATTTCATGTATGTTTTCATGGAAAACAAGGACATTTCTAAATGACCCCAAACATTTGAACAGTAGTGTATCACCCTTGATCTCCCCTGACCTGGAAAATTTCAATACAGACTCCTTTTCTCGTACTATATTCCATATAAGGCATCCAGACCTTATGAAAGTTGCACAGTATACCCTTAATCTTAAAACAAATCTAGTGATAATGTACATAGCTTGACATGTTTTACATACATTGTGGGAGGATAACCAATGAATGGCAATGCATTTATCAGCCACTATAAATGCTAAGTTACACAGTTTCTTCTGATAACAGTCTCCAGTATCAACATTTCCAAACAAGCAAAAACAGGGAGAAGAGAGAATATTTAGACATGCTGAGATAAAATAACTTAACTCTTTGCCAGAATTCAGCCCGCCTTCACAAGACCACAACATATGCAAATATGTCCCCTTTTGTGCTTTACACCTCCAGCAGAATAATAACATTTCCGAGTGAATGATATTCAGTTTCACTGGAATATAAACTCAGCAAAAAAAGAAACGTCCTCTCACTGTCAACTGCGTTTATTTTCAGTAAACTTAACATGTGTAAATATTTGTATGAACATAACAAGATTCAACAACTGAGACATAAACTGAACAAGTTCCACAGACATGTGACTAACATAACTGGAATAATGTGTCCCTGAACAAAGGGGGGGTCAAAATCAAAAGTAAAGGTCAGTATCTGGTGTGGCCACCAGCTGCATTAAGTACTGCAGTGCATCTCCTCCTCATGGACTGCACCAGATATGCCAGTTCTTGCTGGGAGATGTTACCCCACTCTTTCACAAAGGCACCTGCAAGTTCCCGGACATTTCTGGGGGGAATGGCCGTAGCCTTCACCCTCCGATCAAACAGGCCCCAGACATGCTCAATGGGATTGAGATCCGGGTTCTTTGCTGGCCATGGCAGAACACTGACATTCCTGTCTTGCAGGAAATCACAAACCGAATGAGCAGTATGTTCTGGTGGCATTGTCATGCTGTAGGGTTATGTCAGGATGAGCCTGCAGGAAGGTTATCACATGAGGGAGGAGGATGTCTTCCCTGTAACGCACAGCGTTGAGCTTGCCTGCAATGACAACAAGCTCAGTCCGATGATGCTGTGACACACCGCCCCAGACCATGACTGACCCTCCACCTCCAAATCGATCCCGCTCCAGCCTCGGTGTAACGCTCATTCCTTCGATGATAAACGCGAATCCAACCATCACCCCTGGTGAGACAAGACCGAGACTCGTCAAAGAAGAGCACTTTTTGCCAGTCCTGTCTGGTCCAGTGATGGTGGGTTTGTGCCCATAGGCGACGTTGTTGCCGGTGATCTCTGGTGAGGACCTGCCTTACAACAGGCATACAAGCCCTCAGTCCAGCCTCTCTCAGCCTATTGCGGACAGTCTGAGCACTGATGGAGGGATTGTGCGTTCCTGGTGTAACTTGGGCAGTTGTTGTTGCCATCCTGTACCTGTCCTGCAGGTGTGATGTTCGGATGTACCGATCCTGTGCAGGTGTTGTTACACGTGGTCTGCCACTGTGAGGACAATCAGCTGTCCGTCTTGTCTTCCTGTAGAGCTATCTTAGGTGTCTCACAGCACAGACCTTGCAATTTATTGCCCTTACCACATCTGCAGTCATCTTGGCTCCTTGTAGAATGCCTAAGGCACGTTCATGCAGATTTCTTATGGTGTTTTTCAGAGTCAGTAGAAAGGCCTCTTTAGTGTCCTAAATTTTCATAACTGTGTCCTTAATTGCCTACCGTCTGTAAGCTGTTAGTGTCTTAATGACCGTTCCGCTGGTGCAGGTTCATTCATTGTGTTTAAACCCTTTACAATGACGATCTGTGAAGGTATTTGGATTTTTACGAATTATCTTTAAACGACAGGGTCCTGAAAAAAGGTACGTTTCTTTTTTTTCTAAGTTTAGTACGTTCTATGGATGGTCTTAAACTGCAGTTATTTATGTGTGAGATTATATGAACATGACTGAGCATTCTAACATATCTGTATCCATTGATTATCATCAATAGTGTAAATCGACTTTGGAGTTATGTCAGACTGTCTTAAAATAGCATCTGGCTTGTCCAGTGTTTGCTGGACAAAGGGAATAGAGTGTTGTATCTGCAAAAAAATCACCTCACCTCTGTTACAGACTGGTCTTGCCTGACCCTGCTGAGACCCTTGTCACTATCTGATCCTCCTAAAATTAGGCATGACAAAGAATAACCTTGGTGTACATTTATACATGATCAATAATAGAATCAATGGTTCAATAATTGAAATTACCATTATTCCCAGATCGCAAACTGTAGCTTTAAGCTTAAACTGCTGTCATGGAGCTACGGTAGGTCTACCCATCAATTCAAAATGGAGCTTTGTATCATTCACAAATATCCTGAACACTTCACCTGAGCTCCGTAGACTGGTCTTCCCTGGCTGTCTGACCGTGCTGAGAATCTTCCCACTCCTAAATGGTAGGCTATAAGAAGTCTCTCCAGCTCTGCTCTCTTCAAACTACATCTAGCATATTGGCTGATATAGCCCAGTAATACAATGTAAGGGCCATGTGAGAATCTCCGGTAAGTTGACATATTTCTTAAGTTATTTTTGCACATTTGATATTGCCTATAGGGTGCATAATTGCTGGGACATGGCTGCCAAGTGAGCTGCGTAACATACGCCCTGTAGTGCCCCAACCCAAACACACCCCACTCAGCTTTAGGATCTTAGTGTACAATGGGGTATTGGGGTGTCAACAGCACCCCCTATATTTAAGGACAGGTATTTACCTTAGTCCGCTAGCTCCATTCACTTCACCAGAGAGGAAGAGGCCACAGAATTTGTAAACCATCTTTGAGTTTATTGGTGAAAAAAAAAACATATGACTAGACAGTGAACAGGTTACCAATCGGCTCTCTTACAATAGCAATTGACATCTTTCCCATCCAATCAAATGATTGAAAACTCAAATAGGCCTACTGTGGGAAGAGAAATCTTTGCTATAGTGGGCTACATGTATGATTCAGATGATGAGCAGAAAGCATAGAGTTACAGGACTCATCTTTGTGTCTGTGCCTTTATGGTGACAGCATTGGTAGCGCCATTGAGGTTATCTCCATTTTATTGTAGTCAAATTCAATTATTTCATCCATCCTCTTCAACTACACAAGTCTAATGCCGCCACTGGTGTTTGCTATGTGTTGCTTTTGTCCCAGGGACCTCAATCAGAACAAATACAGTACTATAGATACTGGTTTACTTTAGAGCTACCTAAATGTTGTCTCAGTAGGCATCTAATGGAACTATGGCATCACTGGCGTGCCATCCATCCCACTTCAGACACAAATGTAGTGAATTGGGACTCAAACTCGGATCCCTACTACTGTCCTCTCCACGAAGTTGCTAGGTGTTTCTTGTGTCGCTAATGCTAACACATGGAGCATGCCACCTGGTACAAATTTGCCATAGTTTCCGAGCTTCAATCTGACAAGTCTTTCCAGGATACACTTTTGACAGCCTCAGACACTATCCCACTTCTCACCTCAGTATTGAGAAGAGTGGAGGAAAGCAAATGTGGTAAGTGGATTCTCTGGATATTACGTACCTAGGATAATGTAATAGATCTAAGCTACCGGTAGGTGGGGGAAAAGTCACTGAAACAACAGAATAGTGTAAAGCTGCCACCATCTTTCAAAAACAGGGAGCTATAGTAAAGATTTGTGTAACTTAACCAAGGTAGACCACAGACTGTCATTTCAAATAGGAACAAATGAGTCATAGTGGGCAGAACAAGCAAGGAGTTGGGCAGAGGCAAGCAGGAGCCAGCAATGTCCTATTGGCACGGTCTAGCATGCATTTGCATATTTCCGTTAATTACGGAACGCCTCCTCCGTGAAGTGCGCATGTGCAATAACTCAATTCGCCTTTGCACTCCTAAACAATGCAATTTTCTGAAACTTTGGCAAAGGGTAAAGTCTACCAAACTTAGTCCACTCTGTTTGTAACATATTGCAGTTTTGGGAGAAGAAAACAATATTGAGATCAAATGATTAAGCGATGGGAAAATTAGCAGAATGTCGGCCAAAATCCATCTCATTCGATCTTCTCCCACTCCCAGCCACTGGGCTTCCTCCTGGAAACACCAAGCGAATGCTTTACATTTATACATACGGTGAAATATCTGTCTCATTGTTCAATCTGTGGTTATAGGGTGACAAGAAATTGGGAGATGAACCTATACACTACCCATAGCTCAACATGATTTATCTGGATTTACAAATGGAGACTGTCTGAAACCAGGGAATGGACTGGCAAGCTGTTCCATGATGAAGGGGCTCTGCACAGGAAAAGGCCCTGCCCTCAGCTGTGCTTTAAGATATTCTCGAGGTGACTTAGGTCAAAGTCTGGTGATTAAATCGAGCATGTTGGTTTATATTGTGTGAGCATGTCCTTGAGTGGGAGCATATAAATGTAGGCTATCCAACTTGCACATCCCACTTTTATGATAATTACTAAAGACCGATGTTTTAGAATGCTCTCAATGTTGTTATGTTAGTTATTATTATATCCACAAATAAAATATTTTGCATAAGTCTGAGACAATTAACTCACACTGTGTGTGTGTGTGTGTGTGTGTGTGTGTGTGTGTGTGTGTGTGTGTGTGTGTGTGTGTGTGTGTGTGTGTGTGTGTGTGTGTGTGTGTGTGTGTGTGTGTGTGTGTGTGTGTGTGTGTGTGTGTGTGTGTGTGCTTGTGCTTGTGCTTGTTGATATAAAATAATGTCTGTGGGTGATTTGTTAGTCAAATGAGTTTGGTGATAATATGCAAACCATTCATGCTCATAATCTGCATTTTATATGTAAATTCTTTAAAGTTTAATTTAGCAAGAAATTCTATCCTTCTTTTTCTCACAGGAGTCTGTTTTAAAAAATTTTAATTCACCCATACCTTTGAAATGCATACAAAATGTGAATTCTCTCTGAATTCAACACTCACACAAATTGGGGAGAAAAAGGGATAAAAGTTTTAAATATATTTTTTTAATGACTGTCTTTTTAAAGGCCCTAAGCTGATGATACTGTTCTCATTGTAAATACTAATCTTTACTTTATGCACATTGCACAAATTATGGATGTTGTTTTTTTCATATTTATTTAGGAAGCTCAAGCTATCTACTGTGATCTATCGTGGCCTCAAAATTTCTGCATCTCAAAAGAATATAGCATGCCATCCCACTATAAAACATTCAGTGGCCAATGCTTGTGCTCATGCTACTACTCCACCCATCAGGAGAGAGTGCTCTGAGATACATTAGTGATGAATGGATCAATGTCCCAAACTCCCAGAACTCGCAACCGATATACACTTCTCTTCTGAGAACCTTTATATGATGAAGTTTAGAGCTGTATAGATAT
>NC_060185.1:25150457-25237957 GCF_021184085.1 Oncorhynchus gorbuscha
CTATAGTAGCCTTCTCCCCAGACACTAATTAGTGGCAATATTTAATGAGATATGTTTGACATATTTACTTGGACTGCAGGTGTCTATGGCTGCCCACCTGCACTTGTCAGACCATGATGTTCACTATCTCTCAAAGCAATGTACCTGGATCTTTCTGCAGGGATGTGATAGTTACACCACCTCAGAGAGGGGCAACAAAAATTACATTTTATTAAATTGTTATGCTATTGTCTTTTAGGAATGATTATGGTAGAACTAACACTGCATTAAGGTACCGTTTTTGATGGGCGTGTAAAAGGGTTTTCAACCTATATGATGTTTGTAGAAAGTTAATTATTTGCCTAGTTTGTTTATAAATCATTAATAGCCTGAACAGGCAGTCGATAACGCATTGGCTAAAGTTGTGTGACCGTGATTTTGATGGGTAACACTGTTACCAAGTGTCTATAATAACAACATGCAGGCTATACAATAAATCAATATTTTTCGGCATGTGTATAGATAGCATATAGGCTAGGCTACTGAATGCAATTTTCAAAACCCTTGCAATTTATGAAGAGGCGTAAGCAGTTACTGGTTACATCCTATGTCTATCACTGTGCGTAAAAGATAACGTTCTTGTTGAGCGGATAATGATTGGGTCGCGCTCCTCGTGTAATTTCTACGAGCAACTGGAGCCCGTGTTCTCCATTCGGTTTCAAATGTTCTATTCATATTTCACTGCGACATACAAGTATAGGTCTCCACAATGGCGGTAGTTTCAAGTGTCCACAGGCCTTGACTTTTGTGGTAAATCCTCGGTTGCTATCTGGATGCAACTGATTGGCTAAAAAAACATAAAAAACGTCAAACTCGTCTTTTGATTGGAGCCACAGCCTTCCATCACTGAGTGGTTGGGTTCTCTGGCTGTGCATGTTTCCTAGGTCCTGACAGCACCATCCGGCTGGAGGGAGTCGACACTGGCTGCTTGTTTTCTAAATACAAGGGACTTTTGGATATTTTTTGTTTTTATTCATATTTTCCTTTAATGGATTTATGTGTGTGCTGCGTAGGGAGATAGTGTGCGGAACAAGCTGAGCACACGGGATCCAATGGGGAAAATAAGTTGACTGTGCTGTCGGAAGAATTTGTTTTCCTCGTTATCCAGAAAAAAATATAGCTAATTTTATCAACATGATTCGGATTTCTGGAGTCTGGGGTTGCGGGAATTGTGACATCTGAGGGAGGACAACGGTCCGTAGTCTATTTCTACAAGACGTCGTAAACGGCAACATTGTATCACATCTCGGTAGCGTTCTCGCTTTGCTTGGGTCTATTTGTTCTTGCAGTCAGTCTACTGCTACATAATATTGAAATTGTTGTCATATGCGGAACATTTGAAGTCTCCCATACTGTTCTCGCAACGCCTACTACAAGTGGCTATCTAGCGAACAACGGTAGCTCGACCTAAAGCCGAATAACTTCTGCAAACTGCATGCAAGCACAGGCGGTGGGAACAACGGCGGTGCTGGACCAGACAATATGGCAAACTTGAGTAATGAAAGATGAATGCTGTGCTATTTCCCATGTGATACATATCGGTTTCCCTTTTAATATCAAGAAGGGGAAATTGACCGAGTTTCGTCAGTGGAGAGGGGGACGCCACTTCCAACATGAGGGAGACCTAGGGCCGTGGATAATTTATTTATTGTGGGGGGTGCGGGTTCTTTTCTGTCGCATTTTTTATTTAAAAATTTTAACAAAATATACTTCATTTACATTTGAATTATTGCAATAGTTCAGTGGCCTATCTGCTATCGGTGCATGCGGAAGAAAATGTAATTACGAGAAGTAGGTCAGATCCGTGTAATGATAAAGCTTTCAGGGAGAGTGAGGTTGATCTCAGAATTATAGCTGACATGTTTATTTAATTCAAACCTTTTCAAGTTGGTTTTGTTGATTTGTATGCATCGGGTCACAACCAATGACCAGTTAAACACCATCTGCCCAATCATATAGCCTACCTTCACCTGGGATATTATTTTCGCGTAAAATAAAAGGCGCATTTTCACCTATATCCCTCCTTTCCTTTCTTTTTTATTGTTATTGAGTGAATGGCTTTGTGCGGAACAACGGCTGCCAATGCCGCAAAAATGATGGCTGCATACAACGGTGGCGCCTCGGCAGTTGCTGCCCATCACCCGCACCATCACCACCAACTACCGCATCTCCCACCTCCCCATCTCCACCATCATCACCACCCGGGCCAGCATCACTTGCAACACCCCGGCTCTGCCGCCGCTGTCCACCCTGTACAACAACACGCTTCTACAGCAGCAGCTGCAGCGGCAGCCGCGGTAATGCTGAACCCGAGCCAGCAACAACCATACTTTCCCTCGCCAGCTCCTGGACAAGCCCCCGGCCCGGCAGCGGCAGCGGCACCTGCCCAAGTTCAAGCTGCGGCTGTCAAAGCTCACCACCACCATCATCAACACTCGCACCACTTACAGCCGCAGTTGGACATAGAGCCCGACAGACCCATCGGCTATGGAGCTTTTGGGGTGGTCTGGTAAGTGTTACAAATATGTTTACCTACCTACTGGATGAGGCAAAGAATGTGTGATGCCATGCGCTCTCTTTAAGGAGGCCGTGTGCACGTGACCTGACCTTGTGTAGTAGTAGGCTGCAAAGTTAGGTATAAATCAATATGTAGGCCTATGTTGTGATTATGTCAGTAACAGTTACAATTATTAGGTGGAATCACAGGCCAAAAATCTTCAGAAGTGAGACTGAACTCACCCCCCCCCTATATCCCCCAATACTCAAAATCTAGGTATGTGTATGTACTGTTTAGTAGCTTATGAAGCATATCCAACTTCTAAGGTTGAGGTGAAAAAAATGTGAGTGTGAAGGTGGGAGGGTAAATAGCTTTTGATACACAGCTCTCTGATCCAGGGACCTGTCCTGGGGGTAACATCCCCAGATTTAACCATAAGCTGTTTTTAAGACTTGGGATTAGGCTTTCATCTGTTTCTGGGCTCTCTTCAAGGGGCCAAGGCTCCCAACCTGGCCATGTTCAAGTGCCTTAGTTTTGGAAATACATTAGTTGGCCTATAGAACCACTTCTTAAAAGTACAGAGCACATGTGGATTCTGAGGGGCCTTGATGTTGCTACCAGTGCAATAACATGGTAATTACTACTACAGTATTACTGCAGCACTGTTATCACTCAGCAAGTGTCCTGTTTGTCAGTGATCAGTCATCTCATGGACCACCTCAGTCAAACTCTACCTGCCATTTTCTTTTCTCCACTCTAAAAACAACCCATTCATATACCTATGCTACTCCTACTGTACATCTCAAGGGGCCATATAGGGCGATTCCACGCCAGCGGGAGCTGAATCATTTTTTTGTATCTGAGTTTTCGGGCAATTCTTACCTAGAAACTTTATTGGGAGGAAGTATGTTTGAAATGTATTTGTATCATGATGAAAGTGGGCATTTTAGGCCCTTTTTAGACCTATACACTGAGTGTACAAAACATTATGAACTAATCTTTCCATGACATAGACTGACCAGGTGAATCCAGGTGAAAGCTAGGATCCCTTACTGTTGGCACCTGTTAAATCCACTTCAATCAGCGTAGACGAAGGGGAGGAACAGGTTAAATGATTTTTAATCCTTGAGACATGGATTGCGTATGTGTCATTGAAAGGGTGAATGGGCAAGACAGAAGATTTAAGTGCCTTTGAACGGGGTTTGGTAGTAGAAGCCAGGAGCACCAGTTTGAGTGTGTCAAGAACTACAACACTGCTGGGTTTTTCCACACTACAGTTTCCTGTGTGTATCAAAAATGGTCCACCAGCCAAAGGACATCCAGCCAACTTGACACAACTGTGGGAAGCATATTAGTCAACATGGGCCAGCATACCTGTGGAATGCTTTCAACACCATGTAGAGTACTTGTCCTGACTAATTGAGGCTGTTCTGAGGGCAAAGGGGGGTGCAACTCAATATTAGGAAGGTGTTTTCTACACTCAGTGTACATGCCTCCTGTAAGACCTTATGATCTGTGTACCATACATGATACAGACAACATCTTGGTATCTTTATTATTCTTATAGTGTGCGCTAACATAACTATGTTTAGATTCTGAAACACACATTTTCACAGTCATTTATTCAACATTAAAACAATTAATATGAGTATCTCAAATCTACCATTTTTCGAGTTTGGAACAAAATACTCTTCAAAACACATAATATTTCCAGAGTGGGCTCTGATACTTTAAATTATTTTATAGATAGAAATTGACATTATAGGTCATTAACCAATCACAGCCCTCCTTTAGGATTGAACATTCAGCAAATCACCAGCAGAGGGAGTTCCCTTTGAATCCATTTACCATTAACTGTGTTGGTGGTGCTCAATGATCAGAACTTCAGAATTAGCAAAGTCCTCTCTGGAAATGTGATGTACTTGTAGAGTATATTGTTACGAACAATATGTCTTAAAATGAACTAAACCTAAAAGGGTTGTTTTGAGATATTCATATTTTTAATGTTGAATAAATGACTGTGAAAGTATATATTTCAGAATCTAGATATTACTCCATGTGTTAAAGCACACTATAAGGAGTATAATGACACTAATATGTTGTATGTATCATGTATGGTTCACGAATCACACGGTCTTACAGGAGGCATGTATAGGTCTAAAAAGGGCCTAAAATGGCCACTTTCATCAGGATTTTCTCAAAAATAATTTGTGATACAAATGTAATAAGCATTTCAAACATGCTTCCTCCCAATAAAGTTTCTATGTGAGAATTGCCAGAACAATCTGAGACCAAAAATATTTTCCGATGCCATGGAATCACTCTACAGGTACAGTTGAAGTCGGAAGGTTACATACACCTTCGCCAAATACATTTAAAATCAGTTTTTCACAGTTCCTGACATTTAATCCTAGTAAAAGTTCCCTGTCTTAGGTCAGTTAGGATCACCACTTTATTTTAAGAATGTGAAATGCCAGAATAATGGTAGAGAGTGATTTATTTCAGCTTTTATTTCTTTCATCACATTACCACTGGGTCTGAAGTTTACATACATACATACACTCAATTAGTATTTGGTAGCATTGCCTTTAAATTGTTTAACTTGGATCAAATGTTTCGGGTAGCCTTCCACAAGCTTCCCACAATAAGTTGGGTGAATTTTGGCCAATTCCTCCTGACAGAGCTGGTGTAACTGAGTCAGGTTTGTTAGGCCTCCTTTCTCGCACACACTTTTTCAGTTCTGCCCACAAATATATGATGGCAACTCTGATACATTGACTTTGTTGTCCTTAAGCCATTTTGCCACAACTTTGGAAGTCTGCTTGGGGTCATTGTCCATCTGGAAGACCCATTTAACTTCCTGACTGATGTCTTGAGATGTTGCTTCAATATATACACATCATTTTTGTTCCTCGTGATTACATTTATTTAGTGAAGTGCACCAGTCCCTCCTGCAGCAAAGCACCCCCACAACATGATGCTGTCACCCCTGTGCTTCACGGTTGGGATGGTGTTCTTCAGCTTGCATGCTTCCCCCTTTTTCCTCCAAACATAACGATGGTCATTATGACCAAACAGTTCTATTTTTATTTCATCAGACCAGAAAAGTACAATCTTCGTCCCATGTGCAGTTGCAAACCGTAGTCTGGCTTTTTTTATGGCGGTTTTGGAGCAGTGGCTTCTTCCTTGCTGAGCGGCCTTTCAGGTTATGTCTATATAGGACTTGTTTTACTGTGGATATAGATACTTTTGTACCTGTTTCCTCCAGCATCTTCACAAGGTCCTTTGCTGTTGTTCTGGGATTGATTTGCACTTTTCACACAAGTACATTCATCTCTAGGAGACAGAACGCGTCTCCTGCCTGAGCGGTATGCCGGCTGCGTGGTCCCATGGTGGTTATACTTGCGTACTATTGTTTGTACAGATGAATGTGGTACCTTCAGGCGTTTGGAAATTGCTCCCAGGGATCAACCAGACTTGTGGAGGTCTACAATTTATTTTCTGAGGTCTTGGCTGATTGCTTGACATCATAGAAAAATCAAAAGAAAAGATGCACTGAGTTTGAAGGTAGGCCTTGAAATACATCCACAGGTACACCTCCAATTGACTCAAATTAAGTCAATTAGCCTATCAGAAGCTTCTAAGGCCATGACATAATTTTCTGGAATTTTACAAGTTGTTTAAAGGCACTGTCAACTTAGTGTATGTAAACTTCTGACCCACTGGAATTGTGATACAGTGAATTATAAGTGAAATAATCTGTACCTTAAACAATTGTTGGAAAAATTACTTGTTATGCGCAAAGTAGATGTCCTAACCGACTTGCCAAAACTATAGTTTGTCCACAATAAATTTGTGGAGTGGTTGAAAAACAAGTTTTAATGACTCCAACCTAAGTGTATGCAAATTTCCAACTGTATTTAAGTAATATGTTGTTGGCCCCACCTAGTCTTCCAGTGGCATTAGAGAACATTCCACCCTATTGCTTACTCCCATCAGTTTCCATCAGATCTGAAAACAGTTAAGGGATAAAGGGTTATTTTGGGTCTGGGCATATACAGTATCTCTAGCTGGGCTTATGTTTGGAGTTGGAGGGTAATGAATTCTGCTTGTTGTAGTCTTTCCGGCACACACCATTGGTCAGGGTCACCGTCTTCCCCCTCCTACTTTTCCTTCTCCCCCTGTTCCGTGCATACCCAGCAACACCAGACCGCCTCTGTAATCTTAGCCTGACCTTTCCTCAAAATCACTTTCTGTTGCTCATTGTCTGATTTTAATCTGCACCAATGCTGCCCGCCTGGATATTTATAGCGCTGTACTCGCTAAAGGCACAAAGGCTTTCAGGAGCTTGCCCCTCCCTCCCAGAGACCCATCCAGCTGAGCACTCAAGGCCTCTTATTTTAAAAACAATGTTGCACTCAGACTCAGTCCAATGTGTTTTTAATGTATTTCAGTACTAAATAATCATCTTGGAAATACAGCTTCATAATGAGGAGGGTGTTTACAAAGCTTGGTGGGAGGTTTAGTCTGATCAGGCAAACGTCAGCAATGTAAGGCTTTTCTGTTGGTGAAATTCCAATTATTAATTAATCATTGGAATATGACAGTTTTCCGACCAGGTGTTCAAGGAATGGTAGTGTTTATTTATGGTTTATTTGTTCTAAAAATCGATATAAAATCTCTATATATGGACCCTTTCTTTCTAAAATTATCGGCTGAAATGGTTGCAACCCCTATTACTAGCCTGTTCAACCTCTCTTTCCTGTCGTCTGAATTTCCCAAAGATTGGAAAGCAGCTGCGGTCATCCCCCTCTTCAAAGGGGGACACACTCTTGACCCAAACTGCTACAGACCTATATCTATCCTACCCTGCCTTTCTAAGGTCTTCGAAAGCTAAGTCAACAAACAGATTACCGACCATTTTGGTTTCAGAGCTGGTCATGGGTGCACCTCAGCCACGCTCAAGGTCCTAAATGATATCTTAACCGCCATTGATAAGAAACAATACTGTGTAGTGGTATTCATTGACCTGGCCAAGGCTTGCGACTCTGTCAATCACCACATCCTCATCGGCAGATTCGATAGCCTTGGTTTCTCAAATGATTATCTCGCCTGGTTCACCAACTACTTCTCTGATAGAGTTCAGTGTGTCAAATCAGAGGACCTGTTGTCCAGGCCTCTGGCAGTCTCTATGCGGGTGCCACAGGGTTCAATTCTTGGACCGACTCTCTTCTCTGTATACATCAATGATGTCGCTCTTGCTGCTAGTGAGTCCCTGATCCACCTCTACACAGACAACACCATTCTGTATACTTTTGGCCCTTCTTTGGACACTGTGTTAACGACCCTCCAGACAAGCTTCAATGCCATACAACTCTCCTTCTGTGGCCTCCAATTGCTCTTAAATACAAGTAAAACTAAATGCATGCTCTTCAACCGATCGCTGCCTGCACCTGTCCGCCCGTTCAACATCACTACTCTGGACGGTTCTGACTTAGAATATGTGGACAACTACAAATACCTAGGTGTCTGGTTAGACTGTAACCTCTCCTCCCAGACTCATATCAAACGTCTCCAATCCAAAGTTAAATCTAGAATTTGCTTCCTACTTCGCAACAAAGCATCTTTCACTCATGCTGCCAAACATACCCTTGTAAAACTGACTATCCTACCGATCCTCGACTTCGGCGATGTCATTTACAAAATAGCCTCCAATACCCTACTCAAAAAATTGGATGCAGTCTATCACAGTGCCATCCGTTTTGTCACCAAAGCCCCATATACTACCCATCACTGCGAGCTGTACGCTCTCGTTGGCTGGCCCTCTCTTCATACTCGTCGCCAAACCCACTGGCTCCAGGTCATCTACAAGACCCTGCTAGGGAAAGTCCCCTCTTATCTCAGCTCGCTGGTCACCATAGCAGCACCCACCTGTAGAATGTGCTCCAACAGGTAAATCTCTCTGGTCACCCCCAAAACCAATTCTTCCTTTGGCCGCCTCTCCTTCCAGTTCTCTGCTGCCAATGACTGGAACAAACTACAAAAATCTCTGAAACTGGAAACACTTATCTCTCTCACTAGCTTTAAGCACCAGCTGCCAGAGCAGCTCACAGATTACTGCACCTGTACATAGCCCATCTATAATTTAGCCCAAACAACTACCTCTCTCCCTACTGTATTTATTTTGCTCCTTTACACCCCAATATTTCTATCTTTACTTTGCACTTTCTTCCAATGCACATCTACCATTCCAGTGTTTTACTTGCTATATTGTATTTACTTCGCCACCATGGCCTTTTTTTGCCTTTACCTCCCTTCTCACCTCATTTGCTCACATTGTATATAGACTTATTTTTCTACTGTATTATTTACTCCATGTGTAACTCTGTGTTGTCGTATATGTCGAACTGCTTTACTTTATCTTGGCCAGGACGCAATTGTAAATGAGAATTTGTTCTCAACTTGCCTACCTGGTTAAATAAAGGTGAAATAAAATAAATAAATATAAACTGATTATATAGGCTACATGTGAGCAGACCAACACCAGTGCTGGCCTGGCAGGCACATGATCAGGGATATCCCGAAGCAGTGGTGGCTCCCTTAAACACCATCTAAGTTGGAGGTCTGACTCATGTTGTGGAGTTAGTTAAAGCCATAAGTTAACTGCATAGCTATCCGTTCCAAACCAGAGCCAAAATACGGGGCAGGAAACCTGCAGTGGGGGGCTATTAGTTATCAGTGGACCTTCTCTCTTGGAGTGCCCTCCAGTGCAGTAAATGCATCAAAGTGCTCAGTGATGCGTGCAGTGATGCGTGCAGCTGTGAAATGTGGAGTAATTGGCTTTGCCCTGGCATAGAGAGCTTGTGTCATGTGCTCAACTGGGTACAGCCCAGATGGAATTCGGCTTCTCAGGTTAAATTTTAATTCCTTTGGCTATCTATACGCTTAAGCCAAGGGCTCTAAAACTAGCAGCACATGGCAGTGTAGCTAATCTCTTCCTATGGGAAAAGAGGATATTTTGTCTTGCATTGAGTGTTTATCCATTGATACTCTTAGTTAGATTATTCATGTGCATTCATGCATGTTGCGACCGGACTTTTGACCGAAGAATCTTAGTTCCACAATGGTTGGGAATGATTACTTGTGGTGGGCGAGGGAGAGGTTGTTATTGTAAAGTGGGCAAGGGAGAGGTTGTTATTGTAAAGTGGGCGAGGGAGAGGTTGTTATTGTAAAGTGGGTGAGGGAGAGGTTGTTATTGTAAAGTGGGCGAGGGAGAGGTTGTTATTGTAAAGTGGGTGAGGGAGAGGTTGTTATTGTAAAGTGGGCGAGGGAGAGGTTGTTATTGTAAAGTGGGCGAGGGAGAGGTTGTTATTGTAAAGTGGGCGAGGGAGAGGTTTTGTTTGTAAAGTGGGCAAGGGAGAGTTTGATATTGTAAAGTGGGCGAGGGAGAGGTTGTTATTGTAAAGTGGGTGAGGGAGAGGTTGTTATTGTAAAGTGGGCGAGGGAGAGGTTGTTATTGTAAAGTGGGCGAGGGAGAGGTTGTTATTGTAAAGTGGGCGAGGGAGAGGTTGATATTGTAAAGTGGGCGAGAGAGATGGTTAATGTAAAGTGGGCGAGGGAGAGGTTGTTATTGTAAAGTGGGGGTGACTGGGCCGACTTCACAAAGATAATCAGTCAAATCTTTATTTAGAAATGAATGACTCTAGGAAAGGGAAAACATTTTATTTGAAGGAAATATGAATTCATATCTTCGAAATAAAAATCCCAGTAGTTATCAACCACCTTTCTTTCATCCATCCTGTGTTTTCAGATCAGTATACCAAAGGAGATTAGGATAGGAGTCTATAAAAACAACACCTGTTGAGAAGCTGGCTCCACTCTGATTACGTCTGCCTGCCTGCCTGCCTGCCTGCCTGCCTGCCTGCCTGCCTGCCTGCCTGCCTGCCTGCCTGCCTGCCTGCCTGTCTGTCTGTCTGTCTGTCTGTCTGTCTGTCTGTCTGTCTGTCTGTCTGTCTGTCTGTCTGTCTGTGTCTGCCTGTCCTGCCTGCCTGCCTGCCTGCCTGCCTGCCTGCCTGCCTGCCTGCCTGCCTGCCTGCCTGCCTGCCTGCCTGCCTCCAGGAGTGTACTGGACCCAGCTGATCTCTCTCTCTCTCTCTACTTCTCAACCAAACTTTACTCTAAAGTCCAACAGGTATTTGTTGTTATCAAAGCGGTTCCAAAACCAAACCATTTGCTTCTGTAACTAACACAGTTGTAAGAAGTATTAGACATGGGTAAACTGTAACATTTTGAATAGAATTATGTTTTTGTGACTGTAAACGAAGGACAGTAGAGCTTGTAGAACATGTCTGTCTTCATATTTTGTGCAGGAGGTGCTGCTTATGTTAGGAATGTACTGGGTCGTTTTATTAATGGCCTCTAAAACTAGCAGCACAGTGTAGCTAATCTTCTCCTATGGGCAAAGAGGATATTTTGTCTTGCATTGGAGTGTTTATCCATTGATACTCTTAGTTAGATTATTCATGTAGATTATTCGTAGCACGCGCTCCAGCAGGTATATTTCACTGGTCACCCCCAAAGCCAATTCCTCCTTCGGCCGCTTTTCCTTCCAGTTCTCTGCTGCCAATGACTGGAACGAACTGCAAAAATCCCTGAAGCTGGAGACTCATATCTCCCTCACTAGCTTTAAGCACCAGCTGTCAGAGCAGCTCACTGCACCTGTACATAGCCATCTGTAAATAGCCCATCCAACTGCCTCATCACCATATTGTTATTTATTTGATTTATTTTGCTCCTTTGCACCCCAGTGCCGCTACTTGCACACTCATCTTCTGCACATCTATCACCCCAGTGTTTAATTTGCCATACTGTAATAATTTCGCCATTATGGCCTATTTATTGCCTCACCACTCTTATCCTACCTCATTTGCACACACTGTATATATCAAATCAAATGTATTTATATAGCCCTTCTTAGATCAGCTGATATCTCAAAGTGCTGTACAGAAACACACTCTAAAACCCCAAACAGCAAGCAATGCAGGTGTAGAAGCACGGTGGCAAGGAAAAACTCACTAGAAAGGCCAAAAGTCTGGTCTGGGACAGGTAGGTCTGGGACAGGTAGCACGTCCGGTAAACAGGTCAAGGTTTCATAGCCGCAGGCAGAATAGTTGAAACTGGAGCATATATATATAGACTTTCTCTATTGTATTATTGACTGTATGTTTGTTTATTCCATGTGTAACTCTGTTGTTGTTTGTGTCGCACTGCTTTGCTTTATCTTGGCCAGGTCACAGTTGTAAATGAGAACTTGTTCTCAAATAGCATACCTGGTTAAATAAAGGTTGAATAAAAAATGAATAGCTTATTAATGCAAGTGCGCACCAGCAAGAGGCCGTTGTTTGGTTAGCGATGCTTCTGTAGCGCTCAAGTTAATGCAGAGTTTACAAAGCAAATGGCGACTGGATTGATGCAAATAATCATGATATCACTCACTTCTTTGTAGTTAACATTTAATTGAGAAGGATTTTCCTCATTTAATTGAGGAAGACTTTCATACCAAAAGTAGGCTATCATTAGTGTAATCGCTAATGGCTACACATAGGCACAAACACACACACACAGGGGTGTTCCTGTGCCCTTTCAGAAATCACTGATGCATGTAGTTCATGTCTTATGATTAACTTAGACAAATTCATGAATTTTCTAAGTTCAATACATTTAGTTGATTTCCTGCTCAATACCTTTTTTATATTGTTGAATTTTGTTTTAATGTCTGGATTCCGTGTTTCAGTCCGCTTTCTCCGCAAGGCAGATTTTATAGGGCACTATGTTTCCAAATGCATTTGTGACACAAATCCCATCCAAGTTATGGGACCGATATTAGCATTTTTAACTCATCATGTTCAAATCATGGGATTTGTGCCACAAAAGCTAAAATGTTAGCATTTGGAACAGTGCCAGGGAAATACAACCAAAGCATGGATTGCTGTCATACCTTGTCCATTGGCTGCTTACAGGGTAAGGAAACCAAGGTGATTTTGTAATTTGGGTGAACTATCCCTTTAAGTTGTTGGTTTCCGTGCTGTTAGCTGGGGTTTGATCCTTGTGTGGAATTTGTTTGTGTGGTCACAGAGAGATGATTGGGGTTTGATCCTTATATGGAATGTGTTTGTGTGGTCACAGAGAGATGATTGGGGTTTGATCCATATGTGGAATGTGTTTGTGTGGTCACAAAGAGATGAGTGGGAATGTTTGATCCTTATGTGGAATGTGTTTGTGTGGTCACAGATGTGGAATGTGTTTGTGATGATTGGGGTTTGATCCTTATGTGGAATGTGTTTGTGTGGTCACAAAGAGATGATGGGGTTTGATCCTTATGTGGAATGTGTTTGTGTGGTCACAAAGAGATGATTGGGGTTTGATCCTTATGTGGAATGTGTTTGTGTGGTCACAGAGAGATGATTGGGGTTTGATCCTTATGTGGAATGTGTTTGTGTGGTCACAGAGAGATGATTGGGGTTTGATCCTTATGTGGAATGTGTTTGTGTGGTCACAGAGAGATGATTGGGGTTTGATCCTTATGTGGAATGTGTTTGTGTGGTCACAGAGAGATGATTGGGGTTTGATCCTTATATCGAATGTGTTTGTGTGGTCACAAAGAGATGATTGGGGTTTGATCCTTATGTGGAATGTGTTTGTGTGGTCACAGAGAGATGATTGGGGTTTTATCCTTATGTGGAATGTGTTTGTGTGGTCACAGAGAGATGATTGGGGTTTGATCCTTATGTGGAATGTGTTTGTGTGGTCACAAAGAGATGAGTGGGGTTTGAGGTGTTAAGACCTGCCCCCTCCTCCTTAGCCTAATAACTCTCTCTCTCTCTCTCTCTCTCTCTCTCTCTCTCTCTCTCTCTCTCTCTCTCTCTCTCTCTCTCTCTCTCTCTCTCTCTCTCTCACTCACTCACTCACTCACTCACTCACTCACTCACTCACTCACTCACTCACTCACTCACTCACTCACTCACATACACACACACACATCCTTCTGGTTTATTGGTTCAAAGAGGCTGCTTGTTCCCAGTTGCCATCTTCATGTTTGTAACCTGATATTCTTTATTCCAGTATTGTTTTAAAGAGTTGAGAAGTGAGGAAAGGTTCAGACATGTGTATGTGTGTGTTCTTATCTCTTGCCTTGCCCTGTGTCAGACTCATTGACCTGTGTGACCTGCAGTGAGATGTTGATCAAACGCTGGTCAGGTCATTCTTCCATAGGTGTTTACAAGGCAGGTGAAATAGATTTAGACTACAAATGCTGCTGATTGAGCTTAAGAGAAACATTAGGAGGTGAATGACAATCAATGGATTAATGATGACAAAAGTTCCTTTAACTGTTTAATTGTTAACCTTCATGTGCAGGTACAATACCTGGGTAAACGAGAGACTAGAAGTATATCAAAAGATTAGAACAACAAGCAAATACATTTTTGAAAACCTTACATCAGATTTGAAGAGAAAGTTAGTCTTACCCCCAGTTAAAGTTCTTTTACACTAAAGCTACCTTATTCAGGACATAATATGTAACTAGTCTCTGACTGGTCTTCTGGTAATCCACACATTATCCAATGTCGCTGATTCCAGGGCTGACATGAAGGAAGTGCTGCGTTTACAGTGACCTTTGACCCTCTGTTGCTCACAATGACCCTTGCACAGCACACCACCATTCTTGCAGCTCAATACCAACTTTACAGTTCACCAACACAGCACCGTCATTGTGTGTATCGTGTCGTGTCCCAGTCAACAAAACAAAACACCCCTTTCCCTAGATTATCCATCTTAACCATTGACTTTCCAGCCTCATTCACTGTCGTTTCTTTGTTTTTTGGGGGATGATTATGAAGCCTGCCGACTGGCTACTTGAGGCTTTTAATACCCTGAGCATAAAAGGCTCTCAGACAGCCTATTTTCTTTAAAGCAGCAGCAGCCACGTCAGTCAGAAGCAGCTCTTAAGAGGCCTGCATTTGGCAGATGCACAGACTAAGACGAACGGCGAGTGCAGGACTTACCTTTTGAAGTACTGCTGGGGTGAAGGGAGGGGAAATACTGTTATGGATATATGCCTGTTTAACCCTACAGTCACCTGCGGCTGGCAGCTTATCCCAGACCTCGTTGACCCTGTCCACAACTCCACACTTCATAACAGCAATCAACAGCTGTTTCAGAATGTTCCTAGTATGCAGAGGGGGTCCAGATTGTGGTAGTCATGTAACTGTTTTTTTTTTAGCTCAAATCAAATAAAAAACTATCCATGCTTATTTGCTTCGCTTAGCTGATCTTGGCTGAGAGACTGACAAAGAAGCCCCACAATAGAGAGAACACACTGTCTGATGTCAGTCGTCGTATGTGAATGTTTTGTAATCGGCGCAATCGGTCGGCCCTAGATCGTATTTTAAAAAAGTATGCAATTGATGAGGCAGAACTCAAATGCCTGTTAAAATACTAATCAGAGAGAGTGTCTCTTTAGCTTTGCTGAAGCAGGGATGACGAATGCTTGACAGTGTCCCTCTCATCCTTAGAAAATTCAGCTGTTAATTAAAAATGCATTGCCAAAGACGACATCTTGATTTAAAGGCCTGGCACTCATGTTTATTTTTAGCTTCTCTATTAGATTGTGAGCACGTTTCCCAAAGAGAGCATTTCCCATCTGCCTCCTCAGGACTCCTATCCTGAGAATAGGGCTCTCTTTCTTTAGCTGACCTAAGATAGGAAAAATCATATGCTGTTAATTGCTAGGTTTTCCTTAACACTGGGGCAAGATGTACAAATTCACTGTTCTTACTGGTTTGTTACAGACAGAGGGTCCTCTTTGCCACATATGGCCCTCTTGAAGTCACACCAGACTCTTCCACACATAAACCTGTCTTTACATGTGACTCACATGTTACACATACAGCAAGACGTACTGCCTGTGGTCCGCCACTCGGGTGACCAGCTGGCATGACTCAGTGTTTGGTTGACGCTCGTAGGATTGCCATGGAGGAGGGCCAGGAATGCCCACGACTAATGAGCCAGCCCAGTGCGCTCTGTGATCCGTGCGTGCTAGAGCTGAGTTAGTACTTATATCCCTGGATATTGGCTCACTGCAAGGCAAGCTGACATGGGATAACTTCAAGCTGATACTTCAGCCTCTCTCTCTTTCTCTCTCTTTCTCTCTCTTTCTCTCTCTCTCTCTCTCTCTCTCTCTCTCTCTCTCTCTCTCTCTCTCTCTCTCTCTCTCTCTCTCTCTCTGTCTCTCTCTCTCTCTCTCTCTCTCTCTCTCTCTGTCTCTCTCTCTCTCTCTCTCTCTCTCTCTCTCTCTCTCTCTCTCTCTCTCTCTCTCTCTCTCTCTCTCTCTGTCTCTCTCTCTCTCTCTCTCTCTCTCTCTCTCTCTCTCTCTCTCTCTCTCTCTCTCTCTCTCTCTCTCTCTCTCTCTCTCTCTCTCTCTCTCTCTCTCTCTCTCTCTCTCTCTCTCAGAGAGTGGGAGATGGGCTGATGGCAGATAAGGCCATCGATTAGAAGGCTCTGGGGAACAGGAATAGAGATAAAGGGAAGGAGAGGGGAGCCCAGCGTCTAAGGGTGTTTTCACATATAGTCCACTTTAAAATAACCAATCTTAGTCCTCTTTAAAGTGATCTCTGGGGTAAAAAAAAGCTTTGTATTCACACTGCCCTTGCCTTTGAGTGAGGACTCAGCTCTCTTGCCAGTTCACATTAACATTTTTGTTGTCCGAGTCCTCTTTCTATTACATAGTTCAGGACAATCATACCATTTAGGAAGCTAATAGATAATTATAATCCATAACATAATATTAACACGTAAATATTACTTGTAACAGGATAAATAGCAGAAGAATAACTGCAGATTGAATAATGCTTAAAAAGTATACTCAATGTAGGCTACTGCCCCTTTATAAAAGCCCCCCCTTTTCGATTTTCGAAAAGTCCAACTGCCTGTAGCTCAGGCCCTGAAGCAAGGATATGCATAATCTTGGTACCATTTAAAAGCGAACACTTTGAAGTTTGTGGAAATGTGAATTGAATGTAGGAGAATATAATACAATAGATCTGGTAGAAGAAAATACAAAGAAAAACAACAACTTTTTTTGTACCACCATCTTTGAAATGCAACAAAGTTCCCAGTTCTAGCTGTCACTCTGGTTATAGTTCCGATGGTGTCGACAAAATGGCAGCAGTGTATGTGCAACGTTTCAGACGGATAACTTGAGTATGAGCAAACTGCACGACAGTTAGTGCGATGTCACCCAGGTACATTTGCGCAAAGACATTTGCATTCATATAAAATTTTTCTGCAAGAATATCATCAAATCTGTGTACTTGGACTGATTCAGCTTTTCCAGTATTAGTAGCCATATTATAAGTTCAACATTTGCAAAACAACCAGTTTTCACAACTTCATAACTCTGAATATTCTTTAAATTTTTGTCCAAAAGGGAAAGGCATGCTGTTGCACAAGGTTAGTAGCTACATTTTACGACAGATACTCCGGTAAAGCCCCGCTCATTGGCTATCTAGCTAGCTTTGTTTGACCCTGATTGGTGCTTATTTGACAAAGTTAGAGTCATTCAAGTGAAGACCGCCCGCGTCATTGGCGTGCCATGAAGGCATCGCTCTCTGACCCAATATGGTGTCCTATAGGATATACTACACCCCTAATGATATAGTGAAGTCTGGTTATGTTCTAGGACCTCTGAGGAATACATACGAATGTGATTTGACTTGTTGAAACAACGTTTAGGGTTACATTTTCACAGATTCCCTTCTTTGCAAATTGAACGAGTGGAAATACAAAATTGATCGTGGATGCTACATGGACCCTTTTAGGATATGAAAAATGATTTTATCTAACAAAATGACACTTCATGTTATCTCCGGGAACCATTGGATGATAAACCAGAGCAAGATTTCAGAATGTAAGTGCACATTTCACCTTCAGAGGTGAATTTATCAAACCAATCGCAGTGAAAAAAAGTGTTTTGTTGTTAGGAGCTCTCAAACAATAGCATGGCATTTTTTCGCAGCAATAAATTCTGTAAATTGGACAGTGCTGTTATATTAACAAGAATTTAAGCTTTCAGCTGATATAAGACACATATATGTACCGACATTTGTTGTTTCTCTAAAATCTGCATGCAGCGCCACGTGTCATGATCGACTTACAACTGTAACTGTCCCGTTGACGGGACGCCTATCCCATACGAAGTCTATTAGAGCTTGCATTGATTTGGTACCCTATGATGTGATTCTCACCAAATATGTTGGCATTTTCTCACATTATTCAAACCTCACAATCAAAAAAATAAAGCTCTTTCATAGCCTATAGATCACGTCACCAACAAATCATTTAAACATTGTGTCAGTACCAAACCTTTGGGGAATTTCCGTGCATCCTTGACAATCTCTACTCAATGATCAAAAACATCACATTTTTTTATGCGAACCTGCCTGTGCATCTTCTCTCATTTGTCGCACCAATGCTAAGGATTATGGGCAAGGGAACATTGTTGCAGTAGCCTAGTGTGTGGTACTGGAATAATGACAAGCGATCCTGGAGCGCTTTGTGTTCACATTGCACTAAAAAAGGGAATCGGACCGTGGACTTCAAGCAAACCGAACTCAGTCCACCTCTCGGGAAGGTCTCAGTTCGGTTTGCTCCGGGAGCTATTTTGAGGAGTCTGAGTTCTTTTCCAGTGTTTACACTGCACAAAAACATTAAGCGAACCGCATTAAGGGTTTTGACTGTCCTCTCAGAGCAGAGAGGGGAGTTGTCTATGGAGATGTTTACAGGCATGGTCATTGGAACCCCCCTAAGCCCCCTGTGTGACAGCGTTTGATTGACTCTCCATCAGGAAGCAGGAAAACCATGTGTCGTCGTCCATGGGTGGCATGACGCATTTGTCTAAAGCGTTATCTGGCTCCATAAGTGGTTCAATCCAGGAGACGGTGTAAATAGGCATTATTTTGACTCTGTTTTTTCATGTGCATTGAATCTGTATGAAGCTGCACCTCCAAACAATGCTGCTCAATTGTCTGTAGCGAGAGGCCACATTAACTAGTGTTTGTCAATTGAGACAAACTTGCAGTTAATAGTGTCCATTGTGCTACTAGTGAAGTTCTATTATACTTGAAATGCCAGTATTTCTTGCATAATGAGTCATTGAAATATGATAATAATAGGTTTTTATTGACACATGGAAATAAGAATACGTAACACTTGGGCTTGAAATTGCTGTTATACTTGTGTAGTAACACTGTAGTATTAACACATTGTAATTGCATTTTTGTTATTTATTTATTTTTATTTTACGTTTATTTTACTAGGCAAGTCAGTTAAGAACAAATTCATATTTTCAATGACAGCCTAGGAACAGTGTCTGTTCAGGGGCAGAATGACAGATTTTGTACCTTGTCAGCTCAGGGATTTGAACTTGCAACCTTTCGGTTACTAGTCCAATGCTCTAACCACTAGGCTACCCTGCCACCCTTATAACACAAGAGGAACAGTGACTACAATACCATTTGCATAACTAAAATGACTTTAGTTTATGTTGCGATACTAGTCAAAAAACACTAGCATAACATTTGATAATATAAATGCAATTATGGACTGGTGTTTGTAATATTTTGTATTACAAATTCAAACCTTTTTATGCTCCCTTCAGTTGTTAAAGTAAATTAATTCAAATTGTATTTCTTTATGTGATTAAGGTTTAATTTTCTGACTTTAAATTGCCTGCTTGAAACTAATGGTGTTGCAGTAGAGCAGCAGGTGTCCTTAGAGAATCTGTTCAACTGTTGAATGTGTTTTGGGACCACGGCAGGATGGTCCCAAAACCAGGGGACCACGTTGGAAACAAGTGAATTTCATGTTATCCCCAGGGTAATACTCGGTGCATCTTTTTCCCTCAGAAAATAAAATCAATCATTTAGAATTTCAAACTGTAATCCTGAACCCTTTCCTCTATTGTTCATAAACCAGTGACAAACTGTCTAATGGTTTGATGTAGTTTCCTTTCACCTAAGATGGTGTCATCAACAGCCAAAGGTTTTGACACCAAAGCAGCAGTTGGCTAGCGTTTACTGTGACTTGTTTTCCGAGTGGGACAAAAAATCTGGGTGGCTAGCCTGGGTTGTAAGGGGTGGCTAGGCTTGTGGGGTGGTAAGGGGAAGCCTCGGGTGTGTCTGTGCTGCTGTAGGCCATGTTATCTGCGTGTGAAACCTTCCTCTCTGCACAGACCAGGCTGCTACTCACCTCCTGCTGACATCAAGTGAAGGTCTGGAGAGATCAGACAGAGTAAACTGCATGGCCCACTACCTCACTCTCAATTAGCAGGGCTACCATTCAATTGGTGTGTGTCTGTGTGTGTGTTCCCTGCCCAGCTTCCTCACCCAGGTTGTCACTGACTCTGGGCATCTGCAACAAATAAAATAATCAATCAAGTCCTTTAGGGCAGCAGCTGCACTGGATGTAATTGTTCCTTTTCTGCCATTAACGTTGATTTAGTTTTCCTTGTAGTGGGTGGAGTTTTCCTTGTAGTGGGTGGAGTTTTCCTTGTAGTGGGTGGAGTTTTCCTTGTAGTGGGTGGAGTTTTCCTTGTAGTGGGTGGAGTTTTCCTTGTAGTGGGTGGAGTTTATCTTGCTGCCTAGTTTCCTTCTGCATTACTGTCAAGCTTATGTCCTTCCTAGCCAGCCAGCCAGCCAAGCACATCCCTCTCCCAATGATCCTCCGTTGTTAGGCGGAAACCATATGGTTGGCTCCCTGATCCTATTTCAAAGGGTTTACCTTGGGGGTGGCGTGCGTGTTTGTGTGTAGCTGGCTGAGAGGGCTGCTCTCTGCTAATGACCCAGGCTTGCCCTTCTGCCCCTGGCTGTACTGAGCCTCTGCTGCAGCAGCATCTTCACCGTATAGGACCTAGGCTAACTAAGCCCCCTTCGTCCTTCCTAGCTAAAGAGCAGGACTGACTCCGGGGGCACATACAGCTTTGTAACTCCAACACAATACCTTGCAGTACAGTTAATGGGGGCTCTTACTCCTACAGGACCAAGAGCCTCTTCTGTGTTAGAGAGCAGATAAAGAAGGCAGGAGAAGCCAGGCTGAATGAACTGTGCTGTGTGTGTAGCAGTACACTAGCTGAATGAACTGTGCTGTGTGTGTAGCAGTACACTAGCTGAATGTACTGTGCTGTGTGTGTAGCAGTACACTAGCTGAATGTACTGTGCTGTGTGTGTAGCAGTACACTAGCTGAATGTACTGTGCTGTGTGTGTAGCAGTACACTAGCTGAATGTACTGTGCTGTGTGTGTAGCAGTACACTAGGTGAATGTACTGTGCTGTGTGTGTAGCAGTACACTAGCTGAATGTACTGTGCTGTGTGAGTAGCAGTACACTAGCTGAATTTACTGTGCTGTGTGTGTAGCATGTAGCTGAGTGTACTGTGCTGTGTGTGTAGCAGTACACTAGCTGAATGTACTGTGCTGTGTGTGTAGCAGTACACTAGCTGAGTGTACTGTGCTGTGTGTGTAGCAGTACACTAGGTGAATGTACTGTGCTGTGTGTGTAGCAGTACACTGGCTGAGTGTACTGTGCTGTGTGTGTAGCAGTACACTAGCTGAATGTACTGTGATGTGTGTAGCAGTACACTAGCTGAATGTACTGTGATGTATGTAGCAGTACACTAGCTGAGTGTACTGTGCTGTGTGTGTAGCAGTACACTAGCTGAATGTACTGTGATGTGTGTAGCAGTACACTAGCTGAGTGTACTGTGCTGTGTGTGTAGCAGTACACTAGCTGTACACTAGCAGAACAGAGGGAAGAGGCAGGCGCCCAAACCTTTGGGTTGTGTCTACAGGGAACTGTAGTGTCTGTTGTGTTTTCTTCCCCTCTCGTCTCATGTACTTTGAAGAGAGATTAAGAGAGATTAAATAAAATATTTTATTTCTGTTGGAAGAGAAAATAAGGAGATATAGAGAATCATTGACTTTACAGACACACACACACACACACACTTTGCAGCATACAGGCAGAACAGCATTCCACTGTGTGTCTGTGTTTTTGACTGTGCGAGCCAGGAGGGACACAAAAGAGTTGTGCTCTAAACCATTATCTGCCATCATTCCCCTGGGCCTCCACTGTCTACGGCTGATCGATCCTGACATAGCTGCTGTGATGCGCTGTGTGTGTTAACGTGTGTGTTAAAGTGTGTGGTGAATGTACTGTGTGTACGTGTGTGTTATAGTGTGTGCGCTGGTATCTGCATGTATTACTCTGTGTAAGTAAAGTGTGTGTAATTGTGTTCGATATTCTCTCTCTGTGTGTGTGTGTGTGTGTGTGTGTGTGTGTGTGTGTGTGTGTGTGTGTGTGTGTGTGTGTGTGTGTGTGTGTGTGTGTGTGTGTGTGTGTGTGTGTGTGTGTGTGTGTGTGTGTGTGTGTGTGTGTGTGTGTGTGTGTGTGTGTGTGTGTGGCCCCGGTTATTTAGTATTGCTTGCCTGGAGGGGTTTGCTAATATTAGCCTGTACGATCATTAACATTTCTAATGAACGCAATTCCATTATTGCTGAGATGAATGAGGGGATGATGTCACAGGCTTTTGATTTATTAGATGAGCGGGGCAACGGTGGGAGAACGGCAACAAAAACATGATTGAGTTTAGCTCACAGTCCTCTCACTTGAACATCTAATACAATTAGAGTCCATTTCAGTCCTCTCACTTGAACATCTAATACAATTAGAGTCCATTTCAGGCCTCTCACTTGAACATCTAATACAATTAGAGTCCATTTCAGTCCATTTCAGGCCTCTCACTTGAACATCTAATACAATTAGAGTCCATTTCAGGCCTCTCAGAACATCTAATACAATTAGAGTCCATTTCAGGCCTCTCACTTGAACATCTAATACAATTAGAGTCCATTTCAGGCCTCTCACTTGAACATCTAATACAATTAGAGTCCATTTCAGGCCTCTCACTTGAACATCTAATACAATTAGAGTCCATTTCAGGCCTCTCACTTGAACATCTAATACAATTAGAGTCCATTTCAGGCCTCTCACTTGAACATCTAATACAATTAGAGTCCATTTCAGGCCTCTCACTTGAACATCTAATACAATTAGAGTCCATTTCAGGCCTCTCAAATTCATGTGCTTCTTTGGGACTGTGATAGCATGAAGACATCAATTTGTCAACGGAAATGAACTGACCTTGTTTAACACTCAGCAAATGGGAACCCAATGTGGCATAAGATGGCTGCCATATGTAATGCAAGGGGCATGGTGCTTTAAATCAATCTTCATCCAATCAACCTGGATCCAATAACTGAAAAGAGCCAGGGACCCAATCAACTGGTCAATAGATTAAACCCTGCTAACATTTATAACATGCCGCTTGTCCAAGGGAAAAGAAATACCTTGAGACCGGTGTTCAAACATGTTTGTCATGAATATGGGTCATAGGTGTTGTGAGGGGAAGTCCAGTAACAAGCAGAGAGACACTGTAGATGTTGATCTAGCAGTCCATCAGAACAGCTGTCATTATAGTTGTCCCAGCTTTGGGGAAAACACAACATCCAATCAGTTATTTTCGGTTTTGAAACTGTGCTTGACTTCACCCTCTAACAATGTTCCCGAAACAATGTATTGGCCTTGTGAGGATTCTGTGCAACTTCCAATGTGCATTATTAACTGTGAACACTGAGGCTGTACCCAGTTTAAGTTACAGTTTCAGACAGTGGCCAATAGGCTATTGTGGCTATTTAAGCATAATGTAGGCCTATCAGAGTGACCTATCAACAAAACTAATGAAGCAAATGACATAACATTTCCACATGGATATGGCTGTTGACTATGATATCGCCTACAATAGCCAATATATGGTGTTCAATGTAGGCCTGCATTCCATTTTTAACCCATAAGAGTCTAAGCCCTGTCTAAGCTGGGGAATTGTTTTAAGAAGGTCATACCAAGTATCATTTAGCTATTTGATTTTGAATTTTAAGACCACTAGAAATATCCAGAAAATATACAGTACCAGTCAAATGTTTGGGCACCTGCTCATTCAAGGGCTTTTCTTCATTTGTACTATTTTCTACATTGTAGAATAATAGTGAAGACATCAACGCTATGAAATAGCGAATATCGAATCATGTAGTAACCCAAAAAAGTGTTAAACAAATTCTTCAAAGTAGCCACCACACTCTTGGCATTCTCTCAACCAGCTTCATGAGGTAGTCACCTGTAATGCATTTAAATTAACAGGTGTGGCTTGATAAAAGTTAATTTGTGGAATTTATTTCCTTCTTAATGTGTTTGAACCAATCAGTTGTGTTGTGACAAGGTATACAGAAGGGGTGGCATATTTAGTAAAATACCAAGTCCATATTATGGAAGGTCAGTCAATGCAGAACAGTTCAAGAACTTTGAAAGTTTCTTTAAGTACAGCCACAAAAACCATCAAGCACTATGATGAAACTGGTTCTCATAAGGACCGCCACAGGAAAGGAAGACCTGGAGTTACCTCTGCTGCAGAGGATAAGTTCATTAGAGTTACCAGTCTCAGAAATTGTAGCCCAAATAAATGCTTCACAGAGTTCAAGTAACATATCTCAACATCACCTGTTCAGAGTCGACTGCGTGAATCAGGCCTTCATGGTCTATTTGCTGCAAAGAAACCACTACGAAAGGACACCAATAATAAGAAGAGACTTGCTTGGGCCAAGAAACACGAGCAATGGACATTAAACCGGTGGAAATCTGTACTTTGGTCTGAAGAGTCCATATTTGAAATGTTAGACTCCAACTGCTGTGTCTTTGTGAGACGCAGAGTAGGTGAATGGATGATCTCTGCATGTTTAGAGGGAACACTGCTCCCTAGTAACGGTGGAAGATTCATATGTATGAAAACCCATTAAGAAGCAGTCAGTTGTATAATTACCTCTCACGGTGATAACTGAACTATTTAATGAGAGAGATTTTTGTTCAGCTGATATTTACAGCACATGCAGTATCAACTGTACCACGTCCACTTGCAATCTCCTCCATGCCTGCTAGGCTAGCCCAGGCCAGAGCAGCCATGTATATCCTCACTGATAGAGGCAGAGCCAATATGAATTAGGCAGGGGATTGGAGGCCTTTTATAATATATAAGTCTGGATGCCATCAACTACCTCTGATCTTCTGCCCCTGAGCAAGGCAGTTTCCTGGGCAACAAAGACGTGGATGTCAATTAAGGCAGCCCCCAGCACCTCTCTGATTCAGAGGGTTGAAGGCATTAGGTCGAAGTCATTCAGTTGTACAACTGACTAGGTATCCCCCTTTCCCCATCTCCAACACTCTAGTGCTGCTAACATGCTCAAACAACCACCATAAATCTTAAGGGCTACTGCTTGGAACACAGTAATGAAGTTCTCTATGAGGCTTGACAGACACAGACCAATTCTTCTACTGACCAAACACACAAGCACGCACACACACACACACACACACACACACACACACACACACACACACACACACACACACACACACACACACACACACACACACACACACACACACACACACACACACACACACACACACACACACACACACACACACACACACATATGCTCACAGCTCTTCCTGGAATAGGGCTGTAATATGATGCCATTGCCAGTAAGACATTTTGCCTTTCAACTCTTGAAGGGAATTAAATGGTATGTCTGTGTGAAGGTTTGACATGACATAAGTCCATAATGGAGAAGAATAACATGTAGGTTTGGAGGCATGTTCCTGCTACCGAACATCCAAACTCCATTCCATCTCATACAGCACAAGTGAACAGCAAACCTGGTTTCAAAAAACAAATAAAGAAACAACTCCCGGTACAACGCCTCTCCCCCATGTGACCTACTTGTTGTGTGTATGTAGTGACGTGTACGTGCAACTGATAGATGCACACACACTACATGTTACTGTTTTTAAATGTATGTCAATTGTAAAGTCTTTTGTCTGTAAATTATTTTTTGTTATGTGTTGGACCCCAGTAAGACTAGCTGTCACCATTGTCATCGGCTAACGGGGATCCTAATAAATCAAATGTTATGACGGATAGGTTTTGGGGTTGTTTATTTGATGTTTAGGTTGAACCTTCTAAGATAAGCAGTCTGTGTTAGCTAATCCTGGGACAGAAAGCCTCCACAGGATGTATTCTCCCTGTTATTATTTCAAATCACACAGGTTTTAGTGTCTCACTCTTTCTGATGAGATTTTTTTTTTAAACAGACTACATAGTACAATTGGGAATGACCAAAAAATTATCAAGACACTCTCTTTCTCACCACAGACATTCACATCATCTTCTTATTCTCTTGCTGTCACCAAATGTATCCTCCTAATCTGATTCTGTAGCGAGATTAGATGGGAGAAAGTGACCCGGTGTGCTGTGGACCCTGTCTCTCTTTCTTAAAACCTTGTCGCGGCTATGTCACCTTGTCGCGGCTATGTCACTTTTCATCCTCTATGTTCTTCTATGCCCTAGGCATGTTGGAACTGCTGCCATTGTGCGTCTGTGACTGTAATTACACTTTTGAATGAAAGAATAACGAGGACGTTGACACATCTGCAGTGCTTTGGAACAAGCAGAGGGACCACTATGCTCGCTGACACCATATTGTCTCTAAAGCCCTGTTTGAACAGCCGTAGGTTGTCTGTCTCTAACACATGCATGGGTGCGTGTGAGCAGGACCATTCATTCACTGTGCTGTGTTGAACCTGTTGAAGGGCTTACTATTATGTCTGTTATTACTGTTTCTGACATTTTAGTCTTGATGTGTTCTTCCCCCATAGAGTTTTAAACAGTATTGTGATGTGAACCCGATGGGATATGTTGTACTACTATACATTAAACTACTACATTCTACAATCCAGAAAGAGAATTGAAACCCAAGCTAAACTATGAAAAAGACATCTCATAGCTGTTAAGAACTTTGAAGTAGTGCTCCTCAATAAATATCTGTTTCACATTGGAATTTTAGGGCAAATGTGAATGAAGTGTTAGTGTCCTGCTTCTCCAGTGGAGCAAATGAGATTCAGTTAGCAGGCTAAGAACGGCTGGCCATAATGTGGAGTCTCTCTCTGGTGCCATCCCTGCAGCACTCTTCGGTGCGGAACTCTTCTTCATTAGTCAGCTAATTGTTGGAGAGGTTGCTCACGGCTACAGCAGATGCTGCTATTTGCAGCATAATAACTGTTTCTGGATATTCCCATTGTAGGAAGTTAGTCACTCGTGACAGACTAGCTGGCCAGCTTTGGTTCTGGGTTCCCAGATGAATAAGAGGTACATGTGGAAGTGTGTCATGTGAATGAAAAGGGCCGAACACGCTGTCCCCTTCACCCCTCTCTCAGCTGCCATTTCTGAGAGGGCTTTGATTCCTTATGCAAGCATATGCTAATTCTTCCCCAAACTATTGTTGTGTATAATAATGTGTATTTTTATATGTCTATGGATGTGTAGTTTACTGTGTACATTGTATATGTATTGATGTATTGTTTATTATGTATTGTTGTGCAAAACAGGGCTCATCTGGAAAAGAGACTTTGGTCTCAGCATTGACTACCTGTAAATAAATAAATACAATTAATTTAACCAGATTCCTGTGCTGAGGTTTGAGCTTTTAAACATAAATAATCCGTTCTTCTAATTAGGCTTGTGAGGAATCCAGATTGGCATACATTCATACTGACCTTGTGCCATCCCAGTATATTGTAATACTGGCACTGAAAGAGCGTTATTCTCAAACCCCACCGAGACTCTGTAATCTGAAGGTTAGCAATGCTAACAAGTACATGTACAATCCCATAACAAATGCCAGATAAATGCTATTGAGCACATTGTGAACATTTTATACAGTCTCTGATATAAACTATTAGCAGGACAGACATCCCCTGCTCATAAATTCATACAAGTAACTAGAAAATGCTGCTCACAGTTTGCTGCAATCACAAAACAAATATTAGACCACAAGGCTCTTGATCCGGGAGGAGATACTCTGCTGTTACCAAGATAAGCTTGATTTTGCAAGAAGCTAACCACTTAGCTAGATAATTATACTGAAAAAATATATAAACGCAACATGTAAAGTGTTGGTCCCATGTTTCATGAGCTGAAATAAAAGATCCCAGAAATGTTCCACACACACACACATATTATTTCTCTAAAATGTTGTGCACACATTTGTTTACATCCCTGTTAGTGAGTATTTCTCCTTTGCCAAGATAATCCATCCACCTGACAGGTGAGGAATATCAAGAAGCTGATTAAACAGCATGATCATTACACAGGTGCACCTTGAGCTAGGGACAATAAAAGGACATTCTAAAATGTGTAGTTTTGTCACACAACACAATGCCACGGATATCTCAAGTTTTGAGGGAGTGTGCAATTGACATGCTTACTGCAGGGATGTCCACCAGAACCGCCTCAAATGTTGTTTTAGAGAATTAGGCAGTACTTCCAACCGGCCTCAAAACCGCAGACCACGTGTAACCATGCCAGCCCAGGACAGTCACATCCGAGACCAGCCATCCATACAGCTGATGAAACTGAGGAGTATTTCTATCTGTAATAAAGCCCTTTTGTGGGGAAAAACTCATTCTGATTGGCTGGGCCTGGCTCCCCTATGCGTGGGCCTATGTCTTCTCAGGCCCACCCATGGCTGTGCCCCTGCCCAGTCACGTGAAATCCATAGATTAGGGCCTAATGAATCTATTTTAATTGACTGATTTCCTTATATGAACTGTACAGCGGTGAAATCGTTACATGTGTTTACATTTTTGTTCAGTATATCTACTAAATTAGCAAACCAAATGCACAACTGCAGAATATTTAGAAATTGTATTAGTTACAAGATATCTAGCTGTTGTGAATTCCATACAGTAACTAGATCATCTGGCGTGTGCTGCACCACAGTGAGTGACTCACAAAGCTATGGTCTCACATTGTTGTGTTCTTGTAAACAAACACCATGTGACTGGGGACTACTGGTAAGCATCATAAAGACAAATAATGTGACAAGTGAAAGGAAGAATGAGATCTGCTTTATCTCCTAAAGCATTGTACAAGTTCAGTGCAGGTATTTATTTAAAAAGTAGCTACAATTATTCAAATGTATTAAAAAACTTAAAAGAAAATAGTTTAATTGGTAGTGACTGTATTGAAAAATCATCCCGTGGCTATATCCAAATACCCTGGTATAAGGTTTACCGCCCAAGCCTACTTCTAATGAGTCTGGCTCAAACCAGCCGAACTCACACGTCCATCCAGGCCGACACCTGGTAGCCCCAGGTGACCTCCTCTTTGAGACTCCCAGGAGCCAGGCGGTACGTGGACCAGGCCGGGCCTAACAGGTCAAGTTTGCCGAGGTGAGGGCCTGGGTCCCTGGGATGAAGGAGGAGTGTGTGTTGAGGATGAATGAGGAGGCCAGGCGTTGTTGGTTAAAACCCAGTAAGTTTAATGTCTGCGCCCAATAGAAATCTAATTAGCATAATACTACAATCCCAACCAAAATCTATGAGTTTATATGTTTTTTTGCATTGGATGCGTCTCAATCCACCACATCCTCATATGTTCCACATCTGTGGTGAAAGGTGACAGAGCTCAAGCTGTATTTGTCAGACCGAGACATCCCAAAAGTTGGTCTTCTCACAAAACCGTCTATAGCTTCCGAACGGTTTGGCCTAAAACAATACAACCCTTCTATGGAAAGATGAGACTCTCACAAACATACTAGTGTTCTCCGTTGTGCTCTACGACCTCCACAGTCGTCTGAAGTAGGTACAGCCGATCTGCCAACTTCTGTCTGTAGTGTCCCAACTGTTTGGGCTACACACCTAATATGACCCGTTAGTGCAAATGTGACACTCATCAAATACTATACTTTTATTTTTTGGGATTCTTCAAGGGGTCTTAAAATTCAAAGTCAAATGGCTAAAATGATCCTTTATATGACCTTCTTAAAAAAAAATCCATATAGCTTTGTAGAACCCCCCCCCCCTCGTCTAAGACAGGGCTTAGACCTTAGACTCTGATGGGTTAATTAGGGAAATGAAAGAGGCCGGGAAAATGGCCAATGCCAGTGCCAGCATAGTGCTGCCTCTGTGTCCACTCAGGTTTCACTTTCAAAGGGGCAGCCTGCCTTTTGTGGTCCACCTCGCTGTCCCAGGGCTACAGCTAACAGACTCCCCCAGCTCTAGCCTTGTGTTTGGTTTATGTGTTGTTTCCTACCGTTTAGGCACATACTTTTTCTTACAGAGAAGGGGGTTGTTTCAAATAAGTAGTGACTGAACTGTTCCAGGCAAAGTTAGCAGTTGCTCTGTTCGGTTTGCTTGAATAGACAGGCGGTGCCATAGCTTATACCGTGTTGGTATGCTATCTGAGTGACTCAAACATAACTCAATCAATGCCATGATATTTTAGGATTGATCTTTTCTAAATACTTTTATATCTGGTTTTAGTCGTTTAAGTTTACACTGGGAACGTTTTACCATCCAGAATATTATTTTCAGAAATGTTTGTAATTTGGAGTGGCGGCAACGATTTAGCAGCATTGAACGCAAACTTTAATATAAATATGTCAGCAATCTAAGCTACTGCCTTTATCTGAGTTGTACATTAACAAACAGGCATTTGTTTTGTGGTCATTGTGGCTATTGTGGGACTAAACTTGCTATTCTTCTCTATAACAAAGGTTGGGTCAAACTGTTTCTGCCTGCAGAGGACGACTCACACTGTGCTGTTCTCTGTGCTGGCATTATATAGTGTTCGTTGTTGTCACAGGTGCATGTTGAATCACCCCCACTATTTTTCCATTAGCTGCTGGAGTCTGGTCACGAGGGCATTGACCTTTTACCCACCTGTGGGGTTTCTGCAACAGTCACCCTACCATGGCTAGTGACAAGTATATGGAAAATGACAGCGGGGGGTGGGGGTTATTGGGTGGATGTATGTATGAACATGGTTTTCATCATAATGATTAAACCATGCATCTGCTAGGTGGCATGTAAGCAAGGGGCAATGCTGACGTCCCACTGTTGACTAGTGAATTACTCAACACTTCTGCTTTTGATTAATGAGGAGAATGAAATCTCCCAATGTTTGAGTGTAATGTGGAGTTACTTCTGCCTGTTCTTCTGAGCTCACAGTACCAGGGTGGAACCAGATCCAGTGTGAGTGTGATTTGTAGCTGTGGGCTGCAGTGTGGACAGTGACAGGTCAGGTCAGGCCTAATGCTGGTTTATTCAGAGGGATGTTTACCTGTCCCTCCCTCCCAGCCAGGACACACACACAGCAACCATAGTAAAAGCATTCCTGTGTTTGTGAAGAGAAAGAGAGCTACAGTGGTTATGATGAGCATGCAGGCTGTGAGAGAGGCAGGCAGGCAGCTGTCTGTGCTACTTGATGGGGGAGACAGAAACCACAAAATGTTGCTGCTGGGACTGCAGATCGTTCACTAGCAGCTTGAAACACATCATGTATTAATAATAAACAGATGAGATATCTTCTGCTTCTCCCTTCAGCCTCCCCTTTTATGGGGGTCTAAAATATGCCTTCAAATGCATTATCGATGCCGTTAACTTCGCGCTGGAAAATAAGGCTTGTTGCTGTCACGAAATTCACCAGGTCGCTGTGTGATCTCATTTGGTGTGAAGCAAGAAATAACATGATTATTGACATTTCAAACATTCCTTTGTTTGATTCTTCTGAATATGACACTGTTGTTTTTGAAGTGATAATGCCCGAGAAGCCGGTGTTTGGAGGATATATTGGCTTGGCACGTGTATTGTTAGGCCCGAGACAAAGTCGAAAAGAAATGTGAGATAATGTCTAGATGCTTTTTATAGTGGCTGGCTGGGCTGATGAGACAGTGGATTGTGCAGTCAGATGGAACAGAGTAAATGGGCATTTTAACATCATAGATTTAGCCTGTGGCAACCTGAGGAATAGACACCAGCCGGAATGCGGTTTTAAACAATCAGCATTCAGGATTAGACCCACCTGTTGTTTAATGAAATGTAACGATGGGACAAGATGAACTGTGGCCCATTTGCAAGAACGTTCCCTTTAAAGTTTATGCTTGAAACAGCAAGCTGGTATTAAAACATATATCTCAAAATATATTTTAAACAGGAAACAGAGGAGTCTTCTGATGTACCGGTTATTCCACTGAGGTGTGTATAGGTTATTCCACTGAGGTGTGTACAGGTTACTCCACTGAGGTGTGTATAGGTTATTCCACTGAGGTGTGTATAGGTTATTCCACTGAGGTGTATAGGTTACTCCACTGAGGTGTACAGGTTATTCCACTGAGGTGTATAGGTTACTCCACTGAGGTGTACAGGTTATTCCACTGAGGTGTACAGGTTATTCCACTGAGGTGTACAGGTTATTCCACTGAGGTTGGTATAGGTTACTCCACTGAGGTATACAGGTTATTCCACTGAGGTGTGTATAGGTTACTCCACTGAGGTGTACAGGTTACTCCACTGAGGTATACAGGTTATTCCACTGAGGTGTGTATAGGTTACTCCACTGAGGTATACAGGTTATTCCACTGAGGTGTGTATAGGTTACTCCACTGAGGTGTACAGGTTACTCCACTGAGGTGTGTACAGGTTATTCCACTGAGGTGTATAGGTTACTCCACTGAGGTGTACAGGTTATTCCACTGAGGTGTACAGGTTATTCCACTGAGGTGTACAGGTTATTCCACTGAGGTGTATAGGTTACTCCACTGAGGTGTACAGGTTATTCCACTGAGGTGTACAGGTTATTCCACTGAGGTGTACAGGTTATTCCACTGAGGTGTACAGGTTATTCCACTGAGGTGTATAGGTTATTCCACTGAGGTGTACAGGTTATTCCACTGAGGTGTACAGGTTATTCCACTGAGGTGTGTACAGGTTATTCCACTGAGGTGTGTATAGGTTACTCCACTGAGGTATACAGGTTATTCCACTGAGGTGTGTATAGGTTATTCCACTGAGGTGTATATAGGTTATTCCACTGAGGTGTGTGTAGGTTACTCCACTGAGGTGTGTATAGGTTATTCCACTGAGGTGTGTATAGGTTATTCCACTGTGGTGTGTGTAGGTTACTCCACTGAGGTGTACAGGTTATTCCACTGAGGTGTACAGGTTATTCCACTGAGGTGTGTATAGGTTATTCCACTGAGGTGTGTGTAGGTTACTCCACTGAGGTGTGTGTAGGTTACTCCACTGCAGTGGGTATAGGTTATTCCACTGAGGTGTGTATAGGTTATTCCACTGAGGTGTACAGGTTATTCCACTGAGGTGTGTATAGGTTATTCCACTGAGGTGTACAGGTTATTCCACTGAGGTGTATAGGTTATTCCACTGAGGTGTACAGGTTATTCCACTGAGGTGTACAGGTTATTCCACTGAGGTGTGTACAGGTTATTCCACTGAGGTGTGTATAGGTTACTCCACTGAGGTATACAGGTTATTCCACTGAGGTGTGTATAGGTTACTCCACTGAGGTGTACAGTTTATTCCACTGAGGTGTGTATAGGTTATTCCACTGAGGTGTATATAGGTTATTCCACTGAGGTGTGTGTAGGTTACTCCACTGAGGTGTGTATAGGTTATTCCACTGAGGTGTGTATAGGTTATTCCACTGTGGTGTGTGTAGGTTACTCCACTGAGGTGTACAGGTTATTCCACTGAGGTGTACAGGTTATTCCACTGAGGTGTGTATAGGTTATTCCACTGAGGTGTGTGTAGGTTACTCCACTGAGGTGTGTGTAGGTTACTCCACTGCAGTGGGTATAGGTTATTCCACTGAGGTGTGTATAGGTTATTCCACTGAGGTGTACAGGTTATTCCACTGAGGTGTGTATAGGTTATTCCACTGAGGTGTACAGGTTATTCCACTGAGGTGTACAGGTTATTCCACTGAGGTGTGTATAGGTTATTCCACTGAGGTGTACAGGTTATTCCATTGAGGTGTGTATAGGTTCTCCACTGAGGTGTGTATAGGTTACTCCACTGAGGTGTGTATAGGTTACTCCACTGAGGTGTGTATAGGTTAGTCCACTGAGGTGTGTATAGGTTATTCCACTGAGGTGTGTATAGGTTACTCCACTGAGGTGTGTATAGGTTATTCCACTGAGGTGTGTATAGGTTACTCCACTGAGGTGTGTATAGGTTATTCCACTGAGGTGTGTATAGGTTATTCCACTGAGGTATATAGGTTACTCCACTGAGGTGTACAGGTTATTCCACTGAGGTGTACAGGTTATTCCACTGAGGTGTGTATAGGTTACTCCACTGAGGTGTACAGGTTATTCCACTGAGGTGTACAGGTTATTCCACTGAGGTGTGTAAAGGTTACTCCACTGAGGTGTACAGGTTATTCCTCTGAGGTGTACAGGTTATTCCACTGAGGTGTACAGGTTATTCCACTGAGGTGTGTACATGTTATTCCACTGAGGTGTGTATAGGTTATTCCACTGAGGTGTGTAAAGGTTACTCCACTGAGGTGTACAGGTTATTCCACTGAGGTGTACAGGTTATTCCACTGAGGTGTGCACAGGTTATTCCACTGAGGTGTACAGGTTATTCCACTGAGGTTTGCACAGGTTATTCCACTGAGTTGTGTATAGGTTATTCGTCTGCGGTGTGTATAGGTAATTCCACTGAGGTGTGTATAGGTAATTCCATTGAGATGTACAGGTTATACCACTGAGGTGTGTATAGGTTACTCCACTGAGGTGTGTATAGGTTACTCCACTGAGGTGTGTATAGGTTACTCCACTGAGGTGTGTATAGGTTACTCCACTGAGGTGTGTGTAGGTTATTCCACTGAGGTGTACAGGTTATTCCACTGAGGTGTATAGGTTATTCCACTGAGGTGTACAGGTTATTCCACTGAGGTGTATAGGTTACTCCACTGAGGTGTACAGGTTATTCCACTGAGGTGTACAGGTTATTCCACTGAGGTGTACAGGTTATTCCACTGAGGTGTACAGGTTATTCCACTGAGGTGTACAGGTTATTCCACTGAGGTGTACAGGTTATTCCACTGAGGTGTATAGGTTACTCCACTGAGGTGTACAGGTTATTCCACTGAGGTGTACAGGTTATTCCACTGAGGTGTACAGGTTATTCCACTGAGGTGTACAGGTTATTCCACTGAGGTGTACAGGTTATTCCACTGAGGTGTGTATAGGTTACGCCACTGAGGTATACAGGTTATTCCACTGAGGTGTGTACAGGTTACTCCACTGAGGTGTGTACAGGTTATTCCACTGAGGTGTGTATAGGTTATTCCACTGAGGTGTACAGGTTATTCCACTGAGGTGTACAGGTTATTCCACTGAGGTGTGTATAGGTTATTCCACTGAGGTGTACAGGTTATTCCACTGAGGTGTGTATAGGTTCTCCACTGAGGTGTGTATAGGTTACTCCACTGAGGTGTGTATAGGTCGCTCTGGATAAGAGCGTCTGCTAAATGACTTAAATGTAAATGTAAATGTATAGGTTACTCCACTGAGGTGTGTATAGGTTACTCCACTGAGGTGTGTATAGGTTATTCCACTGAGGTGTGTATAGGTTACTCCACTGAGGTGTGTATAGGTTACTCCACTGAGGTGTGTATAGGTTATTCCACTGAGGTGTATAGGTTACTCCACTGAGGTGTGTATAGGTTATTCCACTGAGGTGTATAGGTTATTCCACTGAGGTGTGTATAGGTTACTCCACTGAGGTGTGTGTAGGTTATTCCACTGAGGTGTGTATAGGTTACTCCACTGAGGTGTACAGGTTACTCCACTGAGGTGTGTATAGGTTATTCCACTGAGGTGTTTACAGGTTACTCCACTGAGGTGTGTATAGGTTACTCCACTGAGGTGTTTACAGGTTACTCTACTGAGGTGTGTATAGGTTATTCCACTGAGGTGTTTACAGGTTATTCCACTGAGGTGTGTATAGGTTACTCCACTGAGGTGTGTATAGGTTATTCCAAAAAAAAAAAAAAAAATAAAAAAAATATGCCATTTAGCGGATGCTTTTATCCAAAGCGACTTACAGTCATGTGTGCATACATTCTACGTATGGGTGGTCCCGGGAATCGAACCCACTACCCTGGCGTTACTCCACTGAGGTGTGTATAGGTTATTCCACTTAGGTGTACAGGTTACTCCACTGAGGTGTGTATTGGTTTCTCCACTTAGGTGTACAGGTTACTCCACTGAGGTGTGTATTGGTTTCTCCACTGAGGTGTACAGGTTACTACATGGAGGTTGGTATATTGCATTATCAAATGTATGTGGCACAAGACCCCATCGAAAACAAGATGGTATATTTAAAAGATCCTTAGGTGTTGTCCTAAAAATTCCAATTATACAAAAATGTTATTCTCACTTTCGTGTGCGGTATTGAATCTGATTCTTGCATGATTTGGGCAGTGGATAGCAGGCAACACAGCACACAGGTCTCAACCACACAATTTATTGTTCTGCCAGAGATGCAGACTGTTTCAGCAGCCATTGCCACTGAGTGGAGGCAGCTGTACATTGTATTTATGACAAGATCAGGTAGACCAGGCAGGTTTCAGCCCTGAGTTCCAATGGGGGTTCCCTTGGCTCTCATCTGAACTTGTCACTGTGTGTCGGTGCGTAGTCGGTCTATCCAAAAGAAAAATGTCATCAGGACCCCCTTCCCCCTTGAATTCCCCCCATGCCTCCCCGTACTCTTTCCCAGTGATTCCTTGATCTGAAAGTACCCTGTCGGCCCATATCGGAAGACTTGCTGCATGGCAGTAGGTTTGAATCAAACTACAATCGACGGATACATTTTTTATTCCTGGCCATTCTGGAAGAAGGAAATAATGTGTGGAACCAGCCTTTTCTTCTTAGATTAAACTCTTATGCTTTTAGGGTTTATTTTTCCTGCTCTGTTTGAAGTGGGGGATAATATTATTTTGGGGAAGCGTTTCATCTCCAAAAGGCTTGCTGATTAAAAACTGTGAGGGTCTGAGAGATCCTCAAGGTACTGGCTCTCATCTCTCGACCTATCTGTGTGTGAGAGAGGGTTCATGGGTATATTGGTAAACGTGAGTCTGTGTGCGACTCTGTAGGGTGCTGCAGTGTACGAAAGCGTGTGTGTGTGTGCGCGCACACGTTTGTGTGTGTTTGTGTCTTCGTGTGTGTTTCCTTTAAGTGAGATGTGGTTGCCAGTGGCGTCTGGCCTGTCTCATTCATGTGGCTCTCTGCTCCATCTGCTTAGATCACCTGGGGAGAGGCGCTTAAACTGCAGCCCTGTGTGTGTGTGTGTGTGTGTGTGTGTGTGTGTGTGTGTGTGTGTGTGTGTGTGTGTGTGTGTGTGTGTGTGTGTGTGTGTGTGTGTGTGTGTGTGTGTGTGTGTGTGTGTGTGTGTGTGTGTGTGTGTGTGTGTGTGTGTGTGTGTCGGAAATTTGCCTGTCTGTTAATGATCCATCTGCGGCATAATTGCAGGCATGATAAATTAAACAAATACTTCATCCAGTTAACTATTTACCGTATACTCTACATCAGATCAAACTGTCTTCTCATCTCCACACTTTGTTAATAACTTTTATTACCTTTCACACATCATCTGAGTGATTATGTGGCTGTATAAATACTACATTTATTCTCGTGTGTGTGTGTGTGTGTGTGTGTGTGTGTGTGTGTGTGTGTGTGTGTGTGTGTGTGTGTGTGTGTGTGTGTGTGTGTGTGTGTGTGTGTGTGTGTGTGTGTGTGTGTGTGTGTGTGTGTGTGTGTGTGTGTGTGTGTGTGTGTGTGTGTCAGGGGTTTAGGATGTTCTAGTTCGTGTTACATTAGATGCATGTTGACAAACTACACAGTGTGCCTCAATGACCTCCATCTCAGTGGAAATAAATAACCCCTATTTCACAACCTTGCTGTTTTCTGCTGATGGGAATTGTAAAGTGCTTTGCCTTAATCTCCCTCTTAAGGCTGGAGTTAGATGATTGTTAGATGAAAAATGTAATAAATATTGCTATTTAATACAGGAAACCAATCGCATCCCTGCTAAAATGATAGTACCTTTAGTAGTGTAAACAAATCGCACCCCTGCTAAGATGATAGTACCTTTGGTAGTGTAAACAAAAATCACCCCTGCTAAGATGATAGTACCTTTATTAGGGTAAACAAATCGCACCCCTGCTAAGACGATAGTACTTCTAGTAGCGTAACCAAATCACACCCCTGCTAAGATGACAGTACCTCTAGTAGCGTAACCAAATCACACCCCTGCTAAGATGATAGTACCTTTAGTAGTGTAACCAAAGCAGCACCCCTGCTAAGATGATAGTACCTTTAGTAGTGTAACCAAAGCACACCCCTGCTAAGATGATAGTACCTTTAGTAGTGTAACCAAAGCAGCACCCCTGCTAAGATGATAGTACCTTTAGTAGTGTAACCAAATCGCACCCCTGCTAAGATGATAGTACCTCTAGTAGCTTAACCAAAGCAGCACCCCTGCTAAGATGACAGTACCTCTAGTAGCGTAACCAAATCGCACCCCTGCTAAGATGACAGTACCTCTAGTGGCTTAACCAAAGCAGCACCCCTGCTAAGATGATAGTACCTCTAGTAGCTTAACCAAAGCAGCACCCTTGCTAAGATGATAGTACCTCTAGTAGCTTAACCAAAGCAGCACCCTTGCTAAGATGATAGTACCTCTAGTAGCTTAACCAAAGCAGCACCCCTGCTAAGATGATAGTACCTCTAGTAGCTTAACCAAAGCAGCACCCCTGCTAAGATGACAGTACCTCTAGTAGCGTAACCAAATCGCACCCCTGCTAAGATGATAGTACCTTTAGTAGTGTAAACAAAAATCACCCCTGCTAAGATGATAGTAGCACCCCTGCACTTATTGCTCTCATTGCACTGTTAGTATTGATCATTTCTTTGGGACTATGCTTGTTTGTTCATGCTATTGTTTTTAATCCCTTATTGTATTCCCACTCACTCTGAATAAGGGACCAGGCAGCAACTACATGACTATGACAGGAGCTTGCTGTGTGCTGTCTGTGAGGGTCTCGTCTCATACTCTGATCCTCTTCCTCCACTCCAGGTCAGTGACAGACCCCCGGGATGGAAAGCGCGTCGCCCTCAAAAAGATGCCCAACGTCTTCCAGAACCTCGTCTCCTGTAAGAGGGTCTTCCGCGAGCTGAAGATGCTGTGCTTCTTCAAACATGATAATGTGAGTGGGTGGACAGCCTCCCTCCTCCCACCTCAATGTCAATGCCCTCCCCTCTTTTGATCCCTCCCTCTTTCCTTCTCTTCCACCTGTCACCGCCGAACCTTGTTTCTTCCTCTCTGTCCTTTCCTATTCTCTCTCTCTCTCTCTGATCCCTCTCACCCTCCGCTCCCTACATACGTGCCTGACCTCCTCTCCTCTCCACAGGTGCTCTCGGCTCTCGACATCCTACAGCCTCCACACATCGACTACTTTGAGGAAATGTATCCTTAGACTGGCCACAATGTCATTGGTTATGTGGCCTTTATTCATCAAACCCCTTCCTTCTAGTCTCACAATCGTAGGCGTTTAAAAGAACCTCTTGCACATATTCCATGCAATTTTTTTAAGCAGCTTTGTTAGCTATCAGTGAATCTCCCAGGCTGCTGGTTCGTTCCACAGATTAAAGAGGACAGACTTGTTTGCTGTAGATTAAATCTGACCTTGTTGCATTGTTTAGATGGGAGGTCTTGTGTTGTGTCATTGCTGCTAAATTGGCTCAGCCCGTATGGAGTCAGTCCAGATCCAGTCTGAGACCTGCTGGAGATTGTAGACTCTCTCTCTCTATCACCTATTCCCAGTGAAGTCTATGTCTGCTGGGGTTGTTAAAATGGTGAGATTTTACTGAGCTGTCTCATTGACATTATTTTGCCTCCAGGAGTGACAGTTGGGGCGTGGGAGGAGACCGGAGGCAAGGAGCTGTGCTTGCTGATTCAGTGGGAGATAGATAGGGATGATCTACTAGCAGGTAGCATCTACCTCCTTTTCACTCTTATAGGCGGTTGGGGGGTGGTAGTTTGGCTGTTTGTTTACCCACCGCTATCCCCCATATTGGTGCTCATCAGTCGACAGCACTATCAGTTGGAATCGGGTGACTGACTAACTGACTATGGCCTTGGAAAAACGAGTTGAGCCTGCTCCCATTCTGCATGTTCAGGGTGAAGGGAAAGGCACAAGCCTGTCACCGACACCTTTAGTTATCTTTTCCTTGGCGTCCCGGCATTTAACTGCCTAATGGTTTATTTTGAGTGGAGGAGGATGAGGAGGGCGGATGGAGGGAAGGAGTGTAAAACGTTGACACGTCCCATTTAGTTTCCTTTCGTATTTCTAATATTTCCTTGATGGGCTGGAATTGGAGGAATGAGGTTTGAGGCTTTCCGAGCTTTCTTGGTAATCTAGCATATAATTTAATCATCCAAATTACACGCTGCTCCCCCGTATTGAACTGGCTCCCGGTCACTCCATATGCTCTTATAAGCCCTTCCCTATTTTAGATCTCTCTAAACCAAGTGGGCTTTCTTTGATTCTGTCTTGGCAGCCTTTCTAGTGAATTATGAGAGAAAGAATAGAAACAAAACCCACTTTGTCTTTATTAGCTGAGAGATTTATTTACCTCTGTATTTTTTGACGTTACTCATTCGTCATAGTGATTATTTTCTTTGCTCTTAAATGTGTGACATTCTGCTGCTTTTGGACTCAATGGAAGCCCCTAAATAGTGTACTGTACATCAGCGTTTCTCTGTGTGCTTTTTGATACTAGAATATACAACAACAAGAACGACTGGGATATATGCTGTGCTCTCGCGTGCAACTTCTGCCTTTGAGAGTGTTAGTGGGAGTGGTGGCATATTGAACTCAGGCGGTTTATTTGAAGGCAGGCAGGATCCCTATCTTTCTCTCCACTCTCTCTCTTTCTCTCTCTCCTTTTCTATCTCTCATTCTCTCTCTCTCATGGCATGTTTAGCAAAGCAAGGGAGATGAGGATGTTGGGGAGCTAGGAGGTTTTACCGGGAGTGTTGTCACACACCTCCCCTGGAAACGTTCCCATCTCCACAGACAGCAGGCAGGCAGGCATGCAGGCAGGGCCCTTGGCATGTGCTCTCTCTCTCTCTCTCTCTCTCTCTCTCTCTCTCTCTCTCTCTCTCACTCTCTCTCTCTCTCTCTCTCTCTCTCTCTCTCTCTCTCTCTCTCTCTCTCTCTCTCTCTCTCTATCTATCTATCTCTTTATCTTCCTGTCTCTCTCTGTGTGTGTCTCTCTTTCTGTCTATTTGCTTTGTTAAAATCCCCAGCTACAATAAATGCAGCCTCAGGATATATGGTTTCCAGTTTACATAGAGTCCAGTTAAGTTCCTTGTGTGCCAGCTTGGTGTCTGCTTGAGGGGGAATGTACACCCTGTGACGATAACTGACGAGAATTCTCTTGGAAGGTAATATGGCCGGCATTTGATTGTAAAGAATTCTAGGTCGGGTGAGCAGAAGGACTTGAGTTCCTGTATGTTGTTATGATTACACCATGAGTGTAAGTCGTTATTCATAAACACCCCCGCCCTTCCTCTTCCCAGAGAGGTGTTTATCTCTGTTGGCGCGATGCATGGAGAAGCCCAGTGGCTGAACCGATTCTGACAACATATCCAGAGAGGGCCATGTTTCCATAAAACAGAGAATGTTACAATCTCTGATGTCTCTCTGGAAAGCAACCCTTGCTCGAATTATGTCTACCTTGTTGTCAAGAGACTGGACATTGGTGAGTAGTATACTCGGGAGCGGTGGGCAATGTGCACGTCTACGGAGCCTGACCAGGAGGCCGGTCCATCCACCGCTTAGATTCATTGTCCTGGGTGGTGGTTCAAACTGATGCTTCAGGAAAGTCGTATTCCTGGTCGTAATGTTGGTACGTTGACGTCGCTCTTATATCCAATAGTTCATCCCAGCTGTATGTAATTAGATTTAAGATTTCCTGGGGTAACAATGTAAGAAATAATACATAAAAAATAAAATACTGCAAGTTTCCTAAGGACTCGATGCGAGGCGACCATCTCTGTCAGCACCATCTTTTGAAGGTCAGATAGAGGAGAGGCGTTGTATTGTGAGGTGTTGTTTTATTAGTGTTGTTTTATTAGTGTTTTAAAGCTTATTTTGCTGTTTGCCAGAGTCATTTCAGATGGAATCGAGTTTCATGTGATCATGGCTCTGTATAATACTGTTGCCTTGAATTTGGGGACTGTGAAGAGACTCCTGGTGGGGTAAGTACGTATTTTAGAGATATAGGTAAGTGCATTATTCAAACAATTTGGACATTTCAATACAATAACATTTCTCACAAAAAAAATCATTTGTTAGTTCTGTATGTAAAGCTAAGCGGAAAGTGTGCAGCTCTGTTTTGAGCCAGCTGCAGCTTCTTCTTTTTTTATAACAGATCCTCCCCATCTTCACAACAACTTTGTCAATATGACTTGACCATAATAATTGACCATCCAATGTTATACCTAGGATTTTAGCTTCCTCAACTTACTCAATGGTCACACCATGTCTACACAACTCCAGTTGAGGTTTAGGTCTCAGAGAATGTTTTGAACCAAATACTTTGCTTTTAGATTTAGTTATATTTAAGAGCAGTTCTGAAACTGACTGTAACTCCTTATTTAGAATTTCAGAGCTCACTGGCTTTGGGTGCTGACATGTAGCGTTTGGAATGATCCGCATACATAGTTATTCTACACTGAACAAAAATATAAACACAACATGCAACAATTTCAAAGATTTTATACTTTGGTATATGTTATGATAGCAACGTATGCTAAAGCTTGTATTCAACGCAGTTCCAGCCAGCACAGCTCGCCGACTGTCATGGAAACCTGGCTAGCTATATAGCTAGCAGCTAGGCTAACTGCTTCACTAAGCAGCAGCTCTTCAGACTTTAGGGTTTGGCAGTATCCCAGGACAGATAGTAGTGGTCCCAGCAACTGAGCATAACCCCATCACAATATTTAAATTAAACAGGTAGGTTAGTTAATAAATGTTTTTCTCTTCAAGAAATCACTTTTCCAGAAACTTTAAAAAACAAACCAAGCTCTCTAGTTTCGCGTTCAGCATGCAGCGCGCTCTGATGATGTTGCCCATATGCTTAGTGACGTGGACACAAGGAATTTGAAGCTCTCGACCCGCTCCTCTACAGCCCTGTCGATGGGGCCGTGCTCGGCCCTCCGTTTCAGCTCCTTTGTCTTGCTGACGTTGTGGGAAAGGTTGATGTCATGGCCCCACACTGCCAGGTCACTGACGTGGTCACTGTCGTGTTGTCAGCAAACAGCAAAATATTTAGTTGCAGATGCAACCAAATTGGTTGTAGTTTAGAGCCCTGGTAGGGGTTGAGGCCTGTAGCTCTGCTAACTTGTGATAATGTCCTCTGTGGGGTTTGGTGTGCATGCTTTTTTTCTCTGTACTTTTGTGGAGGGTTAGCACCCCCTCATCTCATTCTGCAGCCTGGTTAACAAGGTTAACATGCGACCAGAATGTATTTTATTTTACCACCTACCAACACCCTTACTAGTCCGGCTAAAAACTACTTCACTCTCTCATCTCACCATTTTTGTTCAGAGGTCAACTTTATGGTCTTCCACTAAGGGTTATCTCCAGAGTTATCTGAGCGTGTCTCTACCTGACGTGTCTCTACTTGACCCCAGTCTTTATCTTTACCATGGCAGTCCTTGACTATGTTCATTACCTCACACACACACACACACACACACACACACACACACACACACACGCACGCACACACACACACACACACACACACACACACACACACACACACACACACACACACACACACACACACACACACACACACACACACACACACACACATACACACACACACACACACATCATGGAAGGCTAGTGAATTACTGACACAGCAACAGGCTATTTATAGACCTCAACGTGACATGGCATGGGGCTATCACAACCTGCCAAGAAAACGAGAGTGAGAGAGCATGTTCAAGGCAACCACATGCCTGCCTGCTTTACAGGAGTTTGTTATGGAGAGTTTCACATTGTCAGGAAACTTGGACTTGGCTATTGAATCTAATCCCCAGGCTTATGTTTGGTTGACCACTGCTGTTTCTATTTTCTAGAATTCCTAGAAATACCCCTCTGAAAAATGATATTATCCTGCTGAAATGTCTTACTGAAATACCTATTCTGGAAATGGGTGGCTAATCTGAATAGGCTCTGTAGCTCTGAGTAGTGTGGTGTGTTTGACTGAGGTCTGACAGCATCTATGTGTCAGATATATAGTGAGTCATTTGCTGTTCTGGAAGTGACTGTACCTATTTTCATATAAAGGTCTCTGCTGAAGTTGCTTGCGTGCATGTATGAATGAGAAGGAGCGAGAGGTCTGACACACCCCTTCTGTCTTTTGTGTGTGTGCGTGTGTTTATTAAGCACCCACGGTAGAGTACTGTAGGCTGGTGTGGGCTCCGTATTGGTCTGCTCTGTCAGAACAGGAATATGAATGTGATCTCCACATATCTACAAGCTGGTTATTATGTAGAGGGGGTGATTTTAATCAGGTAGCATATTAGAGTGAATACACTCTTCTATCCAAACACACAGTTAGACATGCGTAGCCCGGTAATAATTAAACTGCTCCTGACACAGGAAGACATGATTACAGTCTGATGCACTACACAGAGGAAGAAGGGAGGGACACTCACAGGCAATTAGATTAAATGTAAATATGGATTTAGGAAGACGTTTCAGGTGCTTCATTACATTACTTCTATTGCTCATGGTCGTTATTATGAAATGGATGGACATGCTTGGATTTTCATCATGAAACCAAATGACTCATCCCAATGCACAGTGCCATACAATAGGAGGATGTGTCGTGTTCTGCTACAATGTGACCTTTAATGGAGGGGGGTTCTCATCTTCCACTGTCATTTAAACAGGGGAAACCCGAAGAGGTCTGAAAATGTCTCTTAGGTTTCCCCTTACCTCACCTTGCCAATGTGTGTTTACATTAGTACTTTGCCTCTTCCCTCCCTCTCCTCTCTTCTGTGGGTTAGTCATACGGGGAGGGGGAGGGGTGACACCTTGACATACAGCAGACCCCAGGTGCCTCTCTGCCATTTCCCACTTCTCAATGCGTTGGTTGGCATAGTAACAGGTAACCAGAGCCCTCTGGGAGTGTGTTCTGCGCCAGGTCACATGGTTAAAAGGGGAAGGATTGCTCACAGGTGGCCAAGCCAGGGATGCCATAGCCGACACAGACTAACCCAACTAGTTTATACACAGAATAATACTGGAGCTTCAGTGTAGAAGTATATAACGAGCTACCTTAGTTCACAGGCATCTACCCTTTATATACAGTTGAAGTCAGAAGTTTACATACACTTAGGTTGGAGTCATTAAAACTTGTTTTTCAATCACTCCACAAATTTCTTCTTAACAAACTATAGTATTTGCAAGTCGGTTAGGACATCTACTGTGTGCATGACACAAGTAATTTTTCCAACAATTGTTTACAGACAGAATATTTCACATATAATTCACTGTTTCACAATTCTAGTGGGTCAGAAGTTTACATATACTAAGTTGACTGTCCCTTTTAACAGCTTGGAAAATTCCAGAAAATTATGTCACGGCTTTAGAAGCTTCTGATAGGCTAATTGACATCAAGTCAATTGGAGGTGTACCTGTGGATGTATTTCAAGGCATACCTTCAAACTCAGTGCCTCTTTGCTTGACATAATGGGAAAATCAAAAGAAATCAGCAAAGACCTCCACAAGAAAATCAGCAAAAATAAATTGTAGACCTCCACAAGTCTGGTTCATCCTTGGGAGCAATTTCCAAACACCTGAAGGTACCACGTTCATCTGTACAAACAATAGTACGCAAGTATAAACTAGAGGTCGACCGATTATGATTTATCAACGCCGATACCGATACCGATTGTTGGAGGACCAAAAAAGCCAATGCCGATTTAAAAAAAAACATTTATTAGTAATAATGACAATTACAACAATCCTGAATGAACACTTATTTTAACTTAATATAATACATCAATAAAATCAATTTAGCCTCAAGTAAACTATGAAACATGTTCAATTTGTTTTAAATAATGCAGAAACAAAGTGTTGGAGAAGAAAATAAAAGTGCAATATGTGCTATGTAAGAAAGCTAATGTTTCAGTTCCTTGCTCAGAACATGAGAACATATGAAAGCTGGTGGTTCCTTTTAACATGAGTCTTCAATATTCCCAGGTAAGAATATTTTAGGTTGTAGTTATTATAGGAATTATAGGACTATTTCCCTCTATACCATTTGTATTGAATTAACATTTGACTATTGTATGTTCTTATAAATCAAATCAAATCTAATTTTATTTGTCACATACACATGGTTAGCAGATGTTAATGCGAGTGTAGCGAAATGCTTGTGCTTCTAGTTCCGACAATGCAGTAATAACCAACTAGTAATCTAGCTAACAATTACAAAACTACTGTCTTATACACAGTGTAAGGGGATAAAGAATATGTACATAAGGATATATGAATGAGTGATGGTTCAGAGCAGCATAGGCAAGATACAGTAGATGGTATCGAGTACAGTATATACATATGAGATGAGTATGTAAACAAAGTGGCATAGTTAAAGTGGCTAGTGATACATGTATTACATAAGGATGCAGTCGATGATATAGAGTACAGTATATACGTATGCATATGAGATGAATAATGTAGGGTAAGTAACATTATATAAGGTAGCATTGTTTAAAGTGGCTAGTGATATATTTACATAATTTCCCATCAATTCCCATTACTAAAGTGGCTGGAGTTGAGTCAGTGTCAGTGTCAGTGTGTTGGCAGCAGCCACTCAATGTTAGTGGTGGCTGTTTAACAGTCTGATGGCCTTGAGATAGAAGCTGTTTTTCAGTCTCTCGGTTCCAGCTTTGATGCACCTGTACTGACCTCGCCTTCTGGATGATAGCGGGGTGAACAGGCAGTGGCTCGGGTGGTTGATGTCCTTGATGATCTTTATGGCCTTACTGTAACATCGGGTGGTGTAGGTGTCCTGGAGGGCAGGTAGTTTGCCCCCGGTGATGCGTTGTGCAGACCTCACTACCCTCTGGAGAGGCTTACGGTTGAGGGCGGAGCAGTTGCCATACCAGGCGGTGATACAGCCCGCCAGGATGCTCTGGATTGTGCATCTGTAGAAGTTTGTGAGTGCTTTTGGTGACAAGCCAAATTTCTTCAGCCTCCTGAGGTTGAAGAGGCGCTGCTGCGCCTTCTTCACGATGCTGTCTGTGTGAGTGGACCAATTCAGTTTGTCTGTGATGTGTATGCTGAGGAACTTAAAACTTGCTACCCTCTCCACTACTGTTCCATCGATGTGGATAGGGGGGTGTTCCCTCTGCTGTTTCCTGAAGTCCACAATCATCTCCTTAGTTTTGTTGATGTTGAGTGTGAGGTTATTTTCCTGACACCACACTCCGAGGGCCCTCACCTCCTCCCTGTAGGCCGTCTCGTCGTTGTTGGTAATCAAGCCTACCACTGTTGTGTCGTCCGCAAACTTGATGATTGAGTTGGAGGCGTGCGTGGCCACGCAGTCGTGGGTGAACAGGGAGTACAGGAGAGGGCTCAGAACGCACCCTTGTGGGGCCCCAGTGTTGAGGATCAGCGGGGAGGAGATGTTGTTGCCTACCATCACCACCTGGGGGCGGCCCGTCAGGAAGTCCAGTACCCGGTTGCACAGGGCGGGGTCGAGACCCAGGGTCTCGAACTTGATGACGAGCTTGGAGGGTACTATGGTGTTGAATGCCGAGCTGTAGTCGATGAACAGCATTCTCACATAGGTATTCCTCTTGTCCAGATGGGTTAGGGCAGTGTGCAGTGTGGTTGAGATTGCATCGTCTGTGGACCTATTTGGGCGGTAAGCAAATTGGAGTGGGTCTAGGGTGTCAGGTAGGGTGGAGGTGATATGGTCCTTGACTAGTCTCTCAAAGCACTTCATGATGACGGAAGTGAGTGCTACGGGGCGGTAGTCGTTTAGCTCAGTTACCTTAGCTTTCTTGGGAACAGGAACAATGGTGGCCCTCTTGAAGCATGTGGGAACAGCAGACTGGTATAGGGATTGATTGAATATGTCTGTAAACACACCGGCCAGCTGGTCTGCGCATGCTCTGAGGGTGCGGCTGGGGATGCCGTCTGGGCCTGCAGCCTTGCGAGGGTTAACACGTTTAAATGTCTTACTCACCTCGGCTGCAGTGAAGGAGAGACCGCATGTTTTCGTTGCAGGCCGTGTCAGTGGCACTGTATTGTCTTCGAAGCGGGCAAAAAAGTTATTTAGTCTGCCTGGGAGCAAGACATCCTGGTCCGTGACTGGGCTGGATTTCTTCTTGTAGTCTGTGAATGACTGTAGACCCTGCAACATGCCTCTTGTGACTGAGCCGTTGAATTGAGATTCTACTTTGTCTCTGTACTGACGCTTAGCTTGTTTGATAGCCTTGCGGAGGGAATAGCTGCACTGTTTGTATTCGGTCATGTTACCAGACACCTTGCCCTGATTAAAAGCAGTGGTTCGCGCTTTCAGTTTCACGCGAATGCTGCCATCAATCCACGGTTTCTGGTTAGGGCATGTTGCTATGGGAATGACATCTTCAACGCACATTCTAATGAACTCGCACACCGAATCAGCGTATTCGTCAATATTGTAATCTGACGCAATACGAAACATATCCCAGTCCACGTGATGGAAGCAGTCTTGGAGTGTGGAGTCAGCTTGGTCGGACCAGCGTTGGACAGACCTCAGCGTGGGAGCCTCTTGTTTTAGTTTCTGTCTGTAGGCAGGTATCAACAAAATGGAGTCGTGGTCAGCTTTTCCGAAAGGGGGCGGGGCAGGGCCTTATATGCGTCGCGGAAGTTAGAGTAACAATGATCCAAGGTTTTTCCACCCCTGGTTGTGCAATCGATATGCTGATAAAATTTAGGGAGTCTTGTTTTCAGATTAGCCTTGTTAAAATCCCCAGCTACAATGAATGCAGCCTCCGGATAAATGGTTTCCAGTTTGCAAAGAGTTAAATAAAGTTCGTTCAGAGCCATCGATGTGTCTGCTTGGGGGGGATATATACGGCTGTGATTATAATTGAAGAGAATTCTCTTGGTAGATAATGCGGTCTACATTTGATTGTGAGGAATTCTAAATCAGGTGAACATAAGGATTTGAGTTCCTGTATGTTTCTTTCATCACACCATGTCTCGTTAGCCATAAGGCATACGCCCCCGCCCCTCTTATTACCAGAAAGATGTCTGTTTCTGTCGGCGCGATGCTTGGAGAAACCCGTTGGCTTCACCGCCTCGGATAGCGTCTCTCCAGTGAGCCATGTTTCCGTGAAGCAAAGAACGTTACAGTCTCTGATGTCCCTCTGGAATGCTACCCTTGCTCGGATTTTATCAACCTTGTTGTCAAGAGCCTGGACATTGGCAAGAAGAATGCTAGGGAGTGGTGCACGGTGTGCCCGTCTCCGGAGTCTGACCAGAAGACCGCCTCGTTTCCCTCTTTTTCGGAGTCGTTTTTTGGGGTCGCTGCATGGGATCCATTCCGCTGTCCTGTTTGAAAGGCAGAACACAGGATCCGCGTTGCGAAAAACATATTCTTGGTCGTACTGATGGGGAGTTGACGCTGATCTTATATTCAGTAGTTCTTCTCGACTGTATGTAATGAAACCTAAGATGACCTGGGGTACTAATGTAAGAAATAACACGTAAAAAAAACAAAAAACTGCATAGTTTCCTAGAAACGCGAAGCGAGGCGGCCATCTCTGTCGGCGCCGGAAACGTATAGTATTGCCAGTGTAACAGTATAGCGTCTGTCCCTCTCCTCGCTCCTCCCTGGGCTCGAACCAGCAACACAACGTCAACAGCCACCATCGAAGCAGTGTCACCCATCTAGAGCAAGGGGAACAACTACTAGAAGGCTCAGAGCGAGTGACGTTTGAAACGCTATTAACGCGCGCTAACTAGCTAGCCATTTCACTTCGGTTACACCAGGCTCATCTCGGGTGCTGGGGATCCTGGCGCCCTCAAGCACCAGGGGGAGGAAGAGCGGGAGCAGGCGTGACACTCCATTCTTGTTGTAAAATGGAGTAGCAGAAACTGATCCCCAGTTTCTCATCCATTCCTCTCCTCATACTGTAGGTTACTCTGCTCCATCCCCATCACTCCTCTGAATGACTAGAGGTGTCCAGAGCCCCAGTGGCTGGTGTTCTGTCTCTCTCTCTCACTATCAATCAGGGCATGCCTTTGTACCCGGAAAGAGAGAGAGCCTTGTTATTGTCACCACAGCAGCACAGCAGAGAGAGAGTCAACCATCACCAAGCGAACATGGGCCACAGAGGAAAGAGTGTAGTTTGCATTTCAGCGGAGCAATCAAGCATGCAGATGATTTGCATGAGGATAATTATACAGTATTAGAGACAGGACAAAAGTCATCTGTTCCCTGCCCTGTCACTGATACAATTGAGGGAATTTTTCATCTGTGCATTGTTGGCAATGATGAGTTGGTTCATACATGAATTGTCAGACTATTTTACCTTTTGCGTGGTATTTAAAAACTATTATTGAAAATATATGTTGTCATTATTAGCCATTGTCACTTTGAGATGTCATGGATGCATAGCTAAATATAATTAGCTCCCACATGGGGTGTCCTTCCCCCGTGGTGTGTCATGGCATGGCTCTAAATTTAGACCACTTTAACAAAATATGAATGATTAATAAATGTTTAAGGCTATACCCTGCATGTCTCTTGCTGGAGAAGCCATACACTATTTATAATGGAGAGTGAGAGTATATACTGTTGGTGAGACGCAGGGTGGCAATTAAGCATTTAGTTTTATCAAGCAGAAAGGAAGCATCTGGAGCCGTGCCCACGCCAGATAGATGGATCCTTGGCCCCTGGGCCTCATGTTCTCCAATGTGGTGTGGCAGGTTGGCACTTCTCTTCTCCATGTGTCAGAGACGCTAGCAGAGAGGAGATAGGGTAGAAGTTTGCAAGGGAGAGGCCTTGTGATAGAGAGGGAGTGTGTGAGGCAAGGGAGAGGCCTTGTGATAGAGAGGGAGTGTGTGAGGCAAGGGAGAGGCCTTGTGATAGAGAGGGAGTGTGTGAGGCAAGGGAGAGGCCTTGTGATAGAGAGGGAGTGTGTGAGGCAAGGGAGAGGCCTTGTGATAGAGAGGGAGTGTGTGAGGCAAGGGAGAGGCCTTATGATAGAGAGAGGGAGGGAGTGTTAGGAAGAGGTGTTACTGTTAAAGGAAGGGAGTGTTAGGAAGAGGTGTTACTGTTAAAGGAAGGAGTGTTTAAGTGAGAGCCTTGTGATGGAGGGAGTGTGTGAGGCAAGGGAGAGGCCTTATGATAGAGAGAGGGAGGGAGTGTTAGGAAGAGGTGTTACTGTTAAAGGAAGGAGTGTTTAAGTGAGAGCCTTGTGATGGAGGGAGTGTGTGAGGCAAGTGATAAAATACAGAGGAAGCGAGGGGTGAAGGGTAAAGGCACATACAGTTGAAGTCAGAAGTTTACATACACTTATGTTGGAGTCATTAAAACTAGTTTTTCAACCACTTTTTCTACTTCTTGTTAACAAACTATAGTTTTGGTTAGGGCATCTACTTTGTGCATGACACAAGTAATTTTTCCAACAATTGTTTGCAGACAGATTATTTCACGTATAATTGACTGTATCACAATTCCAGTATGTCCAAAGTTTACATATACTAAGTTGACAGTGGCTAATTGACATAATTTGAGTCAATTGTAGGTGTACCTGTGGATGTATTTCAAGGCCTAACTTCAAACTCAGTGCCTCAACAATAGTACACAAGTATAAACACCATAAGACCACACAGCCGTCATACCGCTCAGGAAGGAGACACGTTCAGTCTCCTAGAGATGAACGTACTTTGGTGCGAAAAGTGCAAATCTATCCCAGAACAACAGGAAAGGACCTTGTGAAGATGCTGGAGGAAACAGGTACAAAAGTATCTATATCCACAGTAAAACAAGTCCTATATCAGCAAGGATGAAGCTACTGCTCCAAACCGCCTTTATAAAAAGCAAGACTACGGTTTGCAGCTGCACATGGTGACAAAGACTGTACTTTTTGGAGAAATGTCCTCTGGTCTGATGAAACATAAATAGAACTGTTTGGTCATAATGACCATCGTTATGTTTGGAGGAAAAAGGGAGTGTCACGCCTTGACCTTAGAGAGCCTTTTTATTCCTCTATTTGGTTAGGTCAGAGTGTGATTTGGGTGGGAATTCTAGTTTGCCTATTTCTTTGTTTTTGGCCGAGTGTGGTTCCCAATCAGAGGCAGCTGTCTATCGTTGTCTCTGATTGGAAATCATTCTTAGGCAGCCTTTTTCCCACCTAATGTTGTGGGTAATTATTTGTTTTCTGCGAGTGTTTGTGTGCGCCTCAGTGGCGTCACGTTCGGATTCTGTTTACCTTTTTTTGTTGTGAGTGTTTCACTTTATTATAACCAACACAAAAACATCCTATGGCGATCTTCATTAGCATCGAAGAGCCCCTGTGATATGCAACTTTTCAGGAAGCTAGAAACCAATATACACAGGCAGTTAGAAAAGCCAAGGCTAGCTTTTTCAAGCAGAAATTTCCTTCCTGCAACACAAACTCAAAAAAGTTCTGGGACAATGTAAAGTCCATGGAGAATAAGAACACCTCCCAGCTGCCCACTGCACTGAGGATAGGAACCACTGTCACCCCTGATAAATCCACTACAATTGAGGATTTCAATAAGCATTTTTCTACGGCTGGCCGTGCTTTCCACCTGGCGACCCCTACCCCGGTCAACAGCACTGCACACCCCACAGCAACTCGCCCAAGCCTTCCCCATTTCTCCTTCTCCCAAATCCAGTCAGCTGATGTTCTGAAAGAGCTGCAAAATCTGGAACCCTACAAATCAGCCGGGCGAGACAATCTGGACACTTTATTTCTAAAATTATCTGCCGAAATTGTTGCAACCCCTATTACTAGCCTGTTCAACCTCTCTTTCGTGTCGTCTGAGATTCCCAAAGATTGGAAAGCAGCTGCCGTCATCCCCCTCTTCAAAGGGGGGGACACTCTTGACCCAAACTGCTACAGACCTATATCTATCCTACCCTGCCTTTCTAAGGTCTTTGAAAGCCAAGTCGACACACAGATTACCAACCATTTCGAATCTCACCATACCTTCTCCGCTATGCAATCTGGTTTCAGAGCTGGTCATGGGTACACCTCAGCCACGCTCAAGGTCCTAAACGATATCTTAACCGCCATCAATAAGAAACAATACTGTGCAGCCCTATTCATTGACCTGGCCAAGGCTTTCGACTCTGTCAATCACCACATCCTCATCGGGAGACTCGATAGCCTTGATTTCTCAAATGATTATCTCGCCTGGTTCACCAACTACTTCTCTGACAGAGTTCAGTGTGTCAAATCGGAGGGCCTGTTGTCCGGGCCTCTGGCAGGCTCTATGGGGGTGCCACAGGGTTCAATTCTTGGACCGACTCTCTTCTCTGTATACATCAATGATGTCGCTCTTGCTGCTGGTGAGTCTCTGATCCACCTCTACGCAGACAACAACATTCTGTATACTTCTGGCCCTTCTTTGGACACTGGGTTAACAACCTTCCAGACGAGCTTCAATGCAATACAACTTTCCTTCTGTGGCCTCCAATTGCTCTTAAATACAAGTAAAACTAAATGCATTCTCTTCAACCGATCGCTGCCTGCACCTGCCAGCCCGTTCAGCATCACTACTCTGGAAGGATCTGAATATGTGGACAACTACAAATACCTAGGTGTCTGGTTAGACTGTAAACTCTCCTTTCAGACTCACATCAAACATCTCCAATCCAAAGTTAAATCTAGAATTGGCCTCCTATTTCGCAACAAAGCATCCTTCACTTCACATCCTCGACTTTGGCGATGTCATTTACAAAATAGCCTCCAATACCCTACTCAATAAATTGGATGCAGTCTATCACAGTGCCATCCGTTTTGTCACCAAAGCCCCATATACTACCCCCCACTGCGTCCAGTACTCTCTCGTTGGCTGGCCCTCGCTTCATACTCGTCGCCAAATTCACTGGCTCCAGGTCATCTACAAGACCCTGCTAGGTAAATTCCCCCCTTATCTCAGCTCACTGGTCACCATATTAGCACCCACCTGTAGCACACGCTCCAGTATGTATATCTCTCTGGTCACCCCCAAAACCAATTCTTCCTTTGGCCGCCTCTCCTTCCAGTTCTCTGCTGCCAATGACTGGAACGAACTACAAAAATCTCTGAAACTGGAAACACTTATCTCCCTCACTAGCTTGAAGCACCAGGTGTCAGAGCAGTTCACATATTACTGTACCTGTACATAGCCCATCTATAATTTAGCCCAAACAACTACCTCTCCCCCTACTGTATTTATTTATTTATTTAGCTAATTTGCACCCCATTATTTCTACCATTCCAGTGTTTTACTTGCTATATTGTATTTACATCGCCACCATGGCCTTTTTTGCCTTTACCTCCCTTATCTCACCTCATTTGCTCACATTGTATATAGACTTATTTTTCTACTGTATTATTGACTGTATGTTTGTTTTACTCCATTTGTAACTCTGTGTTGTTGTATGTGTCGAACAGCTTTGCTTTATCTTGGCCAGGTCGCAAATGGATATGAGAACTTGTTCTCAACTTGCCTACCTGGTTAATTAAAGGTGAAATAAATCTAATTTAAGATGTGGAATTACATGCACGCTGTGCCTTGGCTCATTTATGACAGGGAGTTTGAAGACAGCGGACCTGACAGGGGGAGGCTTGCAAGCTGAAGAACACCATCTCAACCTTGAAGCACGGGGGGTGGCAGCATCATGTTGTGGGGGTGCTTTGCTGCAGGAGGGACTGGTGCACTTCACAAAATAGATTGCATCATGAGGAGGACAATTATGTGGATATAGTGAGGCAACATCTCAAGACATCAGTCAGGAAGTTGAAGCTTGGTCGCAAATGGGTCTTCCAAATGGACAATGACCCCAAGCATACTTTCAAAGTTTTGGCAAAATGGCTTAAGGACAACAAATTCAATGTATTGGAGTGGCCATCACAAAGCCCTGACCTCAAGCCTATAGAAAAACTGTGGGCAGAACTGAAAAAGCATGTGTGAGCAAGGAGGCCTACAAACCTGACTCAGTTACACCAGCTCTGTCAGGAGGAATGGGCCAAAATTCACCCAACTTATTGTGGGCATCTTGTGGAAAGCTACAAAAACATTTGACCCAAGTTAAACAATTTAACGGCAATGTTACCAAATAGTCATTGAGTGTAAGTAAACTTCTGACCCATTGGGAATGTGAAGAAATAAATAATAGCTGAAAGAAATAATTATTTCTACTATTATTCCAACATTTCACATTCTTAAAATAAAGTGGTGATCCTAACTGACCAAAGACAGGGAATTTTTACGAGGATTAAATGTCAGAAATTGAGTTTACATGTATTTGGGCAACGTGTATGTAATCTACCGATTTCAACTGGATATCTAGTAATGTGTGTGTGTGTACATCTGTAATGTCTATGTTAATGTTTTTAAATGTATGTAAATTGTGAAGTATTTTTGTCTGTAATGTCTTGTTCATTATGTCGGTTCCCAGGAAGACACGCTGTCGCTTTTGCCATTGGTTAATAAAAAATAAAAAAGGGCTGTTAAAGAGGGGGAGTTGTTGAGCAGCTGACATGGGGGGGGTATTTGCAGGGAGGCAAGGACCCAACGGAGCACAAGGCACCCAGTGTCCTCAGCCCCCTCCAGCTGGCTGTGGCAGTGTGTGAGTGTGTGTGGCCTCAACCTTTCTCCACTGGTGTGGTATGGCCTCAACCTTCTTCCACTGGTGTGGTATGGCCTCAACCTTCTTCCACTGGTGTTGTGTGACCTAAACTTTGTTCTATTTGTATGGTGTGGTGTGGTGTGGCCTTCCTCCACTAGTGTGCTGTGGCGGTATCCTTCCTCCATTAGTGTGGTGTGGCCTCGGTGTGGTGTGGTCTCAACCATCCTCCACTGGTGTGGTGTGGTCTCAACCTTCCTCCACTGGTGTGGTGTGGTCTCAACCTTCCTCCACTAGTGTGGTGTGGTCTCAACCATCCTCCACTGGTGTGGTGTGGTCTCAACCATCCTCCACTGGTGTGGTGTGGTCTCAACCTTCCTCCACTAGTGTGGTGTGGTCTCAACCTTCCTCCACTAGTGTGGTGTGGTCTCAACCATCCTCCACTGGTGTGGTGTGGTCTCAACCATCCTCCACTGGTGTGGTGTGGTCTCAACCTTCCTCCACTAGTGTGGTGTGGTCTCAACCTTCCTCCACTAGTGTGGTGTGGTCTCAACCATCCTCCACTAGTGTGGTGTGGTCTCAACCATCCTCCACTAGTGTGGTGTGCATTGCCTTTTCTTTTCCTTTTCTGGGTTCAGGCCTCGAGTAGCTACATTCCATTTTTATTGATGGTGTTGTTTGTATGTGTGGGCGTGCGTGCGTGCGTGCGTGCGTGCGTGCGTGCGTGCGTGCGTGCGTGCGTGCGTGCGTGCGTGTGTGCGTGCGTGTGTGTGTGTGTGTGTGTGTGTGTGTGTGTGTGTGTGTGTGTGTGTGTGTGTGTGTGTGTGTGTGTGTGTGTGTGTGTGTGTGTGTGTGTGTGTGTGTGCGTGCGTGCGTGTGTGTGTGCGTGTGCTTTTGTCAGAGGTGGCTGGCTTAGCTGTGGAGGGTTGATGAGGCAATGCTGCACGCTAAGCTCTAATAACTATTTTCCTCTCTCTCTCTGTCTCTCTCTCTTTCTGTCTAGCTCTCTATTTCTCTCTGTCTCTGTCTCTCTCTCCTCTCTCTCTATCTCTATCGCTCTATCTTTCTCTCTGTCTCTCTCTGTCTCTCTCTGTCTCTCTTTGTCTGTCTGTCTCTCCTCTCTCTCTGTCTCGCTCTCTCTCTATCTCTATCGCTCTGTCTTTCTCTGTCTGTCTGTCTGTCTGTCTGTCTGTCTGTCTGTCTGTCTGTCTGTCTGTCTGTCTGTCTGTCTGTCTGTCTGTCTGTCTGTCTCTCTCTCTCTCTCTCTCTCTCTCTCTCTCTGTCTTGCTCTCTCTCTCTGTCTCGCTCTCTCTCTATCTCTATCGCTCTGTCTTTCTCTGTCTCTCTCTCTGTCTCTCTCTCTCTGTCTCGCTCTCTCTATCTCTATCGCTCTGTCTTTCTCTGTCTCTCTCTGTCTCTCTCTCTCTGTCTCGCTCTCTCTGTCTCGCTCTCTCTGTCTAGCTCTCTCTTTCGGTCTCTCTGTCGGTTTCTCTCTCTGTCGGTCTCCTTGTCGGTTTCTCTCTGTCGGTCTCTCTGTCTCTCTTTCTCTCTGTCTCTCTCTGTATCTGTCTCTCTCTGTCTAGCTCTCTTTCTCTATCTCTATTTCTCTGTCTCTGTCTCTCTCTCTCTGTCTTGCTCCCTCTCTCTCCCTATCGCTCTGTCTCTCTCTCTGTCTCTGTCTCTGTCTCTCTCTCTCTGTCTCTCTCTGGTTAAAATACAAAAGGGAAAAATAAACAAACATGAATATGGGTTGTGTATACAGTAGTGGTTGGTACTGGTTGTCCTTTTCTTGTGGCAACAGGTCACACATCTTGATGCTGTGATGGCACACTGTGGTATTTCACCCAGTAGATATGGGAGTTTATCAAAATCGGGTTTGTTTTCAAATTCTTTGTTGTTCTATGTAATATGAGGGAAATATGTGTCTTTAATATGGTCATACATTTGTCAGGAGGTTTGGAAGTGCAGCTCAGTTTCCAACTCATTTTGTGGGCAGTATGCACACAGCCTGTCTTCTCTTGAGAGCCAGGTCTGCCTACGGTAGCCTTTCTCAATAGCAAGGCTATGCTCACTGAGTCTGTACATAGTCAAAGCTTTCCTTAAGTTTGGGTCAGTCACAGTGGTCAGGTATTCTGCCGCTGTGTACTCTGTTTAGAGCCAAATAGCATTCTAGTTTTCTCTGTTTTTTTGTTAATTCTTTCCAATGTGTCAAGTAATTATCTTTTTGTTTTTTTCATGATTTGGTTGGGTCTAATTGTGATGTTGTCCTGGGGCTCTGTGGGGTCTGTGTTTGTGAAAAGAGCCCCAGGAACAGCTTGCTTAGGGGAGTCTTCTCCAGGTTCATCTCTCTGTAGGTGATGGCTTTGTTATGGAAGGTTTGGGAATCGCTTCCTTTTAGGTGGTTGTAGAATTTAACGGCTCTTTTCTGGATTTGATCATTAGTGGGTATCGGCCTAATTCTGCTCTGCATGCATTATTTGGTGTTTTACGTTGTATATTGAGGATATTTTAGCAGAAATCTCTCTCTCTGTCACTCTATCTCTCGCTCTCTCACACACACACAAGTGGGCTGGGCTGGGATGCCTGTTGGCACTGGGAGTTGGCCTGCCTGCTGACAGTGCTAGATGGCAGGATTAGGTTATTTCTATCAGAGAGGCGTTTCTATGTACAGTGGTTCAGGTGTGCCACATGTATTATGTATCTGCACTGCCTGGATGACGGAGGAGGGAGAGCAAAACGGGTCTGCCGGAGTGTCTTCCCCAGGAGAGTGTGAGAGAGGCAGAAAGTGAGCAAGAAAGGAAGAAGGAAATAAATAGAGGTACCGTGGAGGTCTATTAAAACTCACAGCAGGAGCTCTTTGTGACAACGGATCGAGTCCGTACTGCTGCTCCTTGCAGAGGAATTGGAAGAACCTCTGTCAGTAACATCCATTTAAGGTGGCAGCATTTTTTTTAGGTTAGAATGTAACAGAACAGACACTGTAGATTAGTCTTTCCTCTGCCCATTCCCACTTATTTCCATTTACCCCTCCCTCCCCTCCTCTCTCCACTAACTAGCTCTTCTCTGCAGAATATTTGTGTAGTCTTTGTGGTGTTGTTTTCCTTGACCACTCCTTGTCCAGCTATGTGGTGACAGAACTGATGCAGAGTGACCTCCATAAGATCATCGTGTCACCTCAGCCCCTCAGCTCAGACCACGTCAAAGTGTTTCTCTATCAGATCCTCCGAGGTAAGACCTCTCCAACACGCTCTGACACTCCCAGATCACATTACAAACATTAAAACAGGATTTTCTCACATATCAGTTTTAATCGTCATTGATATAAAATGGGGTGCAACCTTGGCATGAGAAACTGTTTGAAAACCGTTCAACTGAATCTTTCCTGGCATGTGTTTTTTTTGTTGCAGGACTGAAGTACCTGCACTCAGCTGGCATCCTACATCGAGACATCAAACCTGGCAACCTCCTGGTCAACAGCAATTGTGTGCTTAAGGTTGATCTACTGTCCTCTACTATCTAACATTTCCATCCTCATGTGATGATGACATGTATTAGTCAACTGAGATGTACAGTGTTATATTTATGAGGTCAAGTTGGGGTTGGATTCTGCTCTGTGGAAGTACAGTATCTGAAATACACACTCACACTCCTGACTCCTGCCCTCAGTAGCAGTCTGGCGTGGTGAGTCTCTGTAGCCTGTGTTACCGGGGGTCTGATGCCCCAGTGGGATTTCTACAGTACATGATGCTGGGCTCCTGACATAAATCTTCATCCTGGGGCTTGGTAATGGAGGCCCGGCCTTGGTTTATGCTACCCCTAGCTCCACCTCCTCCCCCCACAGACACTGGAGCGGTGCTAGTCCACGGGTGGGGGAGAGGGAAGAGAGAGAGAAAGGAAGGAGGGAGAGGGGAGAGAACAGAGTGATTCAGTGTGTTCTCTGGCTGACTCTGGAGAACAGATTGTCTTTAGCAGACATTTACTCATTTAGCTCCTAATTCTCATTTCCTAAACGGGAAACCCTCTCCACAAATTCTGTGCTATTTTCAGTGGAGCCCATCCCTATCTGCCTCTGTGATGCTCCCTGCCTGCCTGTGATTGTGTGCTATCTGCCCATGATATCAATGTGTATGCCATTATTTTAGAGCGAGGCACTCCTCATTTCATTTCTGATGATGAACATAATGATGATGATGAACATCCCCTTCCAAAAATCTCCTCCCTCAGCAGCATCAGCTACTCAAGCAGTTTGATTCAGTTGTGTACAAGCAGTAACGTGACAAGGCCCGTAGTGGTGCAACACTAATGTGGCTCCCCCAATCTTTCACTTCCTGTCATTCTGTCCAGAATTTATATATAGTTAACATGGCAAAAACAAGAAATGGGAAAAAACAGCTGTTATTTAGCACGTAGCTGTCATAAGAGACCGAGCTGGAAGTGTGTCCCTGTATTGACATCGTAGAAGAGGTTGATGATTAACTTCATTGAGTGTTTTCATTGGAAATGTAATTAGTGACGCTTTTCTGATATACAGTGGCTTGTGAAAGTATTCACCCCCCTTGACATTTTTCCTATTTTGTTGCCTTACTACCTGGAATTAAAATAGATTTTTGTGGGGTTTGTATCATTTGATTTATGCAACATGCCTATGACTTTGAAGATGCAAAATATTTTTTAATTTGAAACAAACAAGAAATAAGACAAAAAAAACAGAAAACTTGAGTGTGCATAACTATTCCCCCCTCCCCAAAGTCAATACTTTGTAGAGACACATTTTGCAGCAATTACAGCTGCAAGTCTCTTGGGGTATGTCTCTATAAGCTTGGCACATCTAACCACTGAGATTTTTGAAGGCCAAACTTCAAGGCCAAACTGCTCCAGCTCCTTCAATTTGGATAGGTTCCGCTGGTGTACAGCAATCTTTAAGTCATTCCACAGATTCTCATTTGGATTGAGATCTGGGCTTTGACTAGGCCATTCCAAGACATTTAAATGTTTCCCCTTAAACCACTCAAGTGTTGCTTTAGCAGTATGCTTAGGGTCATTGTCCTGCTGGAAGGTGAACCTTCTTCCCAGTCTCAAATCTCTGGAAGAATGAAATAGGTTTCCCCCAAGAATTTCCCTGTATTTAGCGCCATCCATCATTCCTTCAATTCCTACAGGTTTCCCAGTCCCTGCTGATGAAAAACATCCCCACAGCATGATGCTGCTGCTGCCGCTACCATGCTTCACTGTGGGGATGGTGTTCTCGGGGTGATGAGTGGTGTTGGTTTTGCGCCAGACATAGCGTTTTCCTTGATGGTCAAAAATCTCAATTTTATTCTTATCTGACCAGAGAACCCTTTTATCCATATGTTTCTGGAATCTCCCACATGCCTTTTGGCGAACACCAAACATGTTTTTTAAATTTGTATTCAGGCCACTCTTCCGTAAAGCCCAGCTCTGTGGAGTGTACAGCTAAAAGTGGTCCTATGGACAGGTACTCCAGTCCCCGCTGTGGAGCTTTGCAGCTCCTTCAGGGTTATCTTTGGTCTCTTTGTTGCCTCTCTGATTAATGCCCTCCTCACCTGGTCCTTGAGTTTTGGTGGGCAGCCCTCTCTTGGCAGGTTTGTTGTTGTGCCATATTCTTTAATTGTTTTAATAATGGATTTAATTGTGCTCCGTGGGATGTTCAAAGTTTCTGATATATTTTTACAACCCAACCCTGATCTGTACAACTTTGTTCCTGACCTGTTTGGGGAGCTCTTTGGTGTTCATGGTGCTGCTTGCTTGGTGGTGCCCCTTGCTTAGTGGTGTTGCAGACTCTGGGGCCTTTCAGAACAGGTGTATATATACTGAGATCATGTGACAGATCATGTGACTCTTAGATTGCACACAGGTGTACTTTTTAAAAATAATTTATGTGACTTCTGAAGGTAATTGGTTGCAACAGATCTTTTTTTATGGGCTTCATAGCAGAGGGGGTGAATACATATGCACGCACCACTTTTCAGTTTATTTTTTAATATATAATTTTCTGAAACAAGTCATTTTTTAAATTTCACTTCACCGATTTGGACTATTTTGTGTATGTCCATTACATGAAATCTAAATAAAAATACATTGAAATTACAGGTTGTAATGCAACAAAATAGGAAAATCACCAAGGGGGATGAATACTTTGGCAAGGCACTGTAACGGCTCATCCCTTGAAGAGCTTGGGAGAAGTGAGATATGAGTCAACAAAGAATTTCGGAGCAGCTCGTTAGTCCGTTTATGAACGATCCAAATATTCCATTGTTTTGTGTCTTTAGACGAATCAGACAATGTTCTTATTCAGTTATTTAACAATTGACACTGGCCAGTCACAGTAAGCTACCAAATAATAAATGGTGTATCTTGTAAGAAGCTGCATGCATCTAAACCTTGGGTTAGGTTGGGTTGGGAGGACTAGTCTATTTGTGTATTGGTATTGATGGATGTATTAATGTGAACATGTTCTCTGCCTTCATACCTTTTCAGATCTGTGACTTTGGGCTGGCGCGGTTGGAGGAGCTGGACGAGTCTCGTCACATGACTCAGGAGGTGGTGACACAGTATTACCGCGCGCCAGAAATCCTCATGGGCAGCCACCATTACTCCAACGCCATCGACATCTGGTCTGTAGGATGCATCTTTGCCGAGCTACTGGGCCGACGCATCCTGTTCCAGGCACAAAGTCCCATCCAGCAGGTAACCAATACTGTAAACACTGGGGACATGTTGATCTGACATGGGATACTTGCTGATCTAATATTCAGTGTAGAGCATTTCCTTGCTTACTTTATAAGAAAAAAAGTTATTGGCTAATCTTGGTTGTGTTTGTTAGTCAGTAGACTTCACTGAGGTGTGTTATTTCAGCTTGGTTTGAGCTTTCAGAGATAAAATCTGTATTTGAAAACAGGACAGAGCTTCCTTGACCCCTTAATGCCCATGTCTCTCCAAACCTTGGGCTCTGGTCCTGCCTCCTTTACCTCCCTTTCAGAGATGACATGTTGAGTTAGATGGGGAGGAAAGCAGTCTTATGTCTCAGTACACACTACTCCCTTTCACTTCTGATATTGACACAAATAGCTCATGTCTAAATTGACTTGTTCGCAGACACTGTAAGTTTACAATGGACTGAAAAATTGCATCCCGAAGCAATAAGTCAATACACAGTATAGCTCCCTGGAGTCCTTAACATGGCCTGCCTCTCTCAACTCCCTCGCCTTTACTGCATATGTGCCATAGCGTGTGTGTGTGTGAGTATGTATGGGTTTGTGTGTTTGTTCGTGCATGCGTGTGTCAAGCACAGTAACATATGCTGCATGATGTTCTTCTGTGTGTGTTCTGTGTTGTAGCTGGATCTGATCACAGACCTGCTGGGCACTCCCTCTCTGGAGGCCATGAGGACAGCGTGTGAGGGGGCCAGGGCCCACATCCTCAGAGGTCCACACAAACAGGTAGGGACATGGATGAGCAGTGTGTGTTCTCTGGTGCAGGACAGAACATTTGTCTCCTGAGCTAGGTTTTCATAAGTCCTATGAATCAAATATATTTTCGGTAATCATGGCTGGATGGGAATATGTATCTGTGACATATTTGTTTCCACACATGGTTACAGGAGTCAGACACATCAGTGATGAGTGGTCCTCTTGGACAGCAAGATGGTGTCTTAGTGTTGTTGATGTTGTTTGTTTCATTCACTTTTGAGCCATATTAAGCCAGAAGGGATCCTACTTCCTGCCACCGGTGCAGTCCCAGGACACATCGTGGGGGTGAAGGGGGAGGCAGGGGGGCTTGATGGTGGTCTGAAAAAATGTATGACACTCGCAGAAATGCAGTAGTAGGAAATATACATTTGTGGTTAATCTTTTCATCACAAAATCGACTGATTTTGCCAGCTACATTTCATTGGCAAGATTAGAAAACCTAGGCATGTCAGCAGCACACGCTGACACTACACATCCAAGTATTTTTTATTTCTTCTTATAATTTTTTCAAAAACGCTTTACGGCGAAAGCACACCATGCGATTATCTGAGGACAGCGCCCCGCACACAAAAGCATTACATACATTTTCCAACCAAGCAGAGGCATCACGAAAGTCAGAAATAGCGATAAAATAAATCACTTACCTTTGAATATCTTAATTTGGTTGCAATCACAAGGGTCCCAGCTACATAACAAATGGTCCTTTTGTTCGATAAAGTCCTTCTTTATATCCCAAAAAAGTATGTTTCATTGGCGCGCTAAACTCAGTAATCCACCAGTTTCCCTTGTTCAAAATGCATACAAATGAATCCCATAAGTTACCAATAAACTTCTAACAAACATATCATACAACGTTCCTAATCAATCCTCAGGTACCCTAATATGTAAATAAACAATCAAATTTAAGACGGAGAATACCGGAGACCATTACCGGAGATAAATAACGAAGTATGCGACCTCACCAGAACGCGCAACAAACACTACAGCCAAAATGGGAGCCACTTACTAAAACCACAAATTCTAGCTCATTTTTCAAAAAACAAGCCCGAAACTCTTTCTAAAGACTGTCATCTAGTGGAAGCCCTAGGAACTGCAATCTGGGAGGTCTTCCTATTATATTTGCATTGAAAGCCATAGTAATCAAGGGTGAGCTGAATTTTTGTTTTCTGGATGGATTGTTCTCGGGTTTACGCCAGCCATATAACTTCTGTTATACTCACAGACGTTATTTTAACAGTTTTGGAAACTTTAGTGTTTTCCATCCAATACTACCAATTATATGCATATCCTAGCTTCTGGGCCTGAGTAACAGGCAGTTTACTTTGGGCACCTCATTCATCCAAACTTCCGAATACTGCCCCCTAGCCCGAAAAAGTTAAGAACAAACATTGAACAAACATTGAACATTATTTTCAATGACGGCCTAGGAACAGTGGGTTAACTACCTTGTTCAGAGGCAGAACTACAGATTTTTACCTCAGGGACTCGATCTTGCAACCTTTCGTCAGTTACTAGTCCAATGCTCTAACCAGTAGGCTACCTGCCTCCCACTTGTATATCCAGTAAATCTGACCAAATTATGAAAGAGAATTATTGTAATTTTGAATTCTGTAAATTGAGTGTGGAATAGGTGAATAATGATTGTTGCCTATCAGCAATGACAAGCCACCGGGGTATGACAACTTGGATAGAAAATTACTGAGGATAATAGCACACAATATTGGCACTCATATTTGCCATATTTTACATTTAAGCCTGCTAGAAAGTGTGTGCCCTCAGGCCTGGAAGAAAGCAAATGTAATTCTGCGACCTAAGAATAGTAAAGCCCCCTTTACTGGCTCAAATAGCCGACCAATTGGCCTGTTACCAATCCTTAGTAAACTTTTGGGAAAAATGTATTGTTTGACCAGACTCAATGCTATTTTACAGTAAACAAATTAATAACAGACTTCCAGCACGCTTATAGGGAAGGACATTCAACAAGCACAGCACTTACACAAATGACTGATTGGCTGACAGAAATTGATAATAAAAAAGATTGTAGGGGCTGTTTTGTTAGACTTCCGTGCGGCTTTTGATATTATCAATCATAGTCTTCTGCTAGAAAAACATATGTGTTATGGCTTTACACCCCCTGCTATATTGTGGATAAAGTCTAACCTGTCGAACAACACACAGAGAGTGTTCTTTATTGAAAGCCTCTCCAACACAATCCAGGTAGAATCAGGAATACCCCAGGGCAGCTTTCTAGGCCACTTAATTTTTTCAATCATTACTAAAGACATGCCACTGTGTCTATGGCTGTTCATCTTACACTCCTCTCCCCTCCAACCGTGCTGGTCCTCTACATGCAGGGTGGTTGTTCATCTTACACCCCCAACCACTCCAACAATGCTGGTCCTCTACCTGCAGGGTGGTTATTCATCTTACACCCCCCAACCCCTCCAACAGTGCTGGTCCTCTACCTGCAGGGTGGTTGTTCATCTTACACCCCAACCACTCCAACAATGCTAGTCCTCTACCTGCAGGGTGGTTATTCATCTTACACCCCCCAACCCCACCAACCGTGCCGGTCCTCTACCTGCAGGGTGGCTGTTCATCTTACACCCACAACCCCACCAACCGTGCTGGTCCTCTACCTGCAGGGTGGCTGTTCATCTTACACCCACAACCCCACCAACCGTGCTGGTCCTCTACCTGCAGGGTGGTTGTTCATCTTACACCCCCAACCCCTCCAACCGTGCTGGTCCTCTACTAGCAGGGTGGCTGTTCATGTTACACCCCCAACCCCACCAACCGTGCTGGTCCTCTACTAGCAGGGTGGCTGTTCATGTTACACCCCCTCTAACCCCCTGCAGGGTGGCTGTTCATCTTACATCCCCCAACCCCACCAACCGTGCTGGTCCTCTACCTGCAGGGTGGCTGGTCCTCTACCTCCAACAATGGGTCCTCTACCTGCAGGGTGGTTATTCATCTGACACCCCCAACCCCTCCAACAGTGCTGGTCCCCCTGCCAACCCCCAACCCCTCCAACAATGCTGGTCCTCTACCTGCAGGGTGGCTGTTCATCTTACACCCCCAACCACTCCAACAATGCTGGTCCTCTACCTGCAGGGTGGTTGTTCATCTTACACCCCCAACCCCACCAACCGTGCTGGTCCTCTACCAGCAGGGTGGCTGTTCATCTTACACCCACCAACCGTGCTGGTCCTCTACCTGCAGGGTGACTGTTCATCTTACACCCACCAACCGTGCTGGTCCTCTACCTGCAGGGTGACTGTTCATCTTACACCCCCAACCCCTCCAACAATGCTGGTCCTCTACCTGCAGGGTGGTTGTTCATCTGACACCCCCCAACCCCTCCAACCGTGCTGGTCCTCTACCGGCAGGGTGGCTATTCATCTTACACCCCCCAACCCCTCCAACAGTGCTGGTCCTCTACCTGCAGGGTGGTTGTTCATCTGACACCCCCCAACCCCTCCAACCGTGCTGGTCCTCTACCGGCAGGGTGGCTATTCATCTTACACAGGCACAGACTATGTGTGGAAAATTATTTAAGACTGAGACTCTCTCTAATACAACCCAACATTGCAGAGTTATGTGCATCCTTTCAAGCACACCCTTCTCATTAGTTATTCACTATTTCGTTGAACAAATAAGGTTTTAAATGTAAGGTGGTTAAATAAAAAGCAAAATGATTGATTATTATTATATTATTATTTCTGGCCTGGTCCTATAAGAGCTCTTTGTTATTTCCCACGAGCCGGTTTGTAACTAAAACAGTCATTCTTATGTTTAATAAATATATTGTATAGTGTGTGTGTGGCAGGCTTACAATGATGGCTAAAACAACATTTGAGAGTTGGCTGACCCTGGGGCTAGAGATTGGAGGTTGAATTTTTGAAGGGGTACGGGACAATAAAAACCTAACCTACACTAACCTAATGTTGCTCTCTCCTCTCCTTCTCACTACTCCAATGGAGCCTCCTCTCCTTCTCACTACTCTAATGTAGCTTCCTCTCCTTCTCACTACTCTAATGTAGCTTCCTCTCCTTCTCACTACTCTAATGGAGCCTCCTCTCCTTCTCACTACTCTAATGTAGCTTCCTCTCCTTCTCACTACTCTAATGTAGCTTCCTCTCTGTGACACTACTCTAATGGAGCTTCCTCTCCTCTCCTTCTCACTACTATAATGTAGCTTCCTCTCCTTCTCACTACTGTAATGTAGCTTCCTCTCCTCTCCTTCTCACTACTGTAATGTAGCTTCCTCTCCTTGTCACTACTCTAATGGAGCTTCCTCTCCTCTTTTTGTCACTACTGTAATGTAGCTTCCTCTCCTCTCCTTCTCACTACTCTAATGTAGCTTCCTCTCCTTCTCACTATTCTAATGTAGCTTCCTCTCCTTCTCACTATTCTAATGTAGCTTCCTCTCCTTCTCACTACTCTAATGTAGCTTCCTCTCCTCTTTTTGTCACTACTGTAATGTAGCTTCCTCTCCTTGTCATTACCCTAATGTATCTTCCTCTCCTCTCCTTCTCACTACTCTAATGTAGCTTCCTCTCCTATTTTTGTCACTACAGTAATGTAGCTTCCTCTCCTCTCCTTCTCACTACTGTAATGTAGCTTCCTCTCCTCTCCTTCTCACTACTGTAATGTAGCTTCCTCGCCTCTCCTTCTCACTACTGTAATGTAGCTTCCTCTCCTCTCCTTCTCACTACTCTAATGTAGCTTCCTCTCCTCTCCTTCTTACTACTCTAATGGAGCTTCCTCTCCTTCTTACTACTCTAATGGAGCTTCCTCTCCTCTCCTTCTTACTACTCTAATGGAGCTTCCTCTCCTCTCCTTCTCACTACATTAATGGAGCTTCCTCTCCTCTCCTTGTCACTACATTAATGGAGCTTCCTCTCCTCTCCTTGTCACTACTGTAATGTAGCTTCCTCTCCTCTCCTTCTCACTACTCTAATGTAGCTTCCTCTCCTCTCCTTCTTACTACTCTAATGGAGCTTCCTCTCCTCTCCTTCTCACTACATTAATGGAGCTTCCTCTCCTCTCCTTCTTACTACTCTAATGTAGCTTCCTCTCCTCTCCTTCTTACTACTCTAATGTAGCTTCCTCTCCTCTCCTTCTCACTACTCTAATGTAGCTTCCTCTCCTTCTCACTATTCTAATGTAGCTTCCTCTCCTTCTCACTATTCTAATGTAGCTTCCTCTCCTTCTCACTACTCTAATGTAGCTTCCTCTCCTCTTTTTGTCACTACTGTAATGTAGCTTCCTCTCCTCTCCTTGTCATTACCCTAATGTAGCTTCCTCTCCTCTCCTTCTCACTACTCTAATGTAGCTTCCTCTCCTTGTCACTACTGTAATGTAGCTTCCTCTCCTTCTCACTACTCTAATGTAGCTTCCTCTCCTCTCCTTGTCATTACCCTAATGTAGCTTCCTCTCCTCTCCTTCTCACTACTCTAATGTAGCTTCCTCTCCTCTTTTTGTCACTACTGTAATGTAGCTTCCTCTCCTCTCCTTCTCACTACTCTAATGTAGCTTCCTCTCCTCTCCTTCTCACTACTGTAATGTAGCTTCCTCTCCTTCTCATTACTGTAATGTAGCTTCCTCTCCTTCTCACTACTCTAATGTAGCTTCCTCTCCTTGTCACTACTGTAATGTAGCTTCCTCTCCTTCTCACTACTCTAATGTAGCTTCCTCTCCTCTCCTTCTCACTACTGTAATGTAGCTTCCTCTCCTCTCCTTCTCACTACTGTAATGTAGCTTCCTCTCCTCTCCTTCTCACTACTGTAATGTAGCTTCCTCTCCTCTCCTTCTCACTACTGTAATGTAGCTTCCTCTCCTCTCCTTCTCACTACTCTAATGTAGCTTCCTCTCCTCTCCTTCTTACTACTCTAATGGAGCTTCCTCTCCTTCTTACTACTCTAATGGAGCTTCCTCTCCTCTCCTTCTTACTACTCTAATGGAGCTTCCTCTCCTCTCCTTGTCACTACATTAATGGAGCTTCCTCTCCTCTCCTTGTCACTACATTAATGGAGCTTCCTCTCCTCTCCTTGTCACTACTGTAATGTAGCTTCCTCTCCTCTCCTTCTCACTACTCTAATGTAGCTTCCTCTCCTCTCCTTCTTACTACTCTAATGGAGCTTCCTCTCCTCTCCTTCTCACTACATTAATGGAGCTTCCTCTCCTCTCCTTCTTACTACTCTAATGTAGCTTCCTCTCCTCTCCTTCTTACTACTCTAATGGAGCTTCCTCTCCTCTCCTTCTCACTACATTAATGCAGCTTCCTCTCCTCTCCTTGTCACTATTTGAATGGAGCTTCCTCTCCTCTCCTTCACACTACTCTAATGTAGCTTCCTCTCCCCCCTTGTCACTAGTCTAATGTAGCTTCCTCTCCTCTCCTTCTCACTACTGTAATGATGTTTTGAGGGGAAATAGAACACATCAGGTTTCTGATTCTCTCTGTGCTTTCTAAATAAATCTATGTGAGGATGGCCAGTGAAATGAAAGCCATTGGTCTCTACTGTAGCCAGCGTTAGGAAACTAGCCCCCACCTACCCTGCTCTGGAGGCTTTGGCAGGTCAATACCCCAAGCCAAATGAGTTTAGAAATCAGAGAAGGGCTTGAAAGCTGCTAAGCACCCCCTCTCTCCACAGGCACGCACACACTCTGTGTATGCATCACTCCCTATCTTTCACTCTCTCTCTCTCACGCACACACAAACACACACTCACGCACACCTCAACCACTTTGCTCTACCTTCGAACCATGGCGAAGATAAGTGCAGCCTTTTCTGCTGAAACAGGAAGCCTCACTACCAATCTGTTGTCACCTGAGCTGTCTGTCTGGGTAGACTAGTTACCAGAGGCTGCTACTCGCACGCTTCACTATGCTGCTGGAGCACACATCACTTAGCCTCAGTGTACGTGCGTACGAACACACACACACACACACAAAATCCAAATGAACCTGTCTTCCCCTTCCTCCACATCTTTGTACAGAACAGTCTGGCGTTGACACGCTGGTTGTGTTGGAACTCTCGTCTCTGCTAGTTTGTTCTAGTAATTACCTGCATGTTTATTGGCTCATCCTTCACCAGTTAGCATTAGTAGAAGTTTTGCATGAGTAAACACATATACTTGTCCACACCACCTTAAATCCCCCAGTTGCAACTCTTCCTTTCACAGTGCCCTGTTGTACCTGGCGCTGAGGCTGTGTCCTCAGAAGGCTTTGTTATGGTCTGGCAGAGTGATGTACAGCTTGTTTGTCTTACTCTGGGCGGGGGGATGAGGGTGGAGAGAGATGGACGATGTTGGAGGGTGGGGGTGGTAGAGGCAGGCAGGCAGGCAAGCAGGCAGGCAGGCAGCTCGTACCAGTTGGCCCTGGTGTAAGGCCTCCCTCGGCAGGGCTAGGTCAGACCTGATGTTCCCTTTTATTTTAATAATAATACTAATAATTATATACATTGTTTGTAAAGCACATTTCATGCAATGTTTTGCAACCCAAATTGCATGTTGAGACAGAAACAAATATTTGTATCTTAGAAGAAAGTTAAATGTGGGGCTGTGGCGTTGGTTACATTTTGTCAGCCGGTGATTATCAAGCAAATAACTGCCGGTCTCATTGTAATTGACCGTTAATTAACATAAACACATTAACATCTTCTGGCTTCCACACAAGCCACTGATGCAGACCTTTGGAACATCTACATTTTAAAAAGTCTAACAAATCATTTTAATATAGCCTACACCATCACAATAAATCCATTATTTTCGACAGGTCTGAAGAAACATGATATGATGAAAATGTAGTCTATTTCAGAAGAACAGAATAGCATACTCTGACATTATGTTAGGCCATGATCTGGCTATGCCATATGGCTGTGGGATACACTAATTAATTTAGCAGAAAAGATTTGCTTAGAATCCTGTGGCATTATTTAATGGTATGAAGATTACAATTGAACATTACATTACATTTAAGTCATTTAGCGCGGTTAATAAAGACACAGGTCCTCCTATATGCTTCAAATGGAGTTATTTATGCAACTTTACTTGTGATACAAACTTTTTTTTATACATTCCAGGGCTGCATGATGCGACTCTAATAAGGATTTGAAAAAAAGTCACATAAAAGACAGATGCTGGCACTAAGACCGCACTCAGTCAGCTGTATAAGGAAATAAGCAAACAGGAAACCACTCACCCAGAGGCGGCTCTCCTAGTGGCTGGAGACTTTAATGCAGGGAAACTCAAATCAGTTCTACCAAATTTCTATCAACATGTTAAATGTGCAACCAGAGGGCATAAAATTCTAGATCGCCTGTACTCCACACGTACAAAGCTCTCCCTCGCCCTCCATTTGGTAAATCCGACCACAACTCTATCCTCCTGATTCCTGCTTACAAGCAAAAATTAAAGCAAGAAGCACCAGTGACTCGGTCTATAAAAAAGTGGTCAGATGAAGCAGATGCTAATCTGTAGGACTGTTTTGCTATCACGGACTGGAACATGTTCCGGGATTCTTCGAATGACATTGAGGAGTACACCACATCAGCCACTGGCTTTATCAATAAGTGCATCGAGAACGTCGTCGCCACAGTGACTGTACATACATACCCCAAACAGAAGCCATGGATTACAGGCAACATTTGCACTGAGCTATAGGGTAGAGCTGCCGCTTTCAAGATGCGGGACACTAACCCGTAAGCTTACAAGAAATCCTGCTATGCCCTGCGACGAACCATCAAACAGGCAAAGCGTCAATACAGTCCTAAGATTGAATCATACTACACCGGCTCTGACGCTCATCTTATGTGGCAGGGCTTGCAAACCATTACAGACTACAAAGGGAAGAACAGCCGCAAGCTGCCCAGTGACACGCGCCTACCAGACGAACTAAATCACTTCTATGCCTGCTTCGAGGCAAGCAACACTGAAGCATGCATGAGAGCATCAGCTGTTCTGGACGACTGTGTGATCACGCTCTTCATAGCCGACGTGAGTAAGACCTTTAAACAGGTCTACATACACAAGGCTGCGGGGCCAGACAGATTACCAGGATGTGTGCTCCGGGCATGTGCTGACCAACTGGCAGGTGTCTTCACTGACATTTTCAACATGTCCCTGATTGAGTCTGTAATACCAACATGTTTCAAGCAGACCACCATAGTCCCTGTGCCCAAGAACACAGAGGCAACCTGACTAAATGACTACAGACCTGTAGCACTCACATCCATAGCCATGAAGTGCTTTGAAAGGCTGGTAATGGCTCACATCAACACCATTATCCCAGAACCCCTAGACCCACTCCAATTTGCATACCGCCCAAACAGATCCACAGATGATGCAATCTCTATTACACTCCACACTGCCCTTTCCCACCTGGACAAAAGGAACACTTATGTGAGAATGCTATTCATTGACTACAGCTCATCATTCAACACCATAGTACCCTCAAAGCTCATCACTAAGCTAAGGACCCTGGGACTAAACACCTCCCTCTGCAACTGGATCCTGGACTTCCTGATGGGCTGCCCCCAGGTGGTGAGGGTAGGTAGCAACACATCTGCCACGCTTATCCTCAACACTGGAGCCCCCAGGGATGCATGCTCAGTCCCCTCCTGTACTCCCTGTTCACCCATGACTGCATGGCCAGGCACAACTCCAACACCATCAATATGTTTGCAGATGACACAACACCAAACAACGACAAGACAGCCTATAGGGAGGAGGTCAGAGACCTGGCCAGGTGGTGCCAGAATAACGACCTATCCCTCAATGTAACCAAGACTTAAGGAGATGATTGTGGACTACAGGAAATTGAGGTCCGAGCACTCCCCCATTCTCATCGACGGGGCTGTAGTGGAGCAGGTTGAGAGCTTCAAGTTCCTTGGTGTCCACACCACCAACAAACTAGAATGGTCCAAACACACCAAGACAGTAGAGAAGAGGGCATGACAAAGCCTATTCCCCCTCAGGAAACGAAAAAGATTTGGCATGTGTCTACAGCTGCAACATCGAGAGCATGACTGGTTGCATCACTGCCTGGTACGGCAATTGCTCAGCCTCCGACCGCAAGGCACTACAGAGGGTAGTGCGTACGGCCCATCACATCACTGGGGCTAAGCTGCCTGCCATCCAGGACCTCTACACCAGGCAGTGTCAGAGGAAGGCTTCACAAATTGTCAAAGACCCCAGCCACCCCAGTCATAGACTGTTCTCTCTACTACCACATGGTAAGCGGTTCCGGAGTGCCAATTCTAGAACAAAAAGGCTTCTCAACAGTTTTTACCCCCAATTGTGCGCCCCCCTCTCTTTTACGCTGCTGCTACTCTCTGTTTATCATATATGCATAGTCAATTTAACTGTACATATGTACATACTAACTCAATTGGCCCGACCAACCAGTGCCCTCGCACATTGGCTAACCGGGCTATCTTTATTTTTTTACATTTTTTTTATTTCACCTTTATTTAACCAGGTAGGCTAGTTGAGAACAAGTTCTCATATCAGTATGAACAGACAACACAGAGTTACACATGGAGTAAACAGTTAACAAGTCAATAACACAGTAGGAAAAAAAAAAGTCTCGCTATCTGCATTGTCTCCCGCCACCCATCACCCGCCAACCCCTCTTTATGCTACTGCTACTCTCTGTTCATCATATATGCATAGTCACTTTAACTGTACATATGTACATACTAACTCAATTGGCCCGACCAACCAGTGCCCTCGCACATTGGCTAACCGGGCTATCTTTATTTTTTTACATTTTTTTTATTTCACCTTTATTTAACCAGGTAGGCTAGTTGAGAACAAGTTCTCATATCAGTATGAACAGACAACACAGAGTTACACATGGAGTAAACAGTTAACAAGTCAATAACACAGTAGGAAAAAAAAAAGTCTCGCTATCTGCATTGTCTCCCGCCACCCATCACCCGCCAACCCCTCTTTATGCTACTGCTACTCTCTGTTCATCATATATGCATAGTCACTTTAACCATATCTACATGTCCATACTACCTCAATCAGCCTGACTAACCGGTGTCTCTATGTAACCTCGCTACTTTTATAGCCTCGCTTCTTTTATAGCTTCGCTACTGTATATAGCCTCGCTACTGTATATAGCCTCGCTACTGTATATAGCCTCGCTACTGTATATAGCCTCGCTTCTGTATATAGCCTCAATACAGTTATAGCCTCGCTACTGTATATAGCCTCGCTACTGTATATAGCCTCGCTACTGTATATAGCCTCGCTACAGTTATAGCCTCGCTACTGAATATAGCCTCGCTACTGTATATAGCCTCACTACTGTTATAGTCTCGCTACTGGAAAAGGTGACCACGACTCCATTTTGTTGATCCCTGCCTACATACAGAAACTTAAACAAGAGGCTCCCATGCTGAGGTCTGTCCAACGCTGGTCCGACCAAGCTGACTCCACACTCCAAGACTGCTTCCATCACGTGGACTGGGACATGTTTCGTATTGCGTCAGATAACAATATTGACGAATACGCTGATTTGGTGTGCGAGTTCATTAGAACTTGCGTTGAAGATGTCGTTCCCATAGCAACGATAAAAGCATTCCCTAACCAGAAACCGTGGATTGATGGCAGCATTCGAGTGAAACTGAAAGCGCGAACCACTGCTTTAATCAGGGCAAGGTGTCTGGTAACATGACCGAATACAAACAGTGCAGCTATTCCCTCCGCAAGGCTATCAAACAAGCTAAGCGTCAGTACAGAGACAAAGTAGAATCTCAATTCAACGGCTCAGACACAAGAGGCATGTGGCAGGGTCTACAGTCAATCACGGACTACAAGAAGAGACCCAGCCCAGTCACGGACCAGGATGTCTTGCTCCCAGGCAGACTAAATAACTTTTTTGCCCGCTTTGAGGACAATACAGTGCCACAGACACGGCCTGCAACGAAAACATGCAGTCTCTCCTTCATTGCAGCCGAGGTGAGTAAGACATTTAAACGTGTTAACCCTTGCAAGGCTGCAGGCCCAGACGGCATCCCCAGCCGCGCCCTCAGAGCATGCGCAGACCAGCTGGCCGGTGTGTTTACGGACATATTCAATCAATCCCTATACCAGTCTGCTGTTCCCACATGCTTCAAGAGGGCCACCATTGTTCCTGTTCCCAAGAAAGCTAAGGTAACTGAGCTAAACGACTACCGCCCCGTAGCACTCACTTCCGTCATCATGAAGTGCTTTGAGAGACTAGTCAAGGACCATATCACCTCCACCCTACCTGACACCCTAGACCCACTCCAATTTGCTTACCGCCCAAATAGGTCCACAGACGATGCAATCTCAACCACGCTGCACACTGCCCTAACCCATCTGGACAAGAGGAATACCATTTACATTTACATTTAAGTCATTTAGCAGACGCTCTTATCCAGAGCGACTTACAAATTGGTGCATTCACCTTATGACATCCAGTGGAACAGTCACTTTACAATAGTGCATCTAAATCTTAAAGGGGGGGGGGTGAGAGGGATTACTTATCCTATCCTAGGTATTCCTTAAAGAGGTGGGGTTTCAGGTGTCTCCGGAAGGTGGTGATTGACTCCGCTGTCCTGGCGTCGTGAGGGAGTTTGTTCCACCATTGGGGGGGCCAGCGCAGCGAACAGTTTTGACTGGGCTGAGCGGGAGCTGTACTTCCTCAGTGGTAGGGAGGCGAGCAGGCCAGAGGTGGATGAACGCAGTGCCCTTGTTTGGGTGTAGGGCCTGATCAGAGCCTGGAGGTACTGAGGTGCCGTTCCCCTCACAGCTCCGTAGGCAAGCACCATGGTCTTGTAGCGGATGCGAGCTTCAACTGGAAGCCAGTGGAGAGAACGGAGGAGCGGGGTGACGTGAGAGAACTTGGGAAGGTTGAACACCAGACGGGCTGCGGCGTTCTGGATGAGTTGAAGGGGTTTAATGGCACATGCAGGGAGCCCAGCCAACAGCGAGTTGCAGTAATCCAGACGGGAGATGACAAGTGCCTGGATTAGGACCTGCGCCGCTTCCTGTGTGAGGCAGGGTCGTACTCTGCGGATGTTGTAGAGCATGAACCTACAGGAACGGGCCACCGCCTTGATGTTGGTTGAGAACGACAGGGTGTTGTCCAGGATCACGCCAAGGTTCTTGGCGCTCTGGGAGGAGGACACAATGGAGTTGTCAACCGTGATGGCTACCTATGTGAGAATGCTGTTCATCGACTACAGCTCGGCATTCAACACCATAGTATCCTCCAAGCTCGTCATCAAGCTCGAGACCCTGGGTCTCGACCCCGCCCTGTGCAACCGGGTACTGGACTTCCTGACGGGCCGCCCCCAGTTGGTGAGGGTAGGCAACAACATCTCCTCCCCGCTGATCCTCAACACGGGGGCCCCACAAGAGTGCGTTCTGAGCCCTCTCCTGTACTCCCTGTTCACCCACGACTGCGTGGCCACGCACGCCTCCAACTCAATCATCAAGTTTGCGGACGACACAACAGTGGTAGACTTGATTACCAACAACGACGAGACGGCCTACAGGGAGGAGGTGAGGGCCCTCGGAGTGTGGTGTCAGGAAAATAACCTCACACTCAACGTCAACAAAACTAAGGAGATGATTGTGGACTTCAGGAAACAGCAGAGGGAACACCCCACTATCCACATCGATGGAACAGTAGTGGAGAGGGTAGCAAGTTTTAAGTTCCTCGGCATACACATCACAGACAAACTGAATTGGTCCACTCACACAGACAGCGTCGTGAAGAAGGCGCAGCAGCCTCTTCAACCTCAGGAGGCTGAAGAAATTCGGCTTGTCACCAAAAGCACTCACAAACTTCTTCAGATGCACAATCGAGAGCATCCTGGCGGGCTGTATCACCGCCTGGTACAGCAACTGCTCCGCCCTCAACCGTAAGGCTCTCCAGAGGGTAGTGAGGTCTGCACAACGCATCACCGGGGGCAAACTACCTGCCCTCCAGGACACCTACACCACCCGATGTTACAGGAAGGCCATAAAGATCATCAAGGACATCAACCACCCGAGCCACTGCCTGTTCACCCCGCTATCATCCAGAAGGCGAGGTCAGTACAGGTGCATCAAAGCTGGGACCGAGAGACTGAAAAACAGCTTCTATCTCAAGGCCATCAGACTGTTAAACAGCCAGTGGCTGCTGCCAACACACTGACATTGACACTGACCCAACTCCAGCCACTTTAGTAATGGGAATTGATGGGAAATGATGTAAATATATCACTAGCCACTTTAAACAATGCTACCTTATATAATGTTACTTACCCTACATTATTCATCTCATATGCATACGTATATACTGTACTCTATATCATCGACTGCATCCTTATGTAATACATGTATCACTAGCCACTTTAACTATGCCACTTTGTTTACTTTGTCTACATACTCATCTCATATGTATATACTGTACTCGATACTATCTACTGTATGCTGCCCCGTACCATCACTCATTCATATATCCTTATGTACATATTCTTTATCCCCTTACACTGTGTATAAGACAGTAGATTTGGAATTGTTAGTTAGATTACTTGTTGGTTATTACTGCATTGTCGGAACTAGAAGCACAAGCATTTCGCTACACTCGCATTAACATCTGCTAACCATGTGTATGTGACAAATAAAACTTGATTTGATTTACTGTTATAGCCTCAATACTGTTATAGTCTCGCTACTGTTATAGCCTCGCTACTGTATATAGCCTCACTACTGTTATAGTCTCGCTACTGTTATAGCCTCGCTACTGTATATAGCCTCGCTACTGTATATAGCCTCGCTACTGTTATAGCCTCGCTACTGTATATAGCCTCGCTACTGTATATAGCCTCGCTACTGTTATAGCCTCGCTACTGTACATAGTCTCGCTACTGTATATAGTCTCGCTACTGTTATAGCCTCGCTACTGTATATAGCCTCGCTACTGTATATAGCCTCGCTACTGTTATAGCCTCGCTACTGTATATAGTCTCGCTACTGTATATAGCCTCGCTACTGTTATAGCCTCGCAACTGTTATAGCCTCGCTACTGTACATAGTCTCGCTACTGTACATAGTCTCGCTACTGTACATAGTCTCGCTACTGTATATAGTCTCGCAACTGTATATAGCCTCGCTACTGTATATAGCCTCGCTACTGTTATAGCCTCGCTACTGTATATAGCCCCGCTCTGTATATAGCCTCGCTACTGTATATAGCCCCGCTCTGTATATAGCCTCGCTACTGTATATAGCCCCGCTCTGTATATAGCCTCGCTACTGTTATAGCCTCGCTATTGTTATAGCCTCGCTACTGTATATAGCCCCGCTCTGTATATAGCCTCGCTACTGTATATAGCCCCGCTCTGTATATAGCCTCGCTACTGTATATAGCCCCGCTACTGTATATAGCCTCGCTACTGTATATAGCCTCGCTACTGTATATAGCCTCGCTACTGTTATAGCCTCGCTACTGTTATAGCCTCGCTACTGTATATAGCCTCGCTACTGTATATAGCTTCGCTACTGTATATAACCTCGCTACTGTATATAGCCTCGCTACTGTATATAGCTTCGCTACTATATATAGCTTCGCTACTGTATATAGCCTCGCTACTGTATATAGCCTCGCTACTGTATATAGCCTGTCTTTCTTCTGTCTGTCTTTCTTTACTTACCTGTTGTTCACCTAATACCTTTTTTGCACTATTGGTTAGAGCCTGTAAGTAAGCATTTCACTGTAATACCTGTTGTATTCGGCGCACGTGACAAATCAACTTTGATTTTATTTAAAAGGCATGAGCTCTGGACCCAACTGTGCGTGTCCGTATCAAATTCCGAGGTGCATGTTGAAGATGTTAGAAGAACTGTCCACATTAACTTTTCGTCAGCCAACAAGATGAGTAGATGATTGGCCTAACAAACAGCGAAAGCACTTGCCTATGTCAATCTACTATACCGCAGAGTACAAGAGTTGACCTATTCTATTGGTCAACTTGTCCTTCTGTGTGAGAAATAAATATTCCAAACATACTCTTGGACAGTTGTGGGATGTGATAGATCCCAAATGAATACGACCACTCACATCAAAACGCCTTTTAAAAACAATGAGGCTGATGCAACAGACCAGAACATTTAGCTTAAAATGTTGATAAGCTATTAGGCTATTTCATGACATTATAAGTGCAGCAATGCACACACGGCAGCAGGCTATAAAGTGTGTATGTTCCAAAATGCAATCAATTAGTGGGGAAACACCATTCTCAAAGTGACCGCCAATGTGAATTATGCATGTAGTGCTTTATTATAAAGGTGTATTTTTATGGTGGAAATGATCTTCCCCAAACTTGAAACTCACACGCAGCTTCTGTATGTAAAGCGGATTCATTTGGCTACATGACCTGTAGAGCAAAAGAAGGCATGCGCTGTTTCTTGCCTTACTGCACACATTGGGCATCAAGTGATAATACATCATTCACAAGTGATAATACATCATTCACAAGTGAAAATACATCATTCACTGTTATAATACATCATTCACAAGTGATAATACATCATTCACAAGTGAAAATACATCATTCACAAGTGATAATACATCATTCACAAGTGATAATACATCATTCACTGTTATAATACATCATTCACAAGTGATAATACATCATTCACAAGTGATAATACATCATTCACAAGTGATAATACATCATTCACAAGTGATAATACATCATTCACAAGTGATAATACATCATTCACAAGTGATAATACATCATTCACAAGTGAAAATACATCATCATTCACAAGTGATACATCATTCACTGTTATAATACATCATTCACAAGTGAAAATACATCATTCACAAGTGATAATACATCATTCACAAGTGATAATACATCATTCACTTCACTGTTATAATACATCATTCACAAGTGATAATACATCATTCACAAGTGATAATACATCATTCACAAGTGAAAATACATCATTCACAAGTGATAATACATCATTCACAAGTGATAATACATCATTCACTGTTATAATACATCATTCACAAGTGATAATACATCATTCACAAGTGATAATACATCATTCACAAGTGATAATACATCATTCACAAGTGATAATACATCATTCACAAGTGATAATACATCATTCACAAGTGAAAATACATCATTCACAAGTGATAATACATCATTCACAAGTGAAAATACATCATTCACTGTTATAATACATCATTCACAAGTGATAATACATCATTCACAAGTGATAATACATCATTCACAAGTTCATTCAATATATCATCATTCACAAGTGAAAATAATCACATCATCATTCACAAGTGATAATACATCATTCACAAGTGATAATACATCATTCACAAGTGATAATACATCATTCATTCATTAATACAAAGTGATAATACATCATTCACAAGTGATAATACATCATTCACAAGTGATAATACATCATTCACTGTTATAATACATCATTCACAAGTGATAATACATCATTCACAAGTGATAATACATCATTCACAAGTGATAATACATCATTCACAAGTGATAATACATCATTCACAAGTGATAATACATCATTCACAAGTGATAATACATCATTCACAAGTGATAATACATCATTCACAAGTGAAAATACATCATTCACATAATACATCATTCACAAGTGATAATACATCATTCACAAGTGATAATACATCATTCACAAGTGATAATACATCATTCACAAGTGATAATACATCATTCACAAGTGATAATACATCATTCACTGTTATAATACATCATTCACAAGTGATAATACATCATTCACTGTTATAATACATCATTCACAAGTGATAATACATCATTCACAAGTGATAATACATCATTCACAAGTGATAATACATCATTCACTGTTATAATACATCATTCACAAGTTATAATACATCATTCACAAGTGATAATACATCATTCACAAGTGATAATACATCATTCACAAGTGATAATACATCATTCACAAGTGATAATACATCATTCACAAGTGATAATACATCATTCACTGTTATAATACATCATTCACAAGTGATAATACATCATTCACAAGTGATAATACATCATTCACAAGTGAAAATACATCATTCACAAGTGATAATACATCATTCACAAGTGATAATACATCATTCACTGTTATAATACATCATTCACAAGTGATAATACATCATTCACAAGTGATAATACATCATTCACAAGTGATAATACATCATTCACAAGTGATAATACATCATTCACAAGTGATAATACATCATTCACAAGTGATAATACATCATTCAATAATACATCATTCACAAGTGAAAATACATCATTCACAAGTGATAATACATCATTCACAAGTGAAAATAATCATTCATCATTTCACAAGTGATAATACATCATTCACAAGTGATAATACATCATTCACAAGTGAAAATACATCATTCACAAGTGATAATACATCATTCACAAGTGATAATACATCATTCACAAGTTATAATACATCATTCACAAGTGATAATACATCATTCACAAGTGATAATACATCATTCACAAGTGATAATACATCATTCACAATCATTCACAAGTGATAATACATCATTCACAAGTGATAATACATCATTCACTGTTATAATACATCATTCACAAGTGATAATACATCATTCATCAAGTGATAATACATCATTCACAAGTGATAATACATCATTCACAAGTGATAATACATCATTCACAGTGATAATACATCATTCACAAGTGATAATACATCATTCACAAGTGATAATACATCATTCACAAGTGATAATACATCATTCACAAGTCATAATACATCATTCACAAGTGATAATCATTCATCATCATTCACAAGTGATAATACATCATTCACAAGTGATAATACATCATTCACAAGTGATAATACATCATTCACAAGTGATAATACATCATTCACAAGTGATAATACATCATTCACTGTTATAATACATCATTCACAAGTGATAATACATCATTCACAAGTGATAATACATCATTCACAAGTGATAATACATCATTCACAAGTGATAATACATCATTCACAAGTTATAATACATCATTCACAAGTGATAATACATCATTCACAAGTGATAATACATCATTCATCATTTCACAAGTGATAATACATCATTCACAAGTGATAATACATCATTCACTGTTATAATACATCATTCACAAGTGATAATACATCATTCACAAGTGATAATACATATTCATACATCATTCACAAGTGATAATACATCATTCATCATTCACAAGTACATCATTCACAAGTGATAATACATCATTCACAAGTGATAATACATCATTCACAAGTGATAATACATCATTCACAAGTGATAATACATCATTCACAAGTGATAATACATCATTCACAAGTGATAATACATCATTCACTGTTATAATACATCATTCACAAGTGATAATACATCATTCATCATTCAAGTGATAATACATCATTCACAAGTGATAATACATCATTCACAAGTGATAATACATCATTCACACAAGTGATAATACATCATTCACAAGTGATAATACATCATTCACAAGTGATAATACATCATTCACATGATAATACATCATTCACAAGTGATAATACATCATTCACAAGTGATAATACATCATTCACAAGTGATAATACATCATTCACAAGTGATAATACATCATTCACAAGATAATACATCATTCACAAGTGATAATATCAATACATCATTCACAAGTGATAATACATCATTCACAAGTGATAATACATCATTCACAAGTGATAATACATCATTCACATAGTGATAATACATCATTCACAAGTGATAATACATCATTCACAAGTGATAATACATCATTCACAAGTGATAATACATCATTCACTGTTATAATACATCATTCACAAGTGATAATACATCATTCACAAGTGATAATACATCATTCACAAGTGATAATACATCATTCACAAGTGATAATACATCATTCACAAGTGAAAATACATCATTCACTGTTATAATACATCATTCACAAGTGATAATACATCATTCACAAGTGATAATACATCATTCACAAGTGAAAATACATCATTCACAAGTGATAATACATCATTCACAAGTGATAATACATCATAATACATCATTCACAAGTGATAATACATCATTCACAAGTGATAATACATCATTCACAAGTGATAATACATCATTCACAAGTGATAATACATCATTCACAAGTCATTCACAAGTGATAATACATCATTCACATAATACATCATTCACAAGTGATAATACATCATTCACAAGTGATAATACATCATTCACAAGTGATAATACATCATTCACAAGTGATAATACATCATTCACTGTTATAATACATCATTCACAAGTGATAATACATCATTCACAAGTGATAATACATCATTCACAAGTGATAATACATCATTCACAAGTGATAATACATCATTCACTGTTATAATACATCATTCACAAGTGATAATACATCATTCACTAATACATCATTCACTGTTATAGTACATCATTCACTGTGATAATACATCATTCACTGTTATAATACATCATTCACTGTGATAATACATCATCATTAATACATCATTCACTGTTATAATACATCATTCACTGTTATAATACATCATTCACAAGTGATAATACATCATTCACAAGTGATAATACATCATTCACTGTTATAATACATCATTCACTGTTATAGTACATCATTCACTGTTATAATACATCATTCACTGTTATAATACATCATTCACTGTTATAATACATCATTCACTGTTATAATACATCATTCACTGTTATAATACATCATTCACAAGTGATAATACATCATTCACAAGTGATAATACATCATTCACAAGTGATAATACATCATTCACTGTTATAATACATCATTCACAAGTGATAATACATCATTCACAAGTGATAATACATCATTCACTGTTATAATACATCATTCACTGTTATAATACATCATTCACTGTTATAATACATCATTCACAAGTGATAATACATCATTCACAAGTGATAATACATCATTCACAAGTGATAATACATCATTCACAAGTGATAATACATCATTCACTGTTATAATACATCATTCACAAGTGATAATACATCATTCACAAGTGATAATACATCATTCACAAGTGATAATACATCATTCACTAGTGATAATACATCATTCACAAGTGATAATACATCATTCACAAGTGATAATACATCATTCACAAGTGATAATACATCATTCACAAGTGATAATACATCATTCACTGTTGATAATACATCATTCACAAGTGATAATACATCATTCACTGTTATAATACATCATTCACAAGTGATAATACATCATTCACTAGTGATAATACATCATTCACAAGTGATAATACATCATTCATTGTTATAATACATCATTCACTGTTATAATACATCATTCACAAGTGATAATACATCATTCACAAGTGATAATACATCATTCACAAGTGATAATACATCATTCACTATAATACATCATTCACTGTTATAATACATCATTCACTGTTATAATACATCATTCACAAGTGATAATACATCATTCACAAGTGATAATACATCATTCACAAGTGATAATACATCATTCACTATAATGATAATACATCATTCACAAGTGATAATATCATTCATGATAATACATCATTCACAAGTGATAATACATCATTCACTGTTATAATACATCATTCACAAGTGATAATACATCATTCACAAGTGATAATACATCATTCACAAGTGATAATATAATACATCATTCACAAGTGATAATACATCATTCACAAGTGATAATACATCATTCACAAGTGATAATACATCATTCACTGTTATAATACATCATTCACTGTTATAATACATCATTCACAAGTGATAATACATCATTCACAAGTGATAATACATCATTCACAAGTGATAATACATCATTCACAAGTGATAATACATCATTCACAAGTGATAATACATCATTCACTGTTATAATACATCATTCACAAGTGATAATACATCATTCACAAGTGATAATACATCATTCACTGTTATAATACATCATTCACAAGTGATAATACATCATTCACAAGTGATAATACATCATTCACTGTTATAATACATCATTCATCATTACTGCAACTCGCTGTTGATAAAACCCCTACATCATTCACTGTTAACCTTCCCAAGTTCATCATTCCTCCGCTCTCTCCACTGGCTTCCAGTTGAGTGATCCGCTAAAGACCATGGTGCATGTGAGGGGAACACAGTACCTCCAGGCTGATAATAAGGGCATCATCCACCTCTGGCCTGCTCGTCTCCCTACCACTGAGGAAGTAAGTTCCCGCTCAGCCCAGTCAAAACTGTTCACTGTCTGGCTCCCCAATGGTGGAACAAACTCCCTCACGACATCAGCGGAGTTCACCACCTTCCGGAGACACCTGAAACCCCACCTAAGGAATACATCATTCACTATTGTAAAGTACTGGATGTCATAAGGTGAATGCACCAATTTGTAAGTCGCTCTGGATAAGAGCGTCTGCTAAATGACTTAAATGTAAATGTAAATAATACATCATTCACAAGTGATAATACATCATTCACTGTTATAATACATCATTCACAAGTGATAATACATCATTCACTGTTATAATACATCATTCACAAGTGATAATACATCATTCACAAGTGATAATACATCATTCACTGTTATAATACATCATTCACAAGTTATAATACATCATTCACTGTTATAATACATCATTCACTGTTATAATACATCATTCACAAGTGATAATACATCATTCACTGTTATAATACATCATTCACAAGTGATAATACATCATTCACTGTTATAATACATCATTCACAAGTGATAATACATCATTCACAAGTGATAATACATCATTCACTGTTATAATACATCATTCACAAGTGATAATACATCATTCACTGTTATAATACATCATTCACAAGTGATAATACATCATTCACTGTTATAATACATCATTCACAAGTGATAATACATCATTCACAAGTGATAATACATCATTCACTGTTATAACACATCATTCACAAGTGATAATACATCATTCACTGTTATAATACATCATTCACAAGTGATAATACATCATTCACAAGTGATAATACATCATTCACTGTTATAACACATCATTCACAAGTAATAATACATCATTCACAAGTGATATGAGTGATAAGTGATAAGTGACAAGTGACAAGTAATGAGTGACAAGTAATGTTTGTTGAAAGATCACCACGCTCATTTAGTGACAAATATTTGTCACCGTGTAAAGAAGGCCATAGAATGCCATAGCATAATTTCTAGATCCAGAACTGCAACATTGCGAGACTTCCGGGAACACTTGTGAAACAGACCACAGACCAGGCCAGGGTTTGCGGTTTTTGAAGTCAATGAGAGAAGTGCATCTTTTTAAAGGCATAACCTAGATTCCAGCCAATGTCTTACATCGTTGAACATGTTTAATACTCCAACCTCGTGACAGTGACAAACTCACACGTTTTCATTTTTGTTAAAAAAAACTTTATATCGGAGGAGTGCCTTTGATTTGACGGTGTGCCCATTTTACGCTAGACGACCGCTAGACCCGATGCCGCGTTTCTACACATCGTTGGCTAGGTTAGCTAGCCATCGTGCCATGACACTGCCTACAGGTGTGATCAGGGATTTCTCATGAAGAAACCGTTTTAGCCAATCTTCATACTGTACTGTCTTTCGGCATAGTGTGTGCTGTTTGTGTGTTGGGGCAGTTGAGGAGGGGATGGAATGCAGGGGGGGGGGGGTCACATGGGTTTCACCACACAGGAAACTCATCTGAGTAAAGTCCCCAGAGCTATGGCTAGAAAAGAGAAAAGCGCCAAACCAAACTGTAACCTCGCTCTCGCTCTTCTTGTACATCAGAACGGGAGCGTTGGCCAACTCCTCCCCTAACACTGTGGCTTTGTGTCTGTCTGGGCTGTGGGTTCCTTTGTCGAACTGAAACATGCAAAACTCTGCGCTGTGCAGTCTAATGGGGACATATCGAATGATTAAACCCTTGAGTCAGTAGCAAGTTGTTCTGTAACAATGCAAGTTGTTTGATCAGGCATAATTCATGCCCTAACATTACTGTGTAGTACAGTAGTGATCATTACATTTACATTTAAGTCATTTAGCAGACGCTCTTATCCAGAGCGACTTACCATTTTAGGGTTGCACTAGCAGGTTGTAAAGTGTTTATGACAGGGATATTACATTGTTATTTAAACCTTGACAGGTTGATCGCCTCAGCTATCTTATGAAGCACTTGCTTTGTTCACTGTGACATAATCAATCGTCTTTCTTAGAGAGATCAACACTACACAATGTGTGGAAGATAGATAAATACATACCCAGTAAGGAGATACA
>NC_060185.1:25542957-25632957 GCF_021184085.1 Oncorhynchus gorbuscha
GCTCAGAGAGAAGAGGCAGGCTCAGAAAGAAGAGGCAGGCTCAGAGAGAAGAGGCAGGCTCAGAAAGAAGAGGCAGGCTCAGAGAGAAGAGGCAGGCTCAGAGAGAAGAGGCAGGCTCAGAAAGAAGAGGCAGGCTCAGAGAGAAGAGGCAGGCTCAGAGAGAAGAGGCAGGCTCAGAAAGAAGAGGCAGGCTCAGAGAGAAGAGGCAGGCTCAGAGAGAAGAGGCAGGCTCAGAAATAAGAGGCAGGCTCAGAGAGAAGAGGCAGGCTCAGAGAGAAGAGGCACGCTCGGTGAGAAGAGGCACGCTCGGTGAGAAGAGGCAGGCTCAGAGAGAAGAGGCAGGCTCAGAGAGAAGAGGCACGCTCGGTGAGAAGAGGCAGGCTCTGTGAGAAGATGCAGACTCAGAGAGAAGAGGCAGGCTCAGAGAGAAGAGGAACACTCGGTGAGAAGAGGCAGGCTCTGTGAGAAGAGGCAGGCTCAGAGAGAAGAGGAACGCTCGGTGAGAAGAGGCAGGCTCTGTGAGAAGAGGCAGGCCATCCTGATATCCACTGAGACCTCCAGCAGTCCAAGGTGAAAGAGTTTAGACACTCAGACTAAAAATAGGGCACCTCTCATCGATTCGCTGGGAGTAATGGAGCCACCGGAGGAGAAACGTGGGCGAATATAGTCCTCTACATCATCACTAGCTCCTGACTGACTGACTGACTGACTGACTGACTGACTGACTGACTGACTGACTGACTGACTGACTGACTGACTGACTGACTGACTGACTGACTGAGGGGGGGTATCTGTTGTGTATCTCAAGTGTGTGCAGGTGTATGTATGATGTAGACTCCTGTCTATGTACAGCATGGTAAATGTGTGTTAGTCAGCTATCAGAGATAGGAGAGTGCCCACTGAGAGGAGAGGACTGAGAGGAGAGTGTTCCTGAATGGAGATGATAGCAGGAGAGAGGCAGAGTGTGGCCCATATTTAGCTGGAATACAGATAGACAGACACAATTATAATGTGTAAACAGAGGAGCCTATTGGGAGAGAGTGAGAGAGTTAGAAAGAAAAATAGATTATGTGAGAGAGAAAAAGAGAGAGAGATGAGAGAGAAAGAGGGAGTGAGAGAGGGGGAGAGTGAGAGAGAGAGACAGAGAGAAAGAAGAGGCCTTTGCTCCTTTCCACAGGTGTCCTGGCGGTGAGGCTGAAGTGAACCCTGGGTAACAAACACCTTCAATAATAAACTCCCCCGTCATCTTCCTGCTCTTCCATTGTAATAATGTTTGTGTAATCCTCCCAACCAAGGTGCTTTTAACAAGGTGTAATGTAGTTGAAAGCCCAGGCATAATAATCTATCACGGATAGCGGGGCGGCCAGAGTAATAGAATGTCCAGTGTACATAATAAGCGGACGAGCTCTAATTCATCTGGGTTAGCTGGCGAAGAAATTGCTTGTTGGAGATAGGGATGGAGACTGTAGACAGTGGAGATGAGAGGTCAGCCTGCAAAAATACCTTAGCCCCTCGCATATCAAATCAAATCAAATTGTACGCCTTGGTCTTAGTATTTTGTGTTTTCTTTAATAATTTGTTCAGGCCAGGGTGTGACATGGGGTTATTGTATTTTCGTATTGGGTTTTGTAGTATTTGGGATCGCGGCTGAGTAGGGGTGTTGTATAGGCTTGGCTGCCTGAGGCGGTTCTCAATCAGAGTCAGGTGATTCTCGTTGTCTCTGATTGGGAACCGTATTTAGGTAGCCGGGGTTTCACTGTGTATTTCGTGGGTGATTGTTCCTGTCTCTGTGTAGTTTCACCAGATAGGCTGTAATTAGGTTTCACGTTCCGTTTGTTGTTTTGTATTTTGTATAGTTATTTCATGTGTCACTTTTCCATTAAAGTCATGAGTAACCACCACGCTGCATTTCGGTCCGACTCTCTTTCGACAAACGAAGAACGATGTTACACTTACACGCTGTCACACCTTGGTCATTGTATTTTGTGTTTTTGGTATATGTTTGGGTAGGCCAGGGTGTGACATGGGTTTATATGTTGTGTTTCGTATTGGGGTTTGTATTAATTGGGATTGTGTATGATTAGGGGTGTGTCTAGTTAGGCTTGGCTGCCTGAGGCGATTCTCAATTGGAGTCAGGTGATTCTTGTTGTCTCGGATTGGGAACCGTATTTAGGTAGCCTGAGTTCGCGTTGTATTTTGTGGGTGTTTGTTTCTGTCTCTGTGTTGTAGTCTTGATCACCAACAATGACGAGACAGCCTATAGGGGGGAGGTGAGGGCACTCTGAGTGTGGTGTCAGAAAAACAACCTCTCACTCAATGTCAACAAAACAAAGGAGATGATTGTGGACTACAGTAAACAGCAGAGAGAGCACCCCCCTCTCCAAATAGACCGGGCGGGTGTTGTAATAATGGGCTCCTGAGTGGTGCAGCGATCTAATGCACTGCATCTGTGCAAGAGGCGTCACTACAGCCCCTGGTTCGAATCCAGGCTGGGTCACATCCGGGCGTGATTGGGAGTTCCATAGTGAGGCGCCAAATTGGCTGAGCTCGTCCGGGTTTGCCCGGGGTAGGCTGCCATTTTAAACCAGAATTTGTTCTTAACTTACAAAACGTAAATGACAGAATTAAAAGAAGGATGCCTGTACAGAATACAAATATTCCAAAACATGCATCCTGTTTGCAATAAGGCACTAAAGTAATACTGCAAAAAATGTGGCAAATGAGTTTGTGGTCCTGAAAACAAAGCATTACAGTGCATTTGGAAAGTGTTCGGACCATTGACTTTTTCCACATTTACGTTACAGCCTTATTCTAAAATGTATTACCTAGTTTTCCTCAAGAATCTACACACAGTACCCCATAAGGACCTACTCATTTCAGGGATTTTCTTTGTTTTTATTATTTTCTACATTGTATAATAATAGTGAAGACATCAAAACTATGAAATAACACATATGGAATCATGTAGTAACACAAAAAGTGTTAAACAAATCATAATATCTTTTCTATTTGAGATTCTTCAAAGTAGCCATCCTTTGCCTTGATAACAGCTTTGCACACTCTTGGCATACTCTCATGCTGGAACCACCTGGGATGCATTTCAATTAACAGTGGTGCCTTGTTAAAAGTTAATTTGTGGAATTTCTTTCCTTAATGCATTTGAGACAATCAGTTGTGTTGTGACAAGGTAGGGGTGGTATAGAGAAGATAGCCCTATTAGGTAAAAGTCCAAGTCCATATTATGGCAATAACAGCTCAAATAAGCAAAGAGAAACAACATTACTTTAAGACATGAAGATCAGTCAATCCGGATAATTTCAAGAACTTTGGAAGTTTCTTCAAGTGCAGTCGTAAAACCATCAAGCGCTATGATGAAACTGGCTCTCATGAGGACCACCACAGGAAAGGAAGACCCAGAGTTACCTCTGCTGCAGAGGATAAGTTCATTAGTTACCAGCCTCAGAAATTGCAGCCCAAATAAATGCTTCACAAGTTCAAGTAACAGACATATGAACTGTTCAGGGGAGACTGCGTGAATCAGGCCTTCATGGTGAAATTACTGCAAAGAAACTACCACTAAAGGATACCAATAAGAAGAAGAGACATGCTTGGGTCAAGAAACATGAGCAATGGACATCAGACCGGTGGAAATCTGTTTTAGTCTGATGAATCCAAATTTGAGATTGTTGGTTCCAACCACCTTATCTTTGTGACGCATACTAGGTGAACGGATGATCTCTGCATTTGTAGTTCCCACTGTGAAGCATGGAGGAGGAGGTGTGATGGTGTGGGGGTGCTTTGCTGGTGACACTGTTGATAATTTATTTAGAAGCACACAGCCAAGACAACGCAGGATTGGCTTCGAGACAAGTCTCTGAATGTACTTGAGTGGCCCAGCGAGGGCCTGGACTTAAACCCGATCTAACATCTCTGGAGAGACCTGAAAATAGCTGTGCAATGACGCTCCCCATCCAACCTGACAGAGCTTGAGGGGATCTGCAGAGAAGAATGGGAGAAACTCCCCAAATACAGGTGTGCCAAGCTTGTAGCGTCATACCCTAGAAGACAATTTGTAAGTCGCTCTGGATAAGAGCGTCTGCTAAATGACTTAAATGTAAATGTAAATGTAGTCACCAGATAGGCTGTAATTAGTTCTCGTTTCGTTTGTTGTTTTCTTATATCGGTTATTTCATGTACCGTATTCATTCATTAAAGTCATGAGTAACCTACACGCTGCATTTCGGTCTGACTCTTTTCATTCAACAGACGAACGACGTTACACACGCCCTTAACCAACAAATAGAGCTAAGAAAATATTTACAAATTAAACTAAAGCAAAAAAAAATAAAAACTAACACAATAATATAACAATAACGAGGCTATGTACCGGTACAGAGTCAATGTGCGGGGGTGCAGGTTAGTCGAGGTAATTTGTACATGTATGTAGGGGTAAAGTGACTATGCATAGATAATAAACCGTGAGTAGTAGCAGTGTCAAAGTAGATCATCCGGGTGGCCATTTGACTAATTGTTCAGCAGTCTTATGGCTTGGGGGTAGAAGCTGTTAAAGAGCCTTTTGGACCTAGACTAGGCGCTCCGGTACCACCTGCCGTGCGGTAGCAGAGAGAACAGTCTATGACGTGGGTGACTGTCGTCTTGACAATTTTTTGGACCTTCCCCTGACAAGCCTAGTATATAGGTCCTGTAGCACCTTACGGTCGGATGCCAAGCAGTTGCCATATCAGGCGGTGATACAACAGATCAGGATGCTCTCGATGGTGCAGCTGTATAATTTTTGGAGTATCTGGGGACCCATGTCAAATCTTTTCAGTCTCCTAAGGGGGAAAAGGTGTTGTCGAGCCCTTTTCACGACTGTCTTGGTGTGTTTGGACCATGATAGTTTGTTGGTGATGTGGACACCAAGGAACTTGAAACTCTCGACCCGCTCCACTACAGCCCAGTCGATGTGAATTGGGGACTGTTCGGCCCTCCTTCTCCTGTAGTCCACGATCAGCTCCTTAGTCTTGCTCAGATTGAGGGAGAGGTTGTTGTCCTGGCACCACACTGCCAGGTCTCTGACCACCTCCCTATAGGCTGTCTCATCATTATAGGTGATCACACTGTTGTGTCGTCAGCAAACTTAATGATGGTGTTGGAGTTGTGCTTGGGTGAACAGGGAGTACAGGAGGGGACATCTGGATGAGCATTTTGTTGTTTGCTTATGGCCTTATACAGCTCGTTGAGTGAGGTCTTAGTGCCAGCATCGGTTTGTGGTGGTAAATATACGGCTACGAATAACATAGATGAAAACACTCTTGGTAGATAGTGTGGTCTACAGCTTATCATGAGGTACTCTACCTCAGGCAAGCAATACCTCAATACTTCTTTAATATAAGACATTGCACACCAGCTGTTATTGACAAATAGACATACACCCCCACCCCTATTCTTACCAGACGTATCTGTTCTGTCATGCCGATGCACAGAAAAACCAGCCAACTCTATATTATCGTGTCATCATTCAGCCACGACTCAGTGAAACATAAGATATTATAGTTTTTAATGTCCCATTGGTAGGATAGTCTCGAACGGAGATCATGCAGTTTATATTATTTTTGCAGTTTATTTTCCATTGCACGTTAGCCAATAGAATGGATGGTAGAGGCGGTTCACCCACAAATTCTCACAAGGAACATTTCAATCTCCGCCCCTGTATTTCTGTCTTTTCTTCACACGAATGACAGGGATTTAGGCCTGGTCTGGGGGAAGCAGTATATCCTTCACGTCGGACTCATTAAAGAATAGATCTTAATCCAGTTCGAGGTGAGTAATCGCTGTTCTGATGTCCAGAAGCTCTGTTCTGTTATAAGAGATGGTAGCAGCAACATTATGTACAAAATAAGTTGAAAACAATGCAAAAAAACTAACAAAACAGCACAGTTGGTTAGGAGCCCGTAAAATGGCAGCGGTCCCATCCAGCACCTTATGACTTAAAACTAAGGCGTACAAGCATTTGTGTGTGTGTGTGTGTGTGTATATAATTGTGTATATAATATATAAAGCAAATCTAAAATATTCCAAAAGCATAAAACAAGCCCAACTACAGACAGGCAGCCTCCGTCTTCCATACAGTATGTGGATGGTCCCTTGTTGAGAGACTCTTGGCTAAAGACTTCAACACAGACACATCTGGCCAACCAACATGACCTTGTCTCCATCCTCTCAGTGACAGCTAAATAACACAATTATGAATAAAATTACAATAAATACACTACATGACCAAAGGTATGTGGACACCTGCTCATCGAACATCTCATTCCAAAATCATGGGCATTAATATGGAGTTGGTCCCCCCTCTGCTGCTATAACAGCCTCCACTCTTCAGGGAAGGCTTTCCACTAGATGTTGGAACATTGCTGCGGGGAGTTGCTTCCATTCAGCCACAAGAGTATTAGTGAAGGTCAAGCACTGATGTTGGGCAATTAGGCCTTGCTCGCAGTTGGCGTTCCAATTCATCCCAAAGGTGTTAGATGGGGTTAAGGTCAGGGATCTGTGCAGGCCAGTCAAGTTCTTCCACACCATGCACGGGAGCATTGTCATGCTGAAAACAGGAAGTGGGCCTTCCCCAAACTGTTGCCACAAAGTTGGAAGCACTTCTAGAATGTCATTGTATGCTGTAGCATTAAGATTTCCCTTTCCTGGAACTAAGAGGCCCGAACCATGAAAAAGAGCCCCAGACCATTATTCCTGCTCCACCAAACTTTACAGTTGCCACTATGAATTGGGGCAGGTAGCGTTCTCTTGGCATCCGCCAAACCCAGATTCATCCATCGGACTGCTAGATGGTGAAGCGTGATTCATCACTCTAGAGAATGTGTTTACATTGCTCCAGAGTCCAATGGCAGCAAGCTTTAAACCACTCCAGCCGACGCTTGGCATTGCGCATGGTGATCATAGGTTTGTGTACAGGTGCTCGGCCATGGAAGCCGATTTAATGAAGCTCCCAACGAACGTCAGTTCTTGTCCTTAAGTTCTTTCTAGAGGCAGTTTGGAACTCGGTAGTGAGTGTTGCAAACGAAGACAGACGATTTTGGCACGCTGCGTGCTTCAGCACTCTGAGGTCCCGTTCTGTGAGCTTGTGTGGCCTACCACTTCGCGGCTGAGCCGTTGTTGCTCCTAGACGTTTCCACTTCACAATAACAGCACTTGCAGTTGACTGGGGCTGCTCTAGCAGGGCAGAAATTTGACGAACTGACTTTTTGGAAAGGTAGCATGCTATGACGGTGCCACGTTGAAAGTCACTGAGCTCTTCAGTAAGGCCATTCTACTGCCAATGTTTGTCTATGGAGAATGCATGGCTGTGTGCTCGATTTTATACATTTGTCAGCAACGGCTATGGCTGAGCTGCACAGCGGAAATGTCACTGATTGGCTGTCGTTTTTATGATTTGATTCATACCTCATCAGAAATCTCCTTATGGCCTGCCAAAGGAAGAAAATCCACCCAGAGCCGTCTGCCTGAGGTTAATCAGATCATTGTACATATTCTCCTTACCATTTCCTTTAATAACACTTTAGAGTTAGGAAATAGAATTTTAAAGGACCTTCCTCCCACCCATAAATTCAGAACACGACCGCAGAGATTAAATCACAATGAAAATAAATATAGCCTAAACTCCATATCCAAATCCACTTAATGTATAATATTATTAAATGTGGTTATTCTGGTCATTTTACTTCAGCTACAGTACTTACCATGACAGAGGCTCTGGATTTGATTCCCTAAAATACAGCACTGGCAGTTTTGGAGAAATCAAAAAGAAAGTAGCAGTCACAAAACACACCTTATCAGTAACTGATTGAGAGAGACCCCCCTCCATCTCTCTCTAGCTCTCTGAAGTGGGCCCTCCAACGCAGAGATGTGTTTGAAGCAGTAGGCTCTTTCTCTCTCAGCCTGAGATCCTCCAATCACACATCTGTTTGTGTGACATGGCTGCCTGCAGATGCAATCAATGAACAGCTCAACTAGAACGGAGTTGATTGGGAGGGGATGAAATCAAGTAGCATAGCTACTCCATACATACGAGGGGCTTCGATGGCTGGATGACGAGACAGCTAGTTCTACATCTGGAGGGCTTTCAGAGGTAGAAAGTATGGTCCTGGAGCAGTATTAGAATCTAACCAAAACCTGGAAAAATGATTCAGTTCACTTTCCCCTCCAGGGCTGTGAAGTGCCCCCGGCACTCTGATCTGGAACAAAGTGGGGAGGGAACGTCTGGGTTTTCAAGATATAAAGTTACAACAGGTATTTTAGCAGGTCCTGGGGAAAAGGCTAAGGGGCTGAGGGGCTGAGAGGCTGTTTTAAGACCTGTCTAGAGAAGTCTGGGCCTCTTTTGTAGAGGGGGAATAGAGAGGAAGATTTGGTAGAATCAAGTGAAAGACGGGACACTCATTAATTAACAGACAGACATGGTCCATCATGGACTTTGGTTGTTGCTTTTTAATTGGCTATTGCAGCTCAACCCCTTTATGATGGTGATGCGTCCTGTGATGACTTGAGCTCAGAGATGCCTTTTGTCTCCTCATCCACTTAACGAGGCCCTTGATTAACTACTACGCTAGTTACGCTAGCTATGCTAGCGACTAATAAGATGGCCTTCATTTCCATGGCTACCAGAAAGTGTTGTTGCCACTCAGCCTGAGCCTCTGTTAGTAAGGAAGTGAGGGGAGTGTTCCACTCGTCCCCTACTTCACTGGTTCTTAGAACAAAAGGTTTCAAGCAGGTATTTCAAGGTAAAGACAATATACACTGCTCAAAAAAATAAAGGGAACACTACAATAACACATCCTAGATCTGAATGAATGAAATATTCTTATTAAATACTTTTTTCTTTACATAGTTGAATGTGCTGACAACAAAATCAAACAAAAAATTATCAATGGAAATCAATTTTTAGTTAAATTTTTTTAACCTTTATATTACTAGTCAGTTAAGAACAAATTCTTATTTTCAATGACGGCCTAGGGGATTTGAACTTGCAACCTTTCGGTTACTAGTCCAACGCTCTAACCACTAGGCTACCCTGCCATCTGGATTTGGAGTCACACTCAAAATTAAAGTGGAAAACCACACTACAGGCTGATCCAACTTTGATGTAATGTCCTTAAAACAAGTATGACCTCCCAACAACGCCTGGGCATGCTCCTGATGAGGTGGCAGATGGTCTCCTGAGGGATCTCCTCCCAGACCTGGACTAAAGCATCCGCCAACTCCTGGACAGTCTGTGGTGCAACGTGACGTTGGTGGATGGAGCGTGACATGATGTCCCAGATGTGCTCAATTGGATTCTTGTCTGGGGAACGAACGGGCGGGCCAGTCCATAGCATCAATGCCTTCCTCTTGCAGGAACTGCTGACACACTCCAGCCACATGAGGTCTAGCATGGTCTTGCATTAGGAGGAACCCAGGGCCAACCGCACCAGCATATGGTCTCACAAGGGGTCTGAGGATCTCATATCGGTACCTAATGGCAGTCAGGCTACCTCTGGCGAGCACATGGAGCTGTGCGACCCCACAAAACCGGTCACGCTGGAGGATGTTGCTGGCAGCAGAACGTTCTCCACGGCGTCTCCAGGCTCTGTCACGTCTGTCACACGTGCTCAGTGTGAACCTGCTTTCATCTGTGAAGAGCACAGGGCGCCAGTGGTGAATTTGCCAATCTTGGTGTTCTCTGGCAAATGCCAAACACCCTGCACGGTGTTGGGCTGTAAGCACAACCCCCACCTGTGGACGTCGGGCCCTCCTCCTGCTCCTCCTTGCACAAACGCAGAGGTAGCAGTCCTGCTGCTGGGTTGTTGCCCTCCTATAGCCTCCTCCACGTCTCCTGATGTACTGGCCTGTCTCCTGGTAGCGCCTCCATGCTCTGGACACTACGCTGACAGACACAGCAAATCGTCTTGCCACAGCTCGGATTGATGTGCCATCCTGGATGAGCTGCACAACCTGAGCCACTTGTGTGGGTTGTAGACTCCGTCTCATGCTACCACTAGAGTGAAAGCACCGCCAGCATTCAAAGGTGACCAAAACATCAGCCAGGAAGCATAGCAACTGAGATGTGGTCTGTGGTCACCACCTGCAGAACCACTCCTTTATTGGGGGTGTCTTGCTAATTGCCTATAATTTCCACTTGTTGTCTATTCCATTTGCACAACAGCATGTGAAATGTATTGTCAATCAGTGTTGCTTCCTAAGTGGACAGTTTGCTTTCACAGAAGTGTGATTGACTTGGAGTTACATTTTGTGGTTTAAGTGTTCCCTCTATTTTTTTGAGCAGTGTATAATGTTCAGCATTAGATTTAGAAAACATAAAATGAGGTGTATAAATTCATAAAAAACATGTCCCTAAAAGAACATTTGCATAGACTTTGATTTATGGATTCCCCTGCCATCGCAAATTGACCATGCAATGGATTTCAGAACTATTGTGAGGGATTTTGTTTCCCCCTTGATGTCTTTCCATACAGGCATATCTCCTCAAACAGAAATATCACATATTATGATGACATCCAGTAATCACCACAAATACAATTCCCTATCTCTAAAGCATATTTCTCAATGTAGCAGCTGAATGTTTTGTGGCTTCAAACAAGAATAAAATTGCATTTCCCCCCCCTTCAAACATTTCAATTTGGCATCTTTTACATGAGGCAACTGTTCATTAATCTCACTCAGAAAGGAGAACATGAGCGGTGTGGTTTACAAGCTGGCTCCTGGATATTACAGAGGAGAGGAGCCTCAATGTCTATCCAGAGAATGTTTGGTTGATCCTCTGGCTCATTGAAAGTGACACAGAGAGAAAGTACGGCAAATACTATGAAGACTATTTCATATGAACAGAATGTTTCATTATTCACATGCTTATAGCCAGGTGGGTGCAAACAAAACAACCTGAGACAAATATGCAAACACTATATATGTGTGTGGGGCACACAAGAGCTGGCCCAGTGTAGACACACAGTGTTGATCAGTGCAGGGCAGGGCACACCAGGCCGGGCTGTGGCCAGTGGCCTCCCATAAGGCTTTTACATTGCCATTGTTCTCTGGAGAGAAAGGCGGTCTGAAATGAAATCTGAAGGTTGAAAGAGCCCATTTTCCCCTCTACCCCCCTTGGGCATATCTGTCAGGAGCACGATGGGGAGAGAAGGAAGTCCAGCTAGGCCTCTGTGCCTCGGTCTCTGTTGCTCTCCCCTTTCAATCTCCCCATTGTGAGAAAGCAGCTTTAAACTGGATGCTATCTGCAGAAGAATTACAATCCAGGTCCTGTCAACCTGTATTACACTAAAGAGAATAGAAAAAAGCTTTGAAAGATGACTTGTGTAGGATTTGTGCACTTAACTAGAGCCATGATGGATAGGATGTTCATTTAAAAATCCTTAAATCGTGCATCAGGCAAGTTGATATCAAACCAATTCGTTTTTTTCTTCTCTGACCCTATTCTCCCTTTTGTCTACATTTTTCCATGTCTCTTTTTTAACTCGCTCTTTCCATTCTGCTTCCCTCCAGCCAACTGCCACCTGGGATAGTAGTTCTCATTAACCTTGTGCACCTGCACTCAACGCCGTTTAAAGGCAGAAAAATTATACCGCCGTGTGAAATCGATTCTTTCATGTGCTCATGTTGCTTACTGCTGATTTTAACCTATTGGGTCTGCCTCCCCCCTCTCTTTCTCTCTCTCCTTCTTTCTTTCTCTCTCTCTCTCTCTCTCTCTCTCTCTCTCTCTCTCCTTCTTTCTTTCTCTCTCTCTCTTTCTCTCTCTCCTTCTTTCTTTCTTTCTTTCTTTCTCTCTCTCTCTCTCTCTCTCTCTCTCTCTCTCTCTCTCTCTCTCTCTCTCTCTCTCTCTCTCTCTCTCTCTCTCTCTCTCTCTCTCTCTCTCTCTCTCTCTCTCTCTCTCTCTCTCTCTCTCTCTCTCTCTCTCTCTCTCTCTCTCTCTCTCTCTCTCTCTCTCTCTCTCTCTCTCTCTCTCTTCTTTTAAGACCTGTCTAGAGAAGTCTGGGCCTCTTTTGTAGAGGGGGCATAGAGAGGAAGATTTGGTAGAATCAAGTGAAAGACGGGACACTCATTAATTAACAGACAGACATGGTCCATCATGGACTTTGGTTGTTGCTTTTTAATTGGCTGTTGCAGCTCAACCCCTTTATGATGGTGATGCATCATGTGATGACTTGAGCTCAGAGATGCCTTTTGTCTCCTCATTCACTTAACGAGGCCCTTGATTAACTACTACGCTAGTTACGCTAGCGTAGTAGTTGCCACTGAGCCTGAGCCTCTGTTATTGAGGAAGTGATGGGAAGTGTTCCACTCGTCCCCTACTTCACTGGTTCTTAGAACAAAAGGTTTCAAGCAGGTTCCAAAGTTCTTCTCATCCCTCTGGGTTCTTTCCTCATTCTGTGATTTATTTTGTATTTTTATATTCTAGCCAGATTCTGTGGGGTTTTGTGTATGTATTGTATGAGGGTGGCTTTATGTATTTCAATGTAAAGACAATATATAATGTTCAGCATTATTTTTAGATTCAGAAAACATATTGGGTCTGCCTCCCCCCTCCGTCTCTCTTCTCACTTAAAGGAGATTCAGGGAAGATTGATTACTTTTGATTTTAGAATTTCATTCACAAGAAGTGGTGGCAGCTTGATACGATGAGGGAATGTATGTTCAGCCTTTCTACCTCAGTATTGCAAGTAGATTGGGAGATGCAATTGCATTTGCAAACACATGCTGTCACCGATCCCAGGGTATCCCTAAGAAATAACATTAACAATGAGGAAGGGAGAGAGAGAGAGAGAGAGAGAGAGAGAGAGAGAGAGAGAGAGAGAGAGAGAGAGAGAGAGAGAGAGAGAGAGAGAGAGGAGAGAGAGAGAGAGAGGAGAGAGAGAGAGAGAGAGAGAGAGAGAGAGAGAGAGAGAGAGAGAGAGAGAGAGAGAGAGAGAGAGAGAGAGAGAGAGAGAGAGAGAGAGAGAGAGAGAGAGAGAGAAGGAGAGAGCAGACTTTCTCTCTTTTTGGAAAACTTAATAAGATGAGCATCCAATGGACCAACGACAGCCATTAGACAGACAGACAGACAGACAGACAGACAGACAGACAGACAGACAGACAGACAGACAGACAGACAGACAGACAGACAGACAGACAGACAGACAGACAGACAGACAGACAGACAGACAGACAGACAGACAGACAGACAGACAGACAGACAGACAGACAGACAGACAGACAGACAGACAGACAGACAGACAGACAGACAGACAGACAGACAGACAGACAGACACAGACAGACAGACCAGACAGACAGACAGACGGGGAGGAGAGGTAGATCAAGCCTATTAATTGATCTTCCCGAAGAGGCAGAAATGAGCAAGGAGGAGTTGGAAGGACCAGAGCAGAGAGCAGGACAGGACAGAGGGATTTATATCTATCTCTCCCCTCCCCTCCCCTAGGGGAGGAGATCTATAAAGTGCTGCCCGCCCGCCTGACTGTAATTAGATGTGTTGGAGAGAAACTGTATCAATACTTGGCTTAGAGAGCGTTACTCGCGCCTGGGCTGTCGGTACCGCCAACATTGGGAGTCTATTCCTCCTTGTTTAAGAGGAGTGCTTATTTCAAGGTTGTTGTGCTTGACAAGAATTTCCTATCTGGAGGGCCTAAAGCATGTGGAAGCAGAGCTGAGACAATGGCCTCGTGTTATGATATTCCTACAGTATCAAGACAGGAAAGGAGTGTGATTTGAGGGGAAATGAACAGAAAGACAAAACAGCCATTCACAGCTCTCCATTTACCTGCTGGCACTTGTACTTGAAAAGGAAACCATAAACACTGATTGGATAAACAATGTATAGCATTTATAATGGGAGGGAAAAGCAGAGGCGTAAACCATAACAGTTACACTCATCAAGCAATTCTCTCCATTATCACTGCAATTGTAATTAAACAGAAGTGACTGCAAGCTGGGCATACAGCTTCTTTCTGGTGGCACTGGGCCCCCAATCTTTGTCTTCTTATCAATTAGTGTTCCAATAATGTGGCTCCCTTGTTGCAGGAGCCATTAGCATTCTGATTGAACATCTGAAACACAAAGTGAGTGCTGTGGTGTCTAATGTCAGAGGATTGTCTTCCAGTGTCTCTCCATTCACATCCACTGGGGCCTGTCTGTCACGTTCATCTGACAAAACAACAGCAAGGGAAAGGAGGGAGGGAGGGAGCCCCTGAGAGGTGGAAGAAACGAAGACGCAAAAGAAGAGTGCAGGAATAGAGAAACCAGAGGGCAGAGGAGAGGAAGGAGAGAAACGAGGGAGGTGTGTGGGCAGACCTGAGGGGGATGGAAGTAAATAGAGAAATAAAAGGATGGAGGGATGGAGAGAGGGAACACAGAGAGAGAGAGGGATGTGTGGGAGAGAAAATAATAAACAAGCAGTACAAGGAGAGACTAGGACCCAACTAACTGAGAACCAGAGAACAGGGACAGAGATGGAGAATACCACAGGAAGGATATTGAAAAAACACACACTCGCCACACATAACCTAGCCTATGTGGAACCGCCAGAAAACGCTAACATTCGGTTTTCAGAGATACAGTATTTTCAACGTAACTTACATTTCCCGTGAAAAACGGAAGTGGGAACTCTGCTCACATGTCTTTCTAGGCCTGCTATGTCAGGTTGAACACCACCCAGTGACTGACATGGGGTTGATACATTAAAGAGGCAATTGTGGCAACTGCATTCCCAAAAACGATGACAAGGTGTGTAAAGGCATCTGCTGTTTGCCATCCAAATTGAAAGTGTCATCTATTAAAACATATTTCACACAGCGCTTTAAAATACTGGATACATAGTCATTACAGAGCCAGACTGGATACATGGTCCTTACAGAGCCAGACTGGATGCATGGTCCTTACAGAGCCAGACTGGATACATGGTCATTACAGAGCCAGACTGGATATATGGTCATTACAGAGCCAGACTGGATACATGGTCCTAATAGAGCCAGACTGGATATATGGTCCTAATAGAGCCAGACTGGATACATGGTCATTACAGAGCCAGACTGGATACATGGTCCTAATAGAGCCAGACTGGATACATGGTCATTACAGAGCCAGACTGGATACATGGTCCTAATAGAGCCAGACTGGATACATGGTCATTACAGAGCCAGACTGGATACATGGTCCTAACAGAGCCAGACTGGATACATGGTCCTAATAGAGCCAGACTGGATACATGGTCCTAATAGAGCCAGACTGGATACATGGTCCTAATAGAGCCAGACTGGATACATGGTCCTAATAGAGCCAGACTGGATACATGGTCCTAATAGAGCCAGACTGGATACATGGTCATTACAGAGCCAGACTGGATACATGGTCCTTACAGAGCCAGACTGGATACATGGTCATTACAGAGCCAGACTGGATACATGGTCCTTACAGAGCCAGACTGGATACATGGTCATTACAGAGCCAGACTGGATACATGGTCCTAATAGAGCCAGACTGGATACATGGTCATTACAGAGCCAGACTGGATACATGGTCCTAATAGAGCCAGACTGGATACATGGTCATTACAGAGCCAGACTGGATACATGGTCCTAATAGAGCCAGACTGGATACATGGTCCTAATAGAGCCAGACTGGATACATGGTCCTAATAGAGCCAGACTGGATACATGGTCCTAATAGAGCCAGACTGGATACATGGTCCTAATAGAGCCAGACTGGATACATGGTCCTTACAGAGCCAGACTGGATACAAGGTCATTACAGAGCCAGAGCCAGACTGGATACATGGTCATTACAGAGCCAGACTGGATATATGGTCATTACAGAGCCAGACTGGGATATATGGTCATGGTCCTTACGGAGCCAGACTGGATACATGGTCCTTACAGAGCCAGACTGGATACATGGTCCTTACAGAGCCAGACTGGATACATGGTCCTGGATACAGAGCCAGACTGGATACATGGTCATTACAGAGCCAGACTGGATATATGGTCATTACAGAGCCAGACTGGATACATGGTCCTTACAGAGCCAGACTGGATACATGGTCCTTACAGAGCCAGACTGAGCCAGACTGGATACATGGTCCTTACAGAGCCAGACTGGATATATGGCCAGACATTACAGAGCAAGACTGGATACATGGTCCTTACTGGATACATGGTCCTAATAGAGCCAGACTGGATACATGGTCAGAGCCAGACTGGATACATGGTCCTAATAGAGCCAGACTGGATACATGGTCCTAATAGAGCCAGACTGGATACTGGTCCTACTGGATACATGGTCATTACAGAGCCAGACTGGATACATGGTCCTTACAGAGCCAGACTGGGTCATACAGAGCCAGACTGGATACATGGTCCTATACTGGATACATGGTCCTACAGAGCCAGACTGGATACATGGTCCTAATAGAGCCAGACTGGATACATGGTCATAGAGCCAGACTGGATACATGGTCCTAATAGCCAGACTGGATACATGGTCCTAGAGCCAGACTGGATACATGGATACATGGTCCTGGATATGGTCATTAGAGCCAGACTGGATACATGGTCATTACAGAGCCAGACTGGATACATGGTCCTAACAGAGCCAGACTGGATACATGGTCATTACAGAGCCAGACTGGATACATGGTCCTAATAGAGCCAGACTGGAACAGAGCCAGACTGGATACATGGTCCTAATAGAGCCAGACTGGATACATGGTCCTAATAGAGCCAGACTGGATACATGGTCCTAATAGAGCCAGACTGGATACATGGTCCTAATAGAGCCAGACTGGATACATGGTCCTAATGGATACATGGTCAGAGCCAGACTGGATACATGGTCCTACATAGAGCCAGACTGGATACATGGTCATTACAGAGCCAGACTGGATACAGAGCCAGACTGGATGGATACATGGTCCTTACAGAGCCAGACTGGATACATGGTCATTACAGAGCCAGACTGGATACATGGTCATGGTCCTTACAGAGCCAGACTGGATACATGGTCATGGTCCTTACAGAGCCAGACTGGATACATGGTCCCTTACAGAGCCAGACTGGATACATGGTCCTTGGACAGAGCCAGACTGGATACATGGTCCTTACAGAGCCAGACTGCCTTACAGAGCAGACTGGATACATGGTCCTTACAGAGCCAGACTGGATACATGGTCCTTACAGAGCCAGACTGGATACATGGTCCTTACAGAGCCAGACTGGATACATGGTTCATTACAGAGCCAGACTGGATACATGGTCATTACAGAGCCAGACTGGATACACGGTTCGCTAAACAACCTGCCTAATGCTAGTTCTGCAGGAGTATGTTCTGAAACGCACAGAGCCATGGAACACAGGAAGAAGAGGACAAGAGGATATTTGGATTGCATCTGTGAGGCCACTTGTGGCGGTGAAGGTGCCCAGTGGGAGGTAGACCTCTGAGGTGTGTGTATCTGACCCCTTCACGTCCTATCCAACCGCTCTGCTAAAAAAATACAAAATCAACTGCAGCTCCAATTTAACCAACACGCATCTATTTTTATGACGACCTGGACCTACCATTTGGTTTTGAAGTATTGAAACCAAACCATATGATTTGAATGTTAAGTATTTTAATAAACATGAAAAGGTGAATGTAAGAAGGGCTAATCCTTTCAAATAGGCTACAGGAACAAGAATAATTCATTTAGGCTATATTATTTAAATTATTTCAAGGCTATAGCCTGTAAAAAAACAAATATTGTTAAGCATTTGCGAACGCGACACACTAGGCTGGACATTAATAAGCTCTCAGCATTTAAAAACATTTTTGTTGAATTAAATCATTATAGCCTGTACATTGCGTATATTGGCTGTGACTTAGTAAGAATTAAATACAAATTAGAACAAAGAAAGCCTTAATAGGCTCAGTCTACCGTGCCTTTGAATTCATTTTTTAGAAACACGAGTTTGGCCAGAGTCTGTGGCTTCAGGCTCATGTGATGGAGTATATATATCCTCTCCGACCTTGCAGAGCCACTGGGGATGCTAAACACCCTTTTGGCCACTCTTGCCAGGCTGGGCAAAGATGCAGAGTTTTTATTTTCTATAGGTAGGTCAAAGGGTTTTGGGCAAAATAACTCAATAAAAACAGAAAGCCACTCAAAAGTTGGAATATGCTAGGCCTAGGGGACAAAATCTATCATGGCCTATTGTATAGATACAAATAATACAACAAAAATGAAGGTACATTTTAAGATATCAGATTTGTACTGTAGAAATACTTTGATACAACGACACACTTAATTAGCTCCCCTCCTCTTCCTTTCTTTTAGCATGTGCACATAGTAAACACACCCTCATGCTTTCGTGATACGTGTCAGATTCCACAATGATTCTTTAGTTGTGGACACTACATCCCTGCACTCCCTCTCTTGATCTTGGGCCTCAGCTTTGAAAGACTCATTGCTTTTTCACCTGTGTGTTTCATCAGTTCCTTTAAGAAAATACTTAGTGAACTCCATGGCAGCTGTTAGAGCAAGGGGCTATGGAAGCACACAAGTAGCCTACAAATGCATGCTGGGCCGGGCATGCCCTGAGCTAGTGAAGTGAATGCTACTAGAGCGAAATTGGAACGGGCAAGAAGGCCAATGCTCCAGCCTATGGGAATCTCGCTTCATGCTCCAGCCTATGGGAATCTCGCTTCATGCTCCAGCCTATGGGAATCTCGCTTCGTGCTCCAGCCTATGGGAATCTCGCTTCATGCTCCAGCCTATGGGAATCTTGCTTCGTGCTCCAGCCTATGGGAATCTCACTTCATGCTCCAGTCTATGGGAATAACGCTTCATGCTCCAGCCTATGGGAATCTCGCTTCATGCTCCAGCCTATGGGAATCTCACTTCGTGCTCCAGTCAAATTGTGCAAGTTCCACTCACATACTCTGGTGGAGGGGGGTTAATAATGCATACGCCAATCATGGGACCCTGTGAAGTCATTATTGGGGCGGACTGTGTGGTTTGAGGTCACGTGGCTCCAAAAGCAGCTGGGTATTACCACTATTATATTATTTATCAAAACCATTTCCACATCAAGTGGCTGGCCCTCGGTGGCAGCTGCTCTCAACGGCTCCCATCGTGCTCTGGGGCACAGCACTGCCAATCAGTTGGGCTCACGCTGGGCTGCCACCAAATCAACTAGGGGGGACAGCCACCACAAAGACAGTCCAATCACCAGAGGGAAGCACTCCCTCTTTAGCCAATCACAGCAGCTAAGGTTAGACATGCCAATCACCCGAGGACATCAACAGGAAGTGATGAGGTTCATTGTTAGCTGGTCAGGGGGTAACAAGACCTGTAGGGTTCAGCCACTATAGGGGATCCGAAGTGGCATTTCAGCCCAGAGCCGACCCGAGAGGCTTCATTTATTGGTGCAGACAGACAGTCCAAACAGCAACTAGAGAGAGGAAAAGGCCTGTAGCGTTTCCCTTTACATCTTTACTCAGCCAGCATGGGGCCTGCAGCAGCCTTGCACTGGGAGCACAACCAGACAACAACAGACAACAGACAAACTTAATCTGACTGAATCCTCTAATGCCACGTCGTCAATTATATTTGTTTTTTAAACTCATCTAAAATACAATATTCCTCTTCCAGGGCATATCACAAACACTTGTTTCTAAAATCTCCCGGGCTCTCAGCTGAGTAACTCGGCTAATGATAATTACGACATTATATATTTATCAAGCTCCGTGTGGCTGTCTGTCGCTCCATGTGGCTGCCTGTCGCTCCGAGGCCATTTCTTTCCTGGTATTAGTTAGGTAGTGAAGTGTGTCTCCACTGAATCAAGCATCACTTCCAACTTTAAAATGTCTTCCCTTTTTTTAAGAGAATGCTGGTGATGAAATGAGGAGACTGTACGCTCTGTGTGTCATGGTTTCAGACATGTGTTTTCTAAAGGCCAAACAACAACCATGGTAGTTGACTTTACACACACAGGCACAGACAAATATTGGTGATTTAGCCAACTCAGGTACACTAATCTACATCTATCGTCAATCTCAGTGTCGGGAAAACACAGTAGTGGTCTAAATAAAATGGTCGGAAGAAAATAAAGGAAATCATCACACTAGGAAAAAAGAGAAACACCACATGAAAATGGAATGTTCCATCATTATAACGGACTGTTCCACAGATCTGAGAGACACTCCCTCCAGTTCAGTTTGACAAAGCCCTGCTCTAAACATGGGGAATGATTCATCCCCATGTTTCACCCTCCCTCTCTTCTCCTCCACTCAGACGTCATAAATCAGGTTCCAGAAACACTTCCTGGCTGGTTAGTGATTGAGTCCAGCTCCTCGGCATTGAGACTACTGCTTCAGCTAGTGGTCTGGACTGGTTCAGTAACCTGCATGGAACACTAGATGAAGGTCAAGCCCATTATGATTGTTTGGGGTAAACTGAACCATCCACCTTTACACAGTAAACAACCCTCAAGCTGGTTGCACCAGTTGGGTTTAAAACAGTTAGTCTTGAATGCTAAGTCAGGCGAAGCTACGCCAATAGAAAACAGTCTAGAGGATGAGCAAGGTTCAGGATGGGAAAGGCTGTGTCATGTCCTGGGTTTGAGGGAGTGTTAGTAACACAGGGAAACTACCTTCCCAGCCTGAAGGACAATGGCACACATACACAACCACCTTCAGCTGGGATCTCAGTCATCTAGAGTGACTGAACTCATTACTATCAACGTCACTATGATTAGACCTACAATTAAGCACGGACGAGGGACACGCATAGGATTAGCCATGATATTTCAATGACACTTCATGCTAAATGCTAATAGTGGGCTGAATTACAATCTAAACGGCACCAAAATAGGCTATTAACAGCTAGCTCATAGAGAGGGCTGGCGTAACCCCTTGAAATGGTGCCAGGAAAGGTTAAGGTGTATCTAATTTCATTTGCTCAGGGATCTTTGTCACATTAATGTGTCTCGTTGTGTGCGGGGGAAGTATTGCTGTTATTTCTCAAAAGGGCAAGAGGCTTCAGCCACAGACACACTGGGATAACCTTTGGTGGGTTTTAAAGACCTTCGGAGGCGAATCGACGGCACCCGGAGGCACTTCTATTGTTTGCACAGCGACCGCAACACTGTCACGGTTCCAACAGGACGGGGAGTCAGCAGAAATGGGAGAATGCCCTGAGGGACGTCACTTTACACAGGAGGGTGATGGTGACATTGCTTCTGAAAATAAAACCCTGGGGCTTATAGAGGAGGGTGAACCTGTACAGTACTTTCAGAGAGAAATGTATAATGTTTATAGAACAAACATGAATACGTCATGTAGAATGTGTTTTTAATGTTACACCGCATTGAATAAAGCCCCTGGAGTCCTGTGGCAAAGCCTGGCTGAATAAAACAACAACCAAAGATACATTCTCTCTGTTTTAGTTTAGTTGCACAAAGTTTCTGCACCAACCAGTTGAAACCTGTTCTTTGCAACTGAAGAGCTTTAGCGTTGCTGATGGAATGGAAGAGAAGCTGATCTGTAATTGCTGGAGATGGGATGCTTCTGAAGGCTCCAACCCGAGTCAGGGCAGGGGAACACGGGTCCACAACGTCTCAGAGTCCCCCACCCAAAGTGGGCCTCCAGAGAACTAGAAGGAGACACTGCGTTACAGCAATCAGCTCATCCAAGCCATGTTCCCACTGCTGTTCTGTGTGGGTTTCCTGTAATCCCAAAGCAAATACAAGTCCTGTGTTAAATATAAGGGGACCTGTGGTTTCAAACAACATTTCCCTCATCACGCCCATTCTAATTATGCATATTGTTTTGCAGGATGATATTTTGTAGTCTTGTAGACTACACACACTGGATTTTCACGGGGGGGAAATGGCAATAATATTCTCACAAACTAGGCTCTCACACACCTTTCCCAGTGGTGGTGTGACAATAGATTAATTCTTTACTGCTGATATGGGGCCTGCAACTTGTCGTCCCAGAGGTACCAGTCCAGATCAACAGATTACATACACTCTCCCCTACCACTGTCACTCACATCATACACTCTCCCCTACCACTGTCACTCACATCATACACTCTCCCCTACCACTGTCACTCTCATCATACACTCTCCCCTACCACTGTCACTCACATCATACACTCTCCCCTACCACTGTCACTCACATCAAGTCCAAACAGATGCAAAAACCTTAACCTGGAAATGTCCAAACAGGGAATAACAGAAACTTCTAGTCTGTAGAGGGAATAACAGGACTCTCCCCTACCACTGTCACTCACATCATACACTCTCCCCTACCACTGTCACTCACATCATACACTCTCCCCTACCACTGTCACTCACATCACTCACACTGACTACTCCTACCCCGGTCAACAGCACTGCACCCCCCATAGCAACTCGCCCAAGCCTTCCCCATTTCTCCTTCTCCCAAATCCAGTCAGCTGATGTTCTGAAAGAGCTGCAAAATCTGGACCCCTACAAATCAGCCGGGCTAGATAATCTGGACCCTTTCTTTCTAAAAATTATCTGCCGAAATTGTTGCCACCCCTATTACTAGCCTGTTCAACCTCTCTTTCGTGTCGTCTCGTGCCCCTTCAAAGGGGGGGACACTCTTGACCCAAACTGCTACAGACCTATATCTATCCTACCCTGCCTTTCTAAGGTCTTCGAAAGCCAAGTCAACAAACAGATTACCGACCATTTCGAATCTCACCATACCTTCTCTGCTATGCAATCTGGTTTCAGAGCCGGAAGCCTTCCCATTCTTCCCCAAATGAACGGTCATGGGTGCACCTCAGCCACGCTCAAGATCCTAAACGATATCTTAACCGCCATCGATAAGAAACATTACTGTGCAGCCGTATTCATTGATCTGGCCAAGGCTTTCGACTCTGTCAATCACCACATCCTCATCGGCAGACTCGACAGCCTTGGTTTCTCAAATGATTGCCTCGCCTGGTTCACCAACTACTTCTCTGATAGAGTTCAGTGTGTCAAATCGGAGGGTCTGCTGTCCGGACCTCTGGCCGTCTCTATGGGGGTGCCACAGGGTTCAATTCTTGGACCGACTCTCTTCTCTGTATACATCAATGATGTCGCTCTTGCTGCTGGTGAGTCTCTGATCCACCTCTATGCAGACAACATCATTCTGTATACTTCTGGCCCTTCTTTGGACACTGTGTTAACAACGACACTGTGTATGGCAAGCTTCAATGCCATACAACTCTCCTTCCGTGACCTCCAATTGCTCTTAAATACAAGTAAAACTAAATGCATGCTCTTCAACCGATCGCTTCCTGCACCTGCCCACCTGTCCAACATCACTACTCTGGACGGCTCTGACTTAGAATACGTGGACAACTACAAATACCTAGGTGTCTGGTTAGACTGTAAACTCTCCTTCCAGACCCACATCAAACATCTCCAATCCAAAGTTAAATCGAGAATTGGCTTCCTATTTCGCAACAAAGCATCCTTCACTCATGCTGCCAAACATACCCTTGTAAAACTGACCATCCTACCAATCCTCAACTTCGGCGATGTCATTTACAAAATAGCCTCCAATACCCTACTCAACAAATTGGATGCAGTCTATCACAGTGCAATCCGTTTTGTCACCAAAGCCCCATATACTACCCACCATTGCGACCTGTACGCTGTCGTTGGCTGACCCTCGCTTCATACTTGTCGCCAAACCCACTGGCTCCATGTCATCAACAAGATCCTGCTAGGTAAAGTCCCCCCTTATCTCAGCTTGCTGGTCACCATAGCATCACCCACCTGTAGCACGCGCTCCAGCAGGTATATCTCTCTGGTCACCCCCAAAACCAATTCTTTCTTTGGCCGCCTCTAATTCCAGTTCTCTGCTGCCAATGACTGGAACGAACTACAAAAATCTCTGAAACTGAAAACACTTATCTCCCTCACTAGCTTTAAGCACCAACTGTCAGAGCAGCTCACAGATTACTGCACATGTACATAGCCCACCTATAATTTAGCCCAAACAACTACCTCTTTCCCAACTGTATTTATTTTATTTGTTTATATTGCTCCTTTGCACCCCATTATTTTTATTTCTACTTTGCACATTCTTCCACTGCAAATCTACCATTCCAGTGTTACTTGCTATATTGTATTTACTTTGCCACCATGGCCTTTTAATGCCTTTTACTTCCCTTATCTCACCTCATTTGCTCACATCGTATATAGACTTGTTTATACTGTATTATTGACTGTATGTTTGTTTTACTCCATGTGTAACTCTGTGTCGTTGTATGTGTCGAACTGCTTTGCTTATGTTGGCCAGGTCACAATTGTAAATGACAACTTGTTCTCAACTTACACTCTCCCATACCACTGTCACTCACATCATACACTCTCCCATACCACTGTCACTCACATCATACACCCTCCCCTACCACTGTCACTCACATCATACACTCTCCCCTACCACTGTCACTCACATCATACACTCTCCCCTACCACTGTCACTCACATCATACACTCTCCCCTACCACTGTCACTCACATCATACACTCTCCCCTACCACTGTCACTCACATCATACACTCTCCCCTACTACTGTCACTCACATCATACACTCTCCCCTACTACTGTCACTCACATCATACACTCTCCCCTACCACTGTCACTCACATCATACACTCTCCCATACCACTGTCACTCACATCATACACTCTCCCATACCACTGTCACTCACATCATACACTCTCCCCTACTACTGTCACTCACATCATACACTCTCCCCTACCACTGTCACTCACATCATACACTCTCCCTACCACTGTCACTCACATCATACACTCTCCCTACTACTGTCACTCACATCATACACTCTCCCCTACTACTGTCACTCACATCATACACTCTCCCCTACCACTGTCACTCACGTCATACACTCTCCCCTACCACTGTCACTCACATCATACACTCTCCCCTACTACTGTCACTCACGTCATACACTCTCCCCTACCACTGTCACTCACATCATACACTCTCCCCTACCACTGTCACTCACATCATACACTCTCCCCTACTACTGTCACTCACATCATACACTCTCCCCTACTACTGTCACTCACATCATACACTCTCCCCTACCACTGTCACTCACATCATACACTCTCCCTTACCACTGTCACTCACATCATACACTCTCCCCTACCACTGTCACTCACATCATACACTCTCCCCTACCACTGTCACTCACATCATACACTCTCTCCTACTACTGTCACTCACATCATACACTCTCTCCTACTACTGTCACTCACGTCATACACTCTCCCCTACCACTGTCACTCACATCATACACTCTCCCCTACCACTGTCACTCACATCATACACTCTCCCATACCACTGTCACTCACATCATACACTCTCCCATACCACTGTCACTCACATCATACACTCTCCCCTACCACTGTCACTCACATCATACACTCTCCCATACCACTGTCACTCACATCATACACTCTCCCCTACCACTGTCACTCACATCATACACTCTCCCCTACCACTGTCACTCACATCATACACTCTCCCCTACCACTGTCACTCACATCATATACTCTCCCCTACCACTGTCACTCACATCATACACTCTCCCCTACCACTGTTGCTAACATTCTCTCTGTTCTCCTTTGATTCTGCTTCAAGGGACATGTCCAATCACCACAGAGAAATCTGTGAAGTTGAAGTGCATTTGATCAAACGCAACAGTGCCATTGTGTTTGTTACTGATTGTGATTGTTAGTAGCTGCTGTATTGTGACAGTGTTACAATATAAATAATTGTGTTTCAAGAACAAAATCAATTACCTTAAATGTTTAACATGTTGAAAATATCAAATATTCCACTGATCTAAGCATTGTTGAATCTTTAAAAAAATGTATATATATTTAACCTTTATTTAACTAGGCAAGTCAGTTAAGAACAAATTCTAATTTTACAAAGACGGCCTACATCTCTCCCTGTCATGTTGGTTTCTGTTGGATGTGGTTGGCATTTTTTTTAATACTGTATGTCTTAAGACATACACAGCAGGAACTGTTTCATTGGGTTTCATCATTAGCTGATGTTAAAACTATAGAAAAGAAGATCACCCAGACAGACAGACACATGTCAGGACCAAGATAGGAAGCATCTTGAAACTACTGAGAAGAACCCCATGAGTTTCATTTCATCCCTGACTGTCCTCAAATGTGTCCTCCAGGGAGAGGCTGTGTGACTCAGCCTTTGTGAGGACGTCTTTTAGCAGTAATTTCATCAGTCACCTCGCCACACACTGAAGGACACTGCTGAATTCTTCACATGAGTGTCAGGAGTGGAAGAACAGGCTGCAGCAGATGTCTCTCTCTCTCTCTCTCTCACACACACACACACACACACACACACACACACACACACACACACACACACACACACACACACACACACACACACACACACACACACACACACACACACACACACACACACACACACACACACACACACACACACACACACACACACACACACACACACACACACACACAAAGCCAAACATCAACACATGTCACACAGCCTAAAATCAACACACACACACAGCCAAAAATCAACACACACACACACACACAAAAACATCAACACACGTCACACAGCCGAACATCAACACACACAGCTGTGATGCCCGCTATATTCCAGCTAGCAGCACTAGTTTACCAAACAGACTACTTAATAATCCTAGAGACAGAGTGTGGACGTTTCGAGGCAGAGACAATGATGACTCACCCAGCTGACAGTCTCAGTCTCTGAATAGCAGCGATATGAGTGTGAATAGGAGAGCTCTCCTGCCTCTGAATAGCCATAGCACAGAGTTTACCTTGATGTGACACATCCATTCAAACACTATCCTCAGATGCTGCATTTTTTTATGGCTCTTTGCTTCGCCAATACAATAGCGGTTTGTGTGCCAGTCAATTCACTGTGGGGAACTGGACAATTACTGGCAAGCTGTTCTAAATGTAACCTCCAGGACCCAGTTTAACAGCTAGGGTAAGCGGAGAGGACCAACAGAACAGACAGAGTGATACAAAAGGACAATCATATGCGTTCCAAATGCAGAATGGATTAGAGTGAAACGCATCTGTTGCAAAACCACAGCGGCGAAGGCAAATGTGAAACATCACTCTCCGTCTCACTTTGAAAGTCCCGGGAACGGATGGGTATTTTATTCTCTAACCATCATGGAAATGGTTTGCCATTACCCTTGCTGCCATTGTCTGACGATCTAGCTGGATGTTTACAAGTTGTATTCCTAATAGCCGTGACAGTTGTGTTGTTGACCCGGGTGCCCCGCACTCCAATCAAACCAATCACACAGCCAGGGGAGAATAAACAGGCCTTTTCATCCACGTTAAACCATACTAGCACCAGGTAAAACACTTTTAACCTAAGCCTGACCTCACTACGCCTCTCTCTCTCCCCCTCTCCATCTGTCCCTCCCTCCCTCTCTCCAACCTCCAATATCAGTCTCTAGAGTCAGGCTCCTTGAAACACCCCCAGAGCCCCTGTTCCACCAGCTTAGTAGCTATGGCCACCAAGCGTGCCCTGTGAGAGTGTCCCTAGTTGCTTCACAACCAGAACTAGAGGAGAGAGACCACTGACTCCTGAGTGGAGCAGAGAACCCTGGGAATAGTGCTAGGAGCTCATGAAGTATGCATGGAGCTGAAGGTCAGAGTCCATACGACATTCAAATCACTGCATTCAAATCACTGTGTTCTAAACAGCAGCATTTATTCAAATTATACACATTTGAACATATTGTTTTAGGAATAACTCAAATAAAGGAACATTTAAAAATGAGTAGAGCTGTCCGACCCCCTGACTCTAAACACAGTACAACCACGTCACACTCAGCACACTACTTTGGGACACAAAGTTGTCCGTTAAGCATGATAGACCTGTTTTTATCAGGCTGCTGCTGCAATTAGGGCCATAACCATGGTGTGGTGATGCACTCCTGTGTACAGATGTGAACTTGACCGTCTCCAGCATATTTTGGCTCATTATTTAAAAAGACGATGGAGAACAAGCTATATGATGAAAAATGGCTAAGTTTTGGCGAAGGTACAGCCGACTAGAGTTACCTACTTATTTTTTTATGGATATGTCTGTTAGGTTCTTATTTTTTTATTGATATGTCTGTTAGGTTCTTATTTTGCAGAGTAAATAGAGAAGCTTTAACCAAGTTTCATTCGTCCCAAAGGTTCTGTACAGCTGTAATTCAGACAACCCAACATTTACCACATCACAGATATATATATCCCACTTAAGACACTCCTCCTTCTCTCCAATCCTTACATCTTATGGTTCTACAGGAAAAGAATAACAGGCAACTAAACCCGTATTACTCCCTTCAGGGGATCTGACCTCACCTCCTGACCTCAACCCCTCCTTCACCTAATCCACAGATGTCCATCTGTCTCCCCTATATCAACACTATATCCCTATATCCTCCAATCGGTCCAACACATTCCAAAGCCACTCTGTCTTTCTACAGATCTCACTCCTTACTATACTATGCGTCTGATCTATCATGTCTTTCATATCTCAATGTTCAAAATGTTGAATCCAACATATCGTAATAATATTACATTGTGATATGCGCTTGTGCCTGTGTGCGTGTGTGTGAGTAAACGGTGAGCTCTTTTGTGTAGATCCAGTGAAAAAAAGGAAAAACATGCCAGTAGGCTTTAGTGTGGAGCCAGCGCTCTGTCTTTGGAAAGTCCTCTGCTTTAGAGAGAAGCCTCCCCGCTAAAACCAGATAAGGCCTGGAGATAAGAGGGGGAGATAAATGCAAGCACGCGTCCGGCTCTGCCCACTATCAGCAGTGTTACCAGACCACACAGACCCTCTTTGTTCTGTAACCCTTTCCTCCTAGTCAACCCCCAAAACGCCTGGCCAAATCCCTATCAACACATCACATGATGGGAGAAAGGGATAGAGGGGATGGCAGGCCAATTAAATTCACAGTGAATAAAACAACCATATAGGGTCAATCTAACAGGGTGTAAGTGTTTGTGCATGATTCTATAGAGTTATTATATACAGTAAAATTCAACAGTCTGGACACATCTACTCATTCAAGAGTTTATCTTTATTTTTACTATGTTCTACATTGTATAATGCTGAAGACATCAAAACTATGAAATAACACTTATGGAATCATGTAGTAAGCAAAAAGTGTTAAACAAATCAGCCACCCTTTGCACTGATGACAGCTTTTCACAGTCTTGGCATTCTCTCAACCAGCTTCATGAGGTAGTCACCTGGAATGCATTTCATTAACAGGTGTGCCTTGTTAAAAGTTAATTTGCGGAAGTTATTTCCTTAATGCGTTTGAGCCAATCAGCTGTGATGTGACAAGGTAGGGGGGGTGGTATACAGAATATAGCCTTATTTGGTAAAATACCAAGACCATATTATGGCAAGAACAACTCAAATAAGCAAAGAGAAACGACAGTCCATCATTACTTTAAGACAAAAAATGGAGCGTTTCTTTAAGTGTAGTCGCAAAAACCATCAAGCGCTATAATGAACTGGCTCTCATGTGATCTGCCACAGGAAAGGAGGACCCAGAGTTACCAGCAATAGGCAATTAACTGCACCTCAGAAAGTAGCCCAAATAAATGCTTCACAGAGTTCAAGTAACAGACACATCTCAACATCAACTGTTCAGAGGGGACAGTGTGAATCAGGCCTTTGTGGTGGAATTACTGCATAAACAAAACACTACTAAAGGTCCACCAATAAGAAGAAAGTTCAATGTAACTACAGTGTTGCTTATCCATCTTCATTCAATTCTAACTGTTTTAAAGTCAATGATGGCCTCATGGTGAAATCCCAAAGCGGTTTCCTTCCTCTCCAGCGACTGAGTTAGGAAGGACGTCTGTATCTTTGTAATGGCTGGGTGTATTGCTAGACCATCCAAAGAGTAATTCATAACTGCATCATGATCAAAGTGAAATTCAATGTCTGCTTCTTTTTTAAAAACGCATCTACCAATATGTTCCCTTTTTTGCGCAGCATTGGAAGACCTCCCTGGTCTTTGTGGTTGAATCTGTGTTTGAAATTCACTGCTCAACTGAGGGACCTTACAGATTAATTGTATGTGTGAGGTGCAGAGGTGAGGTAGTCGTGTAAAAATCATGTTAAACACTATTATTGCACAACGAGTGAGTCCATGCAACTTATTATGTAACTTATTATGCAAATGTTTACTCTTGAACTTATTTAGGCTTTCCATAACAAAGGGCTTGAATACTTATTGACTCAAGATATTTTCATTTGTAAAAACAAATCAAAAAACATAATTCCACTTTGACATTTTGGGGTATTGTGTGTAGGTAGGTAAGTGACAGAACCAAATGTGGAAAAAGTCCAGGAGTGTGAATACTTTCTGAAGGCACTGCCAAAAAATCAATACAAATAACAACAGTGCCTGGATAGGGCGTTTGGCCACCACGAGCCACCAGAAGAGCTTCAATGCGCCTCGGCATAGATTCTACAAGTGTCTGGACCTCTATTGGAGGGATACAACACCATTGTTTCACGATACATTCCATCATTTGCTTTGTGCCGCTCCAGAATCTCCCATAAGTATTTAAAGTTTTAATGTAAAGTGCACAAGTACAGTGAAATGCTTTTCTTGCCAGCTTTAACCCCAACAATGCAGTAATCAATAACAAATGTAATACAAAAAATAACAAGGTAGATCAAAAACACAAGGAATTAAACACGAGAAAGTAGGTAAGCATATTATATACAGGGTCAGTCAGTTCCAGTAGCATATTTCCAATGTGCAGGGATGCTGGATCGATAGATATGTATTGGGGTAAGGTGACTAGGCATCAGGATATAAGATAAACAGAGTCGGAGCGTATATGATTGTATGTGAGTAAATGTATCTGTCTATTGTGTGTTGGAGTGTCAGTATGTTTGAGTGTGTAGGGCCCGGGAGTGTGCATAGAAAATAGAAAGGGTGAACTCAGTCTGTGTAGCCATTTCGTTAGCTAATTCGTTAGCTATTTCGTTAGCTATTTAGTTAGCTATTTAGCAGTCTTATGGCTTGGGGATAGAAGCTGTTCAGGGGCCTGTTGGTGTCAGACTTGATACACTGTCACCGCTTGCCGTGCGGAAGCAGAGAGAACAGTCTATGGCTTGGGTGGGTTGAGTCTTTTAACATTGCCCGGGCCTTCCTTTCACATAGCCTGGTAGAGGTCCTGGATGGCAGGGAGATCAGCTCCAGTGATGTACAAGGCTCGCCCCACCACCCTCTGTAGCACCATGCCATCAAAGGTGGTACTATTGCCATACCAAGCAGTGATGCAGCCGGTCAAGATGCGCTCAATGGTACAACAGTAGGACTTTTGCAGATTTGAGGGCCCATGATAAACCTTTTCAACTTCCTGACGGGGAAGAGGCACTGTCGCGCCTTCTTTACCACTGTGCGGGTGTGTGGACCATGTTAAGTTCTTAGTGATTTGGACACAGAGGAACTTGAAGCTCTCGACCCGCTCCACTGCAGCCCTGTCGATGTGGATGGGGGCGTGCTCGCCACGCAGTCGTGGGCGAACAGGGAGTACAGGAGGGGACTAAGCACACTCCCCTGTGGGGCCCCCGGGTTGAAGGTCAGCGTGGTGGAGGTGATGTTCCCTACCCTCAACACCTGGGGTTGGCCCGTCAGGAACTCTAGGATTTAGCTACAGAGAGGTGTTCAGTCCCAGGGTCCTAAGCTTGGTGACGAGCTTGGAGGGGACAATGAAGTTGAGCGCAGAGCTGTAGTCAATAAACAGCATTCTCACATAGGTATTCCTCTTATCTAGGTGGGTGAGGGCAGGGTGGAGAGCAATTAAGATTGCGTCGTCTATGGATCTGTTGGGGCTGTTTGCAAATTGAAAGTGGATCTAGGGTGTCTGGGATGATGGAGTTGATGTTTGCCATAATCAAGCTCAAGCTCTTCATGGGCAGTAGTCATTGTGCCATGAGATTGTGATCATGTTGGGATTACAGACTGGGACAAGGAGAGGTTGAAAATCACTGTGAATATGCCTGCCAGCTGTTCTGCGCATGCTCTGAGAACGCGCCTTGCTCAGCAGGTAGCCTAGTGGTTAGAGCGTTAGACTAGTAACCAAAAAGGTTGCAAGATCGAATCCCCAAACTGACAAGGTAAAAATCTGTTGTTCGGCCCCTGAACAAGGCAGTTAACCCACTGTTCCTAGGCCGTTATTGAAAATAAGAAGAATTTTATTCTTAACTGACTTGCCTAGTTAAATAAAGGTAAATATATATATATATATATATTTACCTTTATTTAACTAGGCAAATATATATATATAAGTGTTTCCTTTATTTTGGCAGTTACGTGTACACAGTATATAGTGTATATATAAAACTATGGGCTATAACCTATAGTCAGAGGCCATTGACCATGAATCCACTGCATGGAGAATGAAACTATTCTTTCACACACTAACATCCATGGTTCAACACCAATAGATAGCAGGGTAATAAGCACAACATGAGGGAGATAGTATGTTGACTGACTTACCTCTGTGTCTGTTAGTCGTTTTGTCAAACATAAGCATGGCGTCCTCCACCTGCAAGACACAAAAAGAGGAAGAGATTAGTCTCAATAAAAACCAACTGAAAGAGAGGAAGACAGAGATGGAGACAGAGATGGAGACAGATGGAGAGGGAAGGACTGTGATTAAAAGTGAAAGACAGACAGACAGACAGACAGACAGACAGACAGACAGACAGACAGACAGACAGACAGACAGACAGACAGACAGACAGACAGACAGACAGACAGACAGACAGACAGACAGACAGACAGACAGACAGACAGACAGACAGACAGACATATCGCCGTGTGACATATGTCCCTAGATGTGTTGAGTGAGTAATGACTGTGTTGTGTCGTCACAAGGTCAAGAACATGCTGGACCCTGAGAGAGGATTAGTGTGTGAGTATGCAAGGACACGAGTGACAGTGCCAAATCAAGCACAGCAACAGAATCATGATTTGGAGATAGGTGGACACACACATAGGCTTTCTATCTCTCTGTGTCATAGACACACATTCCAGCAAATGCCTCATAAAACCACACACACAATCCAAAATATGGCAAAAAAACACACTCTCCCTCTCAGGTGTACCTGAGACCCCGCCCCAACCCCCCTTCCACACAGAGCACTATAAATACAGAAATGTTGTGTAAAGTACAGTCTCCGTCTTGCCTACTAAAAACACTTTAGCTGTGTTTGAATACTACCCGCACTAACCATATTATTTGTGAGGTGAATTGAGTATTTACAGTTGAAGTCGGAAGTCTATATACACCTTAGCCAAATACATTTAAACTCAGTTTTTCCACAATTCCTGACATTTAATTCTAGTAAAAATTCAATCTTAGGTTAGTTAAGATCACCACTTTATTTAAGAATGTGAAATGTCAGAATGATAGTAGAGAGAAGGATTTATTTCAGCTTTTATTTCTTTCATCACATTCCCAGTGGGTCAGAAATTTACAGACACTCAATTAATATTAGGTAGCATTGCCTTTAAATTGTTTAACTTGGGTCAAAAGTTTTGGGTAGCCTTTGTCATGACGTTGGCCTGGGGTTAGGTTTATGACAGTCATAAATACCTCTTCCCCCCTTTTTCCTCTCTCTACCCTACTGATGTGAAATTTGAAAACCCCTTGGTTAACATAGAGATTCTGGGAACATCAGAAGGTGGGGGGAAATAAACTATATTCTGGTAATCCGACCAATTGAACATATGCGTGGCTACTTAATGAATATGATGTTCGGTTGTCATCTGGGACATTATCCTCAATGATAGGATGACATAAACTCTACAGTGGAAAGTCTACACATCAGAGTTATCGGATTCACATGGAATTGTTGTTCAATTTAAATGTTTGAATATAAAATTATTGGTGAAAAGATTAAATGTAATTTTAGTTTCCAAATGAGAGATTTGGGTTTTCATAGGGTTAGGGCTCTGCTCAATCAGTGGCCCGCCCCTGTGGAGAGTCATGGGTTATACAACTTTTCAGACACACCCTTCTCGCTCCACTATATAAAGCCTTGATGAAAATGTAACCTTCTGTTCCAAGTACGTGAGGTCTGTAGCCTCTGCGTTAAAAGGACTAACATGTCAACTACAGAACTAAGCCAACCTCAGCGTGAGCTTTGGTTGCGAATGGTGTGAACTTTGAACTCTTATTCACTACAGAAGTGATACCTCCTAGCCGTTGAGTTAGCAACAGCTGCTGCAAACACGGGCTAGGAAAGAACAGACACAGAGTCTACCACACAATGACATTACTACAACGTATCCAATTGACCACCAGAGACATTCTCCAAAGTACAAAGGACTCGGTTTGGCAACACGGCCTTCCGTCTACCACCAACCTACCGAAGCGCAGCTCAGAGTAAATATTTATTGCATTTTCCTTTTCCAAATGGCCGGTAATTTAGAATGCATAAGATACTGTATTTACGATAGCACAGCTTCTCCCTTTGTCCCTCAGTCTTCCTGCTCTTTCACTCAAACCCAGCCCTTTTCTTTTGTGTAACCAGCTGTCATATCTGTTCCGTACGCTAGTGACGTTTTCCTTTATGACGTCATTTGTAATCAAGATATGATTCATTCTTTGTATATGTAATTCTGTGTGATTAGTTAGGTATTTAGTAAATAAATAATTAAACTCAATTTTGTATTGCTGATTCAACTTGTTCGCCAGGGTTCAAGAAATTACAACTTTCAGATGAGACTGAATTAAGATGACGATTAATATTGACTGCTATTGATGTAAAATATTACTAGGTCTTTAAGAGTTTATTCGGAAGATAACAGCTCTATAAATATTATTTTGTGGAGCCCCGACTCTCTAGTTAATTACATTTACATGATTAGCTCAATCAGGTAATATTAATTACGGAGAAAGGATTTTATAGAATAGCATGTCATATCACTTAATCCGGCATAGCCAAAGACACGACACCTTCCACAAGCCTCTCACAATAAATTGGGTGAATTTTGGCCCGTTCCTCCTGACAGAGCTGGTGTAACTGAGTCAGGTTTGTAGGACTCCTTGCTCGCTCACAAATGTTTTTTCAGTTCTGCCCACAAAATTTCTACAGGATTGAGGTCAGAGCTTTGTGATGGCCACTCTAATACCTTGACTTTGTTGTCCTTAAGCAATTTTGCCACAACGTTGGAAGTATGCTTGGGGTCATTGTCCATTTGGAAGACCCTTTTGCGACCAAGCTTTAACTTCCTGACTGATGTCTTTAGATGTTGCTTCAATATATCCACATCCTTTCCCCTCCCCATGATGCCATCTATTTTGTGAAGTGCACATGTCCCTCCAGCAGCAAAGCACCCCCAAAACATGATGCTGCCACCCCTGTGCTTCACGGTTGGGATGGTGTTCTTCGGCTTGCAAGCGTCCCCCTTTTTCCTCTAAACATAACGCTGGTCATTATGGCCAAACAGTTCTATTATTGTTTCATTAGACCAGAGAACATTTCTCCAAAAGGTACGATCTTTTTCCCCATGTGCAGTTACAAACTGTAGTCTGGCTTTTTTTATGGCGGTTTTGGAGCAGTGGCTTCTTCCTTGCCTTTCAGGTTATGTCGATATTGGACTTGTTTTACTGTGGATATAGATACTTTTGTACCTGTTTACTCCAGCATCTTCACAAGGTCCTTTGCTGTTGTTCTGGGATTGATTTACACTTTTTGCACCAAAGTACATTAATCTCTAGGAGACAGAATGTGTCTCTTCCTGAGCGGTATGATGGCTGCGTGGTCCCATGGTGTTTATACTTGCATACTATTGTTTGTACAAATGAACGTGGTACCTTCAGGCGTTTGGAAATTGCTCCCAAGGATGAGCCAGACTTGTGGAGGTTTACATTTTTTTCCTCTGAGGTCTTGGCTGATTTCTTTTGATTTTCCCATGATCTCAAGCAAATAGGCACCGAGTTTGAAGGTAGGCCTTGAAATACATCCACAGGTACACCTCCAATTGACTCAAATGATGTCATTAGCCTATCAGAAGCTTCTAAAGCCATGACATCATTTTCTGGAATTTTCCAAGATGTTTAAAGGCAAAGTCAACATAGTGTATGTAAACTTCTGACCCACTAGTATTGTGATACAGTGAATTAAAAGTGAAATAATCTGTCTGTAAACAATTGTTGGAAAAATTACTTGTGTCATGCATGAAGTAATGTCCTAATCGACTTGCCAAACCTAAAGTTTGTCAACAAGAGATTTGTGGAGTGGTTGAAAAGCGAATTTTAATGACTCCAACCTAAGTGTATGTAAACTTTCGACTTCAACTGTAGTATGCTTATTGGTCATAGTATGGATATAGTTAGTATACCAAATGTCCCCGGATGTCGTATTAAATTCACCAAAATACCAAGTATACAAGGGCCCATAATGCAATTCTTCAGAAAATGGGTGTGGCTTTACAACGTTTTCAGATTTGAAGAAAATGGCGCTAAATATGCAACTGAAGTCCGACAACAGCGCATTCAAATTCATTGATTTAACTAATTATGACAAATGTTAAGAAAATGTTGAGCAATGTAATAAAGTTATGACGTTTCAAATCAGTTAATTTACGTTGGCTGACAATTTGTTAGCTACGCTATCCTTACAAACCGCATAGCATTACATCAGTGTGTACCGGTATGTTACCTAACATTAGGTCACGAATACATCAAACTTGCCAGGCAGTATATTAACTATCTGCTATCTAACTAACTACCCAGCATTTATTGACTTGATTATTCACATCATTCTTAGCTAAGTGGTATAGTCGTTGCGCGTTTCAATGGATATTGATAATTCATCTCCGATTTCAGAGCAGTCTAGTCTGAGTGTGTCAGAGCGCACAATAACTGATGAATTTACAACGCTCAACAGCCATTGAATATGTCCGGTGTCAGTAAACGTTGGCAAAAAAAAAGCGGAATTAAATTGTTGCCAGCAGCACAGTTACAGTCACCAATGATCTGGATAACATGTAAACAGCCTAACCAGCTCTGCTAGGGCGAGTAAAATGGTCAGAGTGTTCTCTCATTTATGTCTGGAAGTAGCTAGCGAAAGTTACCCAGTCAGCTTGGGTGCTTGACTGCCTTTGCCCAACTCATCGGCCAGAGCGTCCAGTGAGCACCCTGAACGCTCCGAGAGCGAAACACTCTGAATTTACAAATAGACAATCTGACAATGCTCTAGATTTACAAAAGCCCAAAGCGTACTCTGGCACTCCAGATTGAATTTACAAAAACACCAGAAATCGTAAAATGTTTCACTGGTCATTTGTTATGCTATGACAAATGAACTAATAGTATATAGTATGTAGTATATACTCATTAAGTATGTAGTATACAGTATGTCAGTATGGGTATTCGAACACAGCTTATGCTTCAACTCACCCTCAGTACTACCTTCCCTTCCCCAGAAGGCACGCATCAATCTCTCTTCCACTAAGAGCCCTGTTGCTATAAGCCATAATCATATTCATCAGGCTCAATCAGCTACAATGAGGATTCATCTGGCTGTCTGTCCCCCTGATGGAGATAGACACTAATCGCCACTACCACACACGGAACACAGAGGACATACATATAGCCACACAAACATATATTTATGTGACAGTGTAAAAGTGGAGCATTGTGTTATTTTCAGGAAGACGGCATCCCTGAGACCTAGACCACTGGTGGTGTGGCTGCCTCACATACAGCTGTTAAGTTAAGAGAGGGAGAGAAATGGCTGGACACAGCAGGATATGTAGGTGAGGGGGGGGGGGGTCAGACCTTTAAATGTTGCTATGGATATGTAGGGGGTGACGGAGCCCGCCTGGGCAGTGTTCCCCAGTCACTGTTGCTAGGTAACAGTGTGTGAGTGAATATGAGAGAGAGAGAGAGAGAGAGAGAGAGAGAGAGAGAGCGAGAGAGAGACCGAGAGAGAGAGACAGAGAGAGAGAGAGAGAGAGAGAGAGAGAGAGAGAGAGAGAGAGAGAGAGAGAGAGAGAGAGAGAGAGAGAGAGTGTGCATGTGCGTGTGTGTAATAGTAGAGGTGTAGAGCTGTCCCAGCCAGCAAATGATGGGAGGGGACAGCACCAGAGGCTGCCTAATTTGTAACTGTATGACTGGATAAAGGCCACAGTTGCCAGCACACACACACCCTCTCCCCTACTTCTCTACACTGGTGGCTGAGGCTCTGTGTCACCGTGTAACAGTATGGTACGGAGTATTACTGCCTCACTGCAGCTGGGGAGGCTCTCCTTTTGTTTCCCTTCACCCTCTGTCTATCCCTGCTAGGTGCAGTGGTGTAAAGTATTTAAGTAAAAATACTTAAGTTGTTTTTGGGGTATCTGTGCTTTACTTTACTGTTTATAATTTTGTTTATAATTTTGACTACTTTTACTTCACGAAATTCCTTAAGAAAATATTGTACTTTTTACTCCAAACATTTTCCTTGACACCCAAAAGTACTTGTTACATTTTGAATGGTTAGCAGGACAGGAAAATGGTCCAATTCACACACTTATAAACAGAACATCCCTGGTCATCAAATCAAATTGTATTAGTCACATGCTCCAAATACAACAGGTGTAGGTAGACCTTACAGTGAAATGTTTACTTTCAAACCCCTAACCAGCAATGCAGTTTAAAATCCCTTCTGTCATCCCTACTGATCTGGCGGACTCACTAAACACACATGCTTCGTTTGTAAATGATCTCTGAATGTTGGAGTGTGCAACTGGCTATCCATAAATGTATTTTGAAAGAAAAGAATGCTGCTGTCTGGATTTCTTAATATAAGGAATTTGAAATGATTTATACTTTTGACACTTAAGTATATTTTAGAAATTTACATTCACTTTTCATACTTAAGTAAGTTTTTACTTTTACACAAGTAGAATTTTACTGGCTGACATTTACTTTTACTTGAGTCATTTTCTATTAAGGGATCTTTAAGTATGACAGTTGGGTACTTTTTCCACCACTGGCTAGAGTGTGTCGCCCTGAATTCATTCAATCAGAAATGAGCCTGACCTTTTACTTGTTAGCCCTGGCGCATGTGCTGCGTGTGTGTGTGTGTGTGCTGCGCGTGTGTGTGCTGCGTGTGTGTGCTGCGTGTATGTGTGTGCTGCGTGTATTGTGTGTGCTGCATGTATTGTGTGTGCTGCGTGAGTGTGTGTGTGCGTGAGAGAGGGGGAGAGAGAGTTATGAGGCAAGAGCACTGTCCCCAAAGAGGGTACGAGGTTCAGATCGATGCAAAGCGGCCACTTTAGCAACCATTTGCACCAAGTAGCATCGTGACGGACATCTCCTAATGCATTCAGATGTGCCGAGGAATTAATTAGCCAGCTCTCACACACACCCAACCACCCACACAGGGCAACAGCTCAATCACTCTTCTCTGTATGGCCTCTGGCTCCAGTTAAAAGCCCCTGTGTCAGAGTGTTAAACCTGAGCTGGTCGGGCTACTCTGACATTAAACGCCATTACAGCTAATTGGTGCAGCCACCGCAGCTTTTACTGTCCGTCCAGCGATCTGCAGAGAGGGCTTAATACAGAGACATAGGCCAGGCACAATGACTAATGTCATCATAATGCCTGCTTTATGACGGCACACAGAGAGCTGCACCTGCCCCTGCTGCTGTTAAAGTGCTTTCAAATGGAGTGAAGCTACTAACTGGAGGGGGACAGTAGTGGGTGGATGTAGAGGGGTAGTGCAGTGAGGAGAGGAGGTAGGGGGGTAGAGCAGTGAGGGGAGGAGGTAGGGGTGTAGAGCAGTGAGGGGAGGAGGTAGGGGGGTAGAGCAGTGAGGGGAGGAGGTAGGGGGGTAGAGCAGTGAGGGGCCATCCCACATAGCCTGGTTCTTCTCTAGGTTTCTTCCTAGGTTTTGGCCTTTCTAGGGAGTTTTTCCTAGCCACCGTGCTTCTACACCTGCATTGCTTGCTGTTTGGGGTTTTACGCTGGGTTTCTGTACAGCACTTGGAGATATCAGCTGATGTACGAAGGGCTATATAAATAAATTTGATTTGATTTTTGAGGGAGGTGGAGGTGGGGTGGGTAGAGCAGTGGGGTGGAGGGGGCAGGGAGAGTAGAGCAGTGAGGGGGTGGAGGTAGGGTGGGTAGAGCAGTGGGGGGGTAGAGCAGTGAGGGGGTGGGGGTAGGGGGAGTAGAGCAGTGAGGGGGTGGGGGTAGGGGGAGTAGAGCAGTGAGGGGGTAGGGGTAGGGGGAGTAGAGCAGTGAGGGGGTGGAGGTGGAGCAGTGAGGGGGTGGGGGTAGAGGGAGTAGAGCAGTGAGGGGGTGGGGGTAGGGGGATTAGAGCAGTAAGGGGGTAGAGGTGGAGCAGTGAGGGGTGGGGGTAGGGGGAGTAGAGCAGTGAGGGGGTGGGGGTAGGGGGAGTAGAGCAGTGAGGGGTGGGGGTAGGGGTAGGGGGAGTAGAGCAGTGAGGGGTGGGGGGTAGGGGGAGTAGAGCAGTGAGGGGTGGGGGTAGGGGGAGTAGAGCAGTGAGGGGGTGGGGGTAGGGGGAGTAGAGCAGTGAGGGGGTGGGGGTAGGGGGAGTAGAGCAGTGAGGGGGTGGGGGTAGGGGGAGTAGAGCAGTGAGGGGGTGGGGGTAGGGGGAGTAGAGCAGTGAGGGGGTAGGGGTAGGGGGAGTAGAGCAGTGAGGGGGTGGAGGTGGAGCAGTGAGGGGTGGGGGTAGAGGGAGTAGAGCAGTGAGGGGGTGGGGGTAGGGGGATTAGAGCAGTGAGGGGGTAGAGGTGGAGCAGTGAGGGGTGGGGGTAGGGGGAGTAGAGCAGTGAGGGGTGGGGGTAGGGGGAGTAGAGCAGTGAGGGGGTGGGGGTAGGGGTAGGGGGAGTAGAGCAGTGAGGGGGTAGGGGTAGGGGGAGTAGAGCAGTGAGGGGGTGGGGGTAGGGGGAGTAGAGCAGTGAGGGGGTGGGGGTAGGGGGAGTAGAGCAGTGAGGGGGTAGGGGTAGGGGGAGTAGAGCAGTGAGGGGGTGGGGTAGGGGGAGTAGAGCAGTGAGGGGGTGGGGGTGGGGGTAGGGGGAGTAGAGCAGTGAGGGGGATAGGGTAGGGGGAGTAGAGCAGTGAGGAGGTAGGGGTAGGGGGAGTAGAGCTGTGAGGGGTGGGGGTAGGGGGAGTAGAGCAGTGAGGGGGTGGGGGTAGAGCAGTGAGGGGGTGGGGGTAGGGGGAGTAGAGCAGTGAGGGGGTGGGGGTAGGGGGAGTAGAGCAGTGAGGGGGTGGGGGTAGGGGGAGTAGAGCAGTGAGGGGGTGGGGGTAGGGGGAGTAGAGCAGTGAGGGGGTGGGGGTAGGGGGAGTAGAGCAGTGAGGGGGTGGGTGTAGGGGGAGTAGAGCAGTGAGGGCTATCATGCTCGCACACACACAGACTTGAGGACTTCAGGTGACTAGTTGGCAACCCCAAAAGTGAAAGGGCCACAACGTTTGGCCAACCAGCTTGAGATGCCACTACGTTATGCTCCTAATATAAAACACATTTAACCATTAGGTTTCAGATTAAGACATATGAACCCTCAACCACCATGGACTGTAAATCAATATTCTGGTCGAAATCAAACATATAAAGTCACACACACTCACCTATAAGTTATGCAGCAAAACATTTCTTGGCAGGTCTCTCAATTAAAGCCGCCAACATTTGTTGCTGACACTGTTCCCTGCTGCCAATTTCTCTTTCAGGTGGTTGAGGTAAATTTGTTGACAGCATGTTTTACTTACGCTGGAAATATAATTGGATATCAGGAGCTTTTTTTAAGAACTGCAAAAAGTATTACCGGAGGGCCTGAGGGAATAAAAGCTTGGGGAGGCAGGACGCGCTGCCTGGCAGACAGACACAGGTAGATTGTGTTTCCATCCAGGGGATAATGGAAGGAATGCTATCCAACACTTAGTTAAATTCACCAGGACCACTGGGACAGTCAGACAGACCAACATCTACCGCCTGTAATTCAGCGAGATGCTACGTTTCACTTCCTTACTGAGGAAAACAGTGACAAGAAAAAGTACCTCTTCCCTATCCCACCAGACGCAATTATAATAACTACGCAAAATGATAAACGTGCACACATTTCTTTTTTTTTTAAATGTATCAGCCAAGCTAAATAATTTAGCTAAGGACAAAAGCAGCAAAGTGTTGTGTGGCTGGGAGTGTTGTAGGAAGCAGCGGGTGAAGGCTGAAATTCAAGGCTTGGTTTAATGAGTTTTGACCAAGTATGTACAGTGCCTATAGAAAGAATTCACACCCCTTGACTTTGTACCCCACACTTACAATTATCTGTAAAGTCATTCAGTGGAGCAGTGAATTTTAAACAGATTCAACCACAGGAACCAAGGAGGATTTCAAATGCCTCGCAAAGGACACCTATTGGCAGATGGGTAAACATAAAAAGCAGACCTTAAATACCCCTTTGAGCATGGTGAAGTTATTAATTACAATACACCCAGTCACTACAAAGATAAAGGCGTACTTCCCAACTCAGTTGCCAGAGAGGAAGGAAACCTCTCAGGGATTTCAACATGAGGTCAATGGTGACTTTAAAACAGTTACAGAGTTTAATGGCTTTGATAGGAGAAAACTGAGGATGGATTGCCAACATTCTAGTTCCTCCACAAAACTAACCTAATTGACAGAGTGAAAATAAGGAAGCCTGAAAAGATTCAAAATATTCCAAAACCAGCATCCTGTTTGCAACAAGGCACTAAAGTAATACTGAATACAAAGTGTTATGTTTGGGGTAAATCCAATACAACACATTAGTGAGTAACACTCTCCATATCTTCAAGCATAGTGGTAGCTGCATCATGATATGGATATGCTTGTAACTGTTAAGGACTGGGGGGGTTTCAGGATAACAAAGAACAACCTGGTTCAATCTGCATTCCACCAGACACTGGTAGATTAATTCATCTTTCGCCAGGACAATAAACTAAAACACAATGCCAAATCTACACTGGAGTTGCTTACCAAGAAGACAGTGAGGCACATTTCAGTTTGTCAGTGATATGTATGCCAAGGAACTTAAAACTTTCCACATTCTCCACTGCTGTCCCTGTCAATGTGGAAAGGTACACTGAAACAAGTGTGATGGGAGAAAGGTAGTCATATACAATGGATTGCAAAGTTGCAGTGCAGAGGCATCGATAGTGGGAGAGGGAGAGAGAGAGAGTGACACCCTCATCGATCGATCACTCAATTAATGACAGGGGGCAACCGCCTACATCTCAGGGACGGAACGGACCATGCTGCCAGACCACTAAGCAAACATGGCCAGGATAGAGAGGGGAACCTATTAGCATAGGAGAATTGGAAATGACAGACAGTGTCAGGGCTCAAACCCATCGCCTGTAAGCAGACTTTCATCGTTTAACTGCCTCACTTTCTATTGTGTGAAATCCTATATACTGCATTCAGAAGAAGAATAGTGGCTACATGGGATTCTGTTTGTAGCTGGCAACTGCAACATGTAGGAACGCCCATATATGAGTAGCTAGTTTCCTTGCACTCCAATCTGGACTGTGATGTGACAGAGGGAGATTGGTCCCCTTGCTCTGTAGCAGCCAGCCACCTCACGCTTCATTCACTTTTATCACTGGTGATTAAACAAGGAGCTCTGGGCTGCACCACTCTCTGTGGAAAACAATGCAATTAATGTCGGCCGCATCAAAACAAAACAGTAAAACGGACAGGATACATCTCCTCTGAGGGCTGGGAGGAAGGATGAGCAGTATGTACCAGACTGATTCAGGGTCCCATGGAAAACAGTGGAACTTGCTGCTGTGTGTGGTACACAGTGCTGAGAGCCAAGACAATGCACAGGTATTAATAGGAGAGCAGATTACTTAAATTGTAAGAGAAGTGGTTATGCTTGAATACAGCACGTAGACGAGCGGTTAAGAGTGTTGGGCCAGTAACCAAAAGGTTGCTGGTTTCGAATTCCTGAGCTGACACATTCCAAGATGGCGTAGCAGTTCAGACATCTTTCTCTTTGTCTTGTCGTGTCCTGTGTATATATCTTTTTTTCACCTTTGTATATATTTTTTATATTTTTAACCTCAGTTTCAAGAATACTCTCCTGCAACGCGCCTCACCCAATGTGGTATGAATCTGCTATTTTCTATACTTTAGAACCAGAACCCCCAACAGAATCTAGCCAGCTAACTAGCTACTAGCTAGTAGTCAGTTAGCCACTGCTAGCGGTCATCAATTCACCCTAGCCTGGTCATCTACTGCATGTCTGCACTTCGCGATTAAACCCAGAGCATACCGGACTGCTTATTCTCCGTTTTCCTAAAGTTTCCTACTGCAAGCTCTGAACCTTTCACCTGGACCATTGCAGCTAGCTAGCTGCTATCCGAGTGGCTACCCCCTGGCTAACGTCTCTGTCCCGAAGCAAGCACCAGTGAGCCTGGAACTAGCCTCGTGCTAAGCCCATCCTGGCTAGCTGAAGAGGTCCATCAGCCACTTCTTGGGCTACAATACATATTTTGCCAATTGACCTGGACCCCTTTACTGCCGACACGGTGCCCCACTGATTTCACCACGACTGGTCTACCGACGTAATCCGCCCGAGGGGTTTCAACAGGCTCCTACGTCCCCAAATTCCCTGCAGCACAGATAGGCCAAGCTATGTAGAGTGATCACCTGCAGCCAATGATGGCCAAGCGGGGCATGTCATCACGAATCACATGAGTCGGATGTTGGTCTTGACCTCCGCCGAACCCCTGAGACTGACTCACCGTACCCCTGGGGTTCGATCGAACCCAGGTTAAGAACCACTGCTCTAGAGACAAAACCTCTCTTATCGTCTCTCAATGCCTAGGTTTACCTCCACTGTATTCACATCCTACCATACTCTTGTCTGTACATTATGCATTGAATCTATTCTTCCGCGCCCAGAAACTTGCTCCTTTTTGCACCTCCACTCTATTCCGACAAGATAAAACTGCCAAATGGGGCGGAGTTGCAATCTACTGCAGAGATTGACCGAACTCTGCAGGCTTACTATCCAGGTCTGTGCCCAAACAATTTGAGCTTCTACTTAAAATCTACCTCTCCAGAAACAAGCCTCTCACTGTTGCCGCTTGTTATAGACCACCTTCTGACCCCAGCTGTGACCTGGACACCATATGTGAATTGATTGCCCCCCATCTATCTTCAGAGCTCGTACTGTTAGGTGACCTAAACTGGGAAACGCTTAACACCCCGGCCATCCTACAATCTAACTAGATGCCCTCAATCTCACACAAATGATCAATGAACCTACCAGGTACAACCCCAAATCTGTAAACAAGGGCACCCTCATAGATATCATCCTGACCAACCTGCCCACTAAATACACCTCTGCTGTCTTCAACCAGGATCTCAAGTGATCACTACCTCATTGCCTGCGTCCATAATGGGTCTGCGGTGAAACGATTACTCCTCATCAATGTCAAACACTCCCTAAAACACTTCAGCGAGCAGGCCTTTATCATCGGCCTGGCCCGGGTATCCTGGAAGGATATTGACCTCATTCCGTCAGTAGAGAATGCCTGGTTATTCTTTAAAAGTGCTTCCCTCACCATCTTAAATAAGCATGCCCCATTTAAGAAATATAGAACCAGGAACAGATATAGGCCTTGATTCACTCCAGACCTGACTGCCCTTGAACAGCACAAAAACATCCTGTGGCATACTGCATTACTATCAAATAGCCCCTGCGATATGCAACTGTTCAGGGAAGTTAGGAACCAATATACACAGGCAGTTAGGAAAGCAAAGGCTAGCTTTTTCAAACGGAAATTTGCATCCTGTAGCACAAACTCCAAAAAGTCTTGGGATACTGTAAAGTCCATGGAGAATAAGAGCACCTCCTCCCAGCTGCCCACTGCACAGAGGCTAGGAAACACTGTCACCACCGATAAATCCACGATAATTGAGAATTTCAATAAGCAATTTTCTACAGCTGGCCATGCTTTCCTCCTGGCTACCCCGGTCAAAATCCCTGCACTCCCCACATAAACTTGCCCAAACCTCCCCCATTTCTCCTTCACCCAAATCCAGCTGATGTTCTGAAAGAGTTGCAAAATCTGGACCCCTACAAATCAGCTGGGCTAGACAATCTGGACCCTCTCTTACTAAAATTATCCGCCGCAATTGTTGCAATCCCTATTACTATAATGTTCAACCTTTCTTTCGTATCGTCTGAGATCCCCAAGGAAAGCTGCCACGGTCATCCCCTTTTTCAAAGGGGGAGACACTCTATACCCAAACTGTTACAGACCAACCCTGCCTTTCTAAGGTATTCGAAAGCCATTGAACCTCGTCTGGAGGTTTGTTAACACAGTGTCCAAAGAAGGGCCAGAAGTATACAGAATGGTGTCATCTGCGTAGAGTTGGATCAGAGAATCACCAGCAAGAGCAACATCTTTGATGTATACAGAGAAAACTGTCGGCCTAAGAATTGAACCCTGTGGCACCCCCATAGAGACTGCCAGACGCCCGGACAACTTGCACTCCGATTTGATACACTCAACCCTGAGTAGTTGGTGAACCAGGCGAGGCAGTCATTTGAGTAACCAAGGCTGTTGAGTCTGCCAATAAGAATGTGGTGATTGACAGAGTAAAAAGCCAAAAACAGGCAAAAAACTGCAGGAGATTCACTCGTGTTAAATCTGCATTTGCCAGTTTATAAAAGGGAGGCCAGCACCAAGACGTCATATCGTCAAATCTAGAATAAGAAGCCAAGCGGAAATCTCTACACAGAGCAACACACTCCCTTCCTACACCCACATATGCTGCCCTGGAGTATGGCTATTCTCAGTCCCAGTATAATAGGGATTAGGGTATATTATCACCTCATCATCACTAAGGCCTGGCACTTACAGGAGCTGCAATGTAAATGTATGTAAATCTGCACACTTCCCTGACAGCCTAAACATGAGAAACAGATCAGATTAGGTTCTGCAGGCAGCCCACAGATAAGCTTATTACAAGCTAAAAAGGTTTAATTATCATTTCAGTTGAACACTACAACCAAGGGTTTCAGCTGTGTGTGTGTGTGTGTGTGTGTGTGTGTGTGTGTGTGTGTGTGTGTGTGTGTGTGTGTGTGTGTGTGTGTGTGTGTGTGTGTGTGCGTGCGTGCGTGCATGCGTGCGTGCGTGCATAAATTAACAAGCGACAGTTTCTGCTCTCTAAGGACAATTCCAGTATATGATATAGAGTAAAACAGACCTTCCAAACATACTACTTATTATTAGTAGAGAAAATGTACTATACAGTACAGTTACTTTAGCCTTGAGGGAAAACATAACGGACTTCTACCTACAGTAGTGTCTACTTCTTGGCAACAGAACAGAACTGTGCGTGCATGCAGGTACGCGTTTGTGTGTGTGTTCGCCCCTCAGCTGACACAGGGGGAACATAACCTGATCTGGAAACACAAGCCCACTGCCCGTACTTAGCCTGGTAACAGGAGACAGGCTCATTCTGTTTCTCTGAATGCTATTTGTTCAGGGTTTGAACAAGACGACCTTCAGATGAATGTTCCAGATATAATATTCATACTATATGTTTCTGCCTGAGAGGTTCTGTCTGAGGGGTTCTGTCTGAGGGGTTCTGTCTGAGGGGTTCTATCTGAGGTTCTGTCTGAGAGGATCTGTCTGAGGGGTTCTGTCTGAGGGGTTCTGTCTGAGAGGTTCTGTCTGAGGAGTTCTGTCTGAGGGGTTCTGTCTGAGGGGTTCTATCTGAGGTTCTGTCTGAGAGGATCTGTCTGAGGGGTTCTGTCTGAGGGGTTCTATCTGAGGTTCTGTCTGAGAGGATCTGTCTGAGGGGTTCTGTCTGAGGGGTTCTGTCTGAGGGGTTCTGTCTGAGGGGTTCTGTCTGAGGGGTTCTATCTGAGGTTCTGTCTGAGAGGATCTGTCTGAGGGGTTCTGTCTGAGGGGTTCTATCTGAGGTTCTGTCTGAGAGGATCTGTCTGAGGGGTTCTGTCTGAGAGGTTCTGTCTGAGGGGTTCTGTCTGAGGGGTTCTGTCTGAGGTTCTGTCTGAGAGGATCTGTCTGAGGGGTTCTGTCTGAGGGGTTCTATCTGAGGTTCTGTCTGAGAGGATCTGTCTGAGGGGTTCTGTCTGAGAGGTTCTGTCTGAGGAGTTCTGTCTGAGAGGTTCTCTCTCTCTCTGTCTCTCACACCAGGAGCTCAGTGAAAAGCAGAGGTTTGCTGTCTGGTACAAGAGAGGCATTCCCTTTGACTAACAATAAAAGTAGCATCAGATTATTTCTTTATCAGAACACATGATGGAGACACTCACAAACACAGAAAACTCCTGGTGTCTGTCCGTCTGTCTGCCTAGCTATATATTCATGAAGTGGTCATGTGGTGTGATGGAGGTATGGGGAGACAGGGAAGACAGCAATCCAACTGAGCCATGCATATTCTATCAGCCCTGAACCTCCTCAAAGTACTGCTACTACATTGATGACACACAGTTCACACAACACTTATCCCAGAAGGCCACCACGACAACACCACGGCCAATAAAAACGCACAACACAGAAATATCAGGAGTGAGGTGTGTCATGGTTGTTACTCTGGTCTGGTGATGACAAGAATCAGGGCATTCCAGCTTAGACGAACCTTGCCCTTCTGTGGTGCTTTACCAGGTCTGCCTTTACTCTGTGTGCATTCTCTCTTTCTCTCAAGGCCTGCAACCAGCCCTCTCCGTAGAGATGTCCCTCTCATGCTGTATTTCTATTGAGACTTACCACCACACCAGTGTCACAAGTGTTTTATTGTAATGTAGCTCTAGTGTAATTGAGTTTGCATTAGGTGTGTGACACTAAGGCCATATTCTCACTAGGAGATATGAAGGAGAGTCTGAGGAGAGAGGTGGTGAGAGAGAATTCTACTTTTCAATTCTCATTATGTCAATGCCTTACCTTTCGTTGTGGCTGGCAAAGCAACGTTCTTCAAATTCAAAGTAAATATCACAGTAGCCACTAGCCAGTAAGCACAAACTTCTCAACAATGATGGAAACTTTCCTTCTAAAACATATTACACTTTCAAATAATTGAACCAAACCATATTACACTCTTGGATAATGTAACAATTCACAAGCATCTATGTGCAGACAATTAAAGGGTTTATTTTCTCATCTGTAAGCTACACTCATTACATTTCACTTCAAGACAAAACACAGAGTTGCTATAACAGCATGACTTCATCAAGCAATGTCAGCCTATCAAAAATGAACGATTAACCCTCTCATAATCATAAAAAGTACAGCAGGCCTATCTTACAACATCCCCCAAAAAAACAGGCTTCCTTCTGATGCAAATCATTACATGTGGTAAAAGCAAACAGTGATTGAAAACGTGGGTGTGAGTGAATTCGCCGTGACAAACTGTTTTATGTGGAAGTTTATGCCCACCACGGCAAAAGTTCAATGCCTCATGATTTGTCAACATGCACAATTAGTCTGTGCTTCAGTCTGATCAACTGTAGCCTCCTGATAACAACCACAGCTGCAGGCAGCCTAGAGAAGCATTTGCGATCTGATCCCATTTGGGCCTGGCCGGGGGAAACCTACCATCATGTTTTAATAGCCTAAGCTATAACATGTATAGCCTAAAATAGGCCCATTTATTTGTGTTCTGAGAAAATGTGGTTTATATTCACACTCCAGGTGGCTCGGCGACCTGGGCCTTTTAATCCAGCAGCACAACAGGGATGATATGCTGTATGAGTATCTTTTCATTCCAGATGTGAAGGACTACAAGATGCAACCCCGCATACAGCGAGCTCAACCCTGTCAGGTTTTGTCCAATCGCAGGTGTTGTCTCTTTGTCTGTGTAAAGGGTTTTAATGTTTTCATCCAAGGACAAGGGCTTTTTCCAGTTTTTTAAAACCATATGACCTGATTAGAAAAATGGTCTGGTCCCATCATCGGCATATAAAACCTTTTTTACAGCAGATTTATTACTATGTCATATGCTACAAACAGGCGCCGGAGTTGTTAGGTTAGCCTACTACCAGATCAGGAAAAACTCTGGGCCCCGGGGAAACAATTCTGTTGACACTGCCCTGCTTCAAGGGGGGCAACTGTCAGGCGCTGCCTCCGGAGGTAGTGTTTGAGACGTAGCAAGTACGCAAGTTCACATTTGAGTTATATGTGTAACAGACAGTATTTTTGTGAAAAATAAATGTATAGAGGCTATACTTGGGGAGAGCAGAATCAACGACCTCTACATCATTAAGACGGTTGCTTTGTGAGAAGGTGTTAAAGTTCAGTTGGCAATTGTTATGTAAATTCCAGCTGAAAAGTACCAGTGGCTTGGCTTTAACCCCATGTGATAGCAGGTCTGCCGGAGCCATGGCCCAGTGAGACACAGTGCCGGCACACATAAATGGAAACAGAAAAGTCTGAGCTTTTTGAGTAAAACACTGGAGTAAAGGGCCTCCCGAGTGGCGCAGCGGTCTAAGGCACTGCATCTCAATGCTAGAGGTGTCACTACAGACCCAGGATCGGTCCTGAGCTGAATCACCACCAGCTGTAATTGGGAGTCCCATAGAGCGGCGCACAATTGGCCCAGTGTCATCCGGGTTAGGGGAGGGTTTGGCAAGGGGGGGCTTTACTTGGCTCATCGTGCTCTAGCGACGTCTTGTGGCGAGCCAGGTGCCTGCTGGCTGACTTCGGTCGCCAGTTGAACGGTGTTTCCTCAGACAAATTGGTGCGGCTGGCCTCCGGGTTAAGCGGGCGAGTGTTAAGAAGTGCGGTTTGGCAGGTCATGTTTCGGAGGACGCATGACTCGACCTTCGTCTCCCAAGCCTGTTGGGGAGTTGCAGCGATGAGACAAGATCGAAAATGGGGGGGGGTTAAATAAATAATGATAATAATAATGAGGAAATGATCCATCAGAAAGATACAGCGTCAGAAAAGGGTGTGATGTTTTAAACAGCGTCAGAAAAGGGTGTGATGTTTTAAACAGCGTCAGAAAAGGGTGTGATGTTTTAAACAGCGTCAGAAAAGGGTGTGATGTTTTAAACAGCGTCAGAAAAGGGTGTGATGTTTTAAACAGCGTCAGAAAGGGTGTGATGTTCTAAACAACGGTAATAACAACAGAGGAGGACTTCTACAGTGTGTCATCCTGAAGAGTACGGATAAAAGGAGCATTAATGCCATCCTTCATTCCCCTCTTTAATCACTCATATGTATGGTAATATAATTAATCAGAAGAAAATGCAGCCATTAAGACTGTTAATTGGTATGTAAATAGGATGACTGGAATACTGGCAGGCCTATAATTCCCTGATGTTAAAATATAAATCCGTCACTTTTCATTAAGCATGTGATGCGCAACAGGCTGAGCCTCACTATGTTGCCATACAGGAATTCACTGTGAAAGGCTGGTTATTTTCTTATGAAATGAGAACAGAAGGTTCTGGTAGGGTTTGTCATGCCATGACAAGGTTCAGCAGATAAGCAGGCTAACCACTGAATTTCAGTCTCCACACATACACTTTCTCTCCCCTCTCTTTCTCTCTTCCACTTAGATCGCTGGCTGACCACAGAGGCAGCTGACCCAGAGCAAGAGAATGTAAGTCGTTTTGGGAGAGAGCAATGTCATTTTCCATGTAATGAAAAAAGCAATAGGATTTTCTTGAGTCTTTTACAGCTGAGGGAGGACTCCCATCCTGTCCGCTCGCTCTGTTGTCATCCAAACTAAGCGTCCAACTCAGGAGCATCCTCAGATCACATTGTTCCGCTATGCACAATGGGGAGAAAGACACTGATATCTTGGTGTAAGCTTTTCAGCATCTTAGAAAATAGGAAATCTGTCATGGACCAGAAGGGGAGAATGACTGATTGCAAGATTTCTGACTGACTTCTCTGACAGGTGGCTTGCGAGTCTAGCAAAATACCTGGAATTGAATAAACAGAGTCTCAATCTCCTATACCATGGCAGGGTTGAAGTATTTCCTATTATTCCAGCTTCAGATGCATGATGTAGGTTATAAAGATGAAATCCATTAGGGGAAAGAAGGCAGATATCAAAGGCTATTATTTTCAATTCCAGCTACTGCCAAGCCAAACCCCCTGTAGTCCTTTACTTAGATTACCCTTTAAACTAGTTTAAACGCCAGATTCAACAATATGACATTCACCACAATAGGAATAAAAAGCTAGTTAATCTACCAACTTCTCAATTGTGAGACGCTGTCATCTGTGGCGTTTCTGATAATAACTTGTCCTTTCATTGTATGCAGACGTTACAGGGCTGGTTACGGTCTACATATGGGTACAGTCTACATATCCCTCCTATTTATTAAAGCTTGGAATAACACGACAGTGAGTTCTGTCCTGGGAGTCTTCACCAACGCTCAGGGAACAGTTGTGGGCCTGCCACAGACAGCAACAGCCAACAGATAATATACTTGACTGATGCTGCCACTTTCCATAGTGTTATAAGCAGAACACAATACGATTTTATTTGAAGTGTCTTAGTATTTTGTGTTTTCTTTAATTATTTGTTCAGGCCAGGGTGTGACATGGGGTTATTGTATTGTCTTATTGTTTTTTTTTGTAGGCATTGGGATTGTGGTTGATTAGGGGTGTGTCTAGTATAGGCTTGGCTGCCTGAGGCGGTTCTCAATCAGAGTCAGGTGATTCTTGTTGTCTCTGATGGGGAACTGTATTTAGGTAGCCTGGGTTTCACTGTGTATTTCCTGGGTGATTGTTCCTGTCTCTGTGTAGTGTTCACCAGATAGGTTGTAATAGGTTTCTCGTTCCGTTTGTTGTTTTTGTATATGTAATAGTTATTTCATGTTACGCTCTTCATTCATTAAAGTCATGAGTAACTACCATGCTGCATTTCGGTCCGACTCTCTTTCCACAAACGAAGAATGCCGTTACAGTGTCAATACAAAGATAGAATTTGGGAGGTATGAGGAGCAGGGGGCCGGGGGGCCACTAGGTATGAGAAGCACATACGTTCCTCCAGATAGTGCCGGAACACAGGAGAAGTGGATTAAAACAAAGGCAGTGGAAGGGGATTAAGTCGGACTTGTTGACAGGAGAAAGATGAGACACATTTACTTTCCTTTTCTTCTTCTCTGCTCAAGAGTTGTTTTATCACATTCAATTACAGAAAGGCTCAATTTCATGGGTGGTCTGGTTGACTCGCTCTCTTTCTCTCTAACTTCCCTTCCCACCAGCCAAGGTGTTGAGATCCACAAATGTTATTTTGGAGATTGTCTGGGTACCCATCTCTCTGGATGGGTACCCAGACTAGGAGACAGAATAAGCTATGGCTCCATGGCTCTCTACAGGCATTGTCAGCACTGATTCCCCCACCGTCAGAAACAGATGCATCTCCCAGACTCCCACTGTGAACCACATGGCAGCTGCAGTGTTATTAACCAATACCAGTAAATGTGAAATGAAAAGATAAAAGCAAACTGGATGTCTGAAAGCCTGTATCTGTATTCAACATTGCTTTCCCTGATGCACCCAATACCACTGTTGTTCAGTTAACCTTTATTTAAACCAGAAAGTCCTACTGAAAAAAATATGATCTTCTCCAAGGGAGATCTAGGTATCACATGTATCGAGGAGAACTGTTTTTGTGGATAGGCCTATATCCTTCTACTGGGAAGGTCCTTTGCAGCTGTCAGAGATTCCTGTCATAGTGAATTTGGATGAAGGTTTGTAGTTTGAGACACTCCGAATGTCAGAATAATTTGAGTCTGTTTGAAATACACTTTGGACCAAGTATGAGGAGATTAAAGCAGACCTCCAGGTCCTCTTTAATGTGTCATGAACATGGATAAAGCTGAGACGGTGGGTGAGGACCACAGATGGATCTCCACAGAGACTACAATAAGACCAACACCTGACCTGATATCGTAAGCCCAGCCTGGAGGATCTCCACAGAGACTACAATAAGACCAACACCTGACCTGATATCGTAAGCCCAGCCTGGAGGATCCCCACAAAGACTACAATAAGACCAACACCTGACCTGATATCGTAAGCCCAGCCTGGAGGATCCCCACAAAGACTACAATAAGACCAACACCTGACCTGATATCGTAAGCCCAGCCTGGAGGATCCCCACAAAGACTACAATAAGACCAACACCTGACCTGATATCGTAAGCCCAGCCTGGAGGATCTCCACAGAGACTACAGAAGACCAACACCTGACCTGATATCGTAAGCCCAGCCTGGTGGATCTCCACAGAGACTACAATAAGACCAACACCTGACCTGATATCGTAAGCCCAGCCTGGAGGATCTCCACAGAGACTACAGAAGACCAACACCTGACCTGATATCGTAAGCCCAGCCTGGAGGATCTCCACAGAGACTACAATAAGACCAACACCTGACCTGATATCGTAAGCCCAGCCTGGTGGATCTCCACAGAGACTACAGAAGACCAACACCTGACCTGATATCGTAAGCCCAGCCTGGAGGATCTCCACAGAGACTCAGTGAGGACAAGCCTGCAGGGGGGTCTTTAGCATCTCCAGCCAACTGTCAATCACCTTAACTTCAGTAGAAGGTTCGAGCCTCACACCAGGTGCCAGAAAAGCTGCACAACAATACAAAGTTGTACCTTCTTCTATGAAGTGGTACTGCAGAGTAGAGAAACAGGATAAAACTATGACTCAATAGAGCATTTCTTAGCGGGCGCTTGGCTCTCAAGGCTTTGGATCGAGCACTGCTTCTATTTACACAGCTACTGTGGGTATTTATTTAAGCTATTCAGTTTTAAGTGCTTTGCTCAGGGGCATACAAATACACACACACCACTTGGGGGTTGTGAGCCGACAGCCTTCCGGTTAGTGGTCGAGGGCATAGCACTGCCATGTAAGCAGCTTCTCAGAAAGATGAGGCCTCTCTCCCATCCTGTCAGTGGAGTGACCAGACCAGCTCCGTTTCCACAGTGGACGACAGCCATGCCTGAGAGCCTTCTCAATTAGTCCTCATTATCAGTCATTTAAAATGGCCATCAGGAGGAGAGGAAGGGGAAAGGGGGTAAACTCTGCTGTTGTAACCAAGAGAGACAGTGAGCTAATATTTTATTCTGCCTGTGAGGGAGAGCAGAGCTTGTAAGTGCCCTTGTACGCCCAAGAGAGACGGTGGCAGCTCTGGAAACAGGGAGACAAGTTAAATATGAGACCTGTTTATCCAGTGGTACATTGAAAGAGTTATCTATCTGTCTGCATTTTTGCTCTATGTTTTGCCCTACAGTCCTTCCCATGTCTGTCTTTGTGTGGGAGAGAGACAAAGAGGGCCTTGAATGGCCATTGTGTGTCACGGCAAGGCAAGAGAGAGCTGGATCTCAAAGGATCTGGACCACACGCACATACACGCACACACACACGCACGCACACACACACGCACACACACACACGCACGCACACACATATATACACAGGGCACATTGGGTCACAGTTCAGCTCATTCAACACAGTGGAAGACATGTTCCGACACCAGAACATTGATGAGCCTCATTTCAGATTGGTGGCCCCGTCCAGAGAAAAAACAAGGGAAATAAGTACCACACCACTGTGATTTATGTTTTCATAAAGCTGGAGGGAGAGGGGAGGAGATGAGGAGGAGGGGGAGGAAAGGAGGAGGAGAGGGTGAGGGGGAGGAAAGGAGGAGGAGAGGGAGGAGGGGGAGGAAAGGAGGAGGAGAGGGTGAGGGGGAGGAAAGGAGGAGGAGAGGAGGAGAGGGGAGGAAAGGAGGAGGAGAGGGGAAGAGGATGAGGGTGAGGAAAGGAGGAGGAGAGGGTGAGGGGTGAGGAAAGGAGGAGAGGATGAGCTCACAGATAAAGGACCAGTTAATGATGGTAGAGAAAACATGGGGAAGATGGCAGATTTTAACCCACACAGAGCAGGAACATGGGGAAGATGGCAGATCTTAACCCACACAGAGCAGGAACATGGGGAAGATGGCAGATCTTAACCCACACAGAGCAGGAACATGGGGAAGATGGCAGATCTTAACCCACACAGAGCAGGAACATGGGGAAGATGGCAGATCTTAACCCACACAGAGCAGGAACATGGGGAAGATGGCAGATCTTAACCCACACAGAGCAGGAACATGGGGAAGATGGCAGATCTTAACCCACACAGAGCAGGAACATGGGGAAGATGGCAGATCTTAACCCACACAGAGCAGGAACATGGGGAAGATGGCAGATCTTAACCCACACAGAGAGAGAACTGGGAGAACTGAGAGAGCTGTCAGATCGGGTCACAGCACACACACACCCCTGAACTGAGGCACAGAGAAATGGAGAGAGAGAGAGAAAGAGAGAGACGTCAACAGGAGAGATAAAACAAATGAGGGAGGAAAGGACCATGGGGCCAGAACAACATGAAGAAACAGAGAGAGAGATGAGAGAGAGACGTCAACAGGAGAGATAAAACAAATGAGGGAGGAAAGGACCGTGGGGCCAGAACAACATGAAGAAACAGAGAGAGAGATGAGAGAGAGAGAGACGTCAACAGGAGAGATAAAACAAATGAGGGAGGAAAGGACCGTGGGGCCAGAACAACATGAAGAAACAGAGAGAGAGATGAGAGAGAGACGTCAACAGGAGAGATAAAACAAATGAGGGAGGAAAGGACCGTGGGGCCAGAACAACATGAAGAAAGAGAGAGAGAGATGAGAGAGAGACGTCAACAGGAGAGATAAAACAAATGAGGGAGGAAAGGACCGTGGGGCCAGAACAACATGAAGAAAGAGAGAGAGAGATGAGAGAGAGACGTCAACAGGAGAGATAAAACAAATGAGGGAGGAAAGGACCGTGGGGCCAGAACAACATGAAGAAAGAGAGAGAGAGATGAGAGAGAGACGTCAACAGGAGAGATAAAACAAATGAGGGAGGAAAGGACCGTGGGGCCAGAACAACATGAAGAAAGAGAGAGAGAGATGAGAGAGAGCGATGACAGTGACAGGTCAGTTGTAAGGTCAGTGACAGGTTATCGGTAAGGTCAGAGGTAAGGTCAGTGACAGGTCAGAGGCAAGGTCAGTGACAGGTTATCGGTAAGGTCAGAGGTAAGGTCAGTGACAGGTCAGAGGCAAGGTCAGTGGTAAGGTCAGAGGTAAGGTCAGTGGTAAGGTCAGTGGTAAGGTCCGTGGTAAGGTCAGTGGTAAGGTCAGTGGTAAGGTCAGTGGTAAGGTCCGTGGTAAGGTCAGTTGTAAGGTCAGTGACAGGTCAGAGGTAAGGTCAGTGACATGTCAGAGGTAAGGTCAGTGACAGGTCAGTGGTAAGGTCAGAGGTAAGGTCAGTGGTAAAGGTCAGTGACAGGTCAGTGGTAAGGTCAGAGGTAAGGTCAGTGACAGGTCAGAGGTAAGGTCAGTGGTAAGGTCCGTGGTAAGGTCAGTGGTAAGGTCAGTGACATGTCAGAGGTAAGGTCAGTGACAGGTCAGTGGTAAGGTCAGAGGTAAGGTCAGTGACAGGTCAGAGGTAAGGTCAGTGGTAAGGTCCGTGGTAAGGTCAGAGGTAAGGTCAGTGACCTGTCAGAGGTAAGGTCAGTGACAGGTCAGTGGTAAGGTCAGAGGTAAGGTCAGTGACAGGTCAGAGGTAAGGTCAGTGGTAAGGTCAGAGGTAAGGTCAGTGGTAAGGTCCGTGGTAAGGTCAGTGGTAAGGTCAGTGGTAAGGTCAGTGACAGGTCAGTGGTAAGGTCAGTGACAGGTCAGTGGTAAAGGTCAGTGACAGGTCAGTGGTACAGTCAGAGGTAAGGTCAGTGACAGGTCAGAGGTAAGGTCAGTGGTAAGGTCAGTGGTAAGGTCAGTGACATGTCAGAGGTAAGGTCAGTGACAGGTCAATGGTAAAGGTCAGTGACAGGTCAGTGGTAAGGTCAGAGGTAAGGTCAGTGACAGGTCAGAGGTAAGGTCAGTGGTAAGGTCCGTGGTAAGGTCAGTGGTAAGGTCAGAGGTAAGGTCAGTGGTAAGGTCAGTGGTAAGGTCAGTGACAGGTCAGAGGTAAGGTCAGTGGTAAGGTCAGTGGTAAGGTCAGTGACAGGTCAGTGGTAAGGTCAGTGACAGGTCAGTTACATGTCAGTGGTAAGGTCAGTGGTAAGGTCAGTGGTAAGGTCAGTGGTAAGGTCAGTGGTAAGGTCAGTGGTAAGGTCCGTGGTAAGGTCAGTGACATGTCAGAGGTAAGGTCAGTGGTAAGGTCAGTGGTAAGTTCAGTGACAGGTCAGTGACAAGGTCAGTGACAGGTCAGTGGTAAGGTCAGTGACATGTCAGAGGTAAGGTCAGTGACAGGTCAGTGGTAAGGTCCGTGGTAAGGTGTGAGTGAGTGAGTGAGTGAGTGAGTGAGTGAGTGAGTGAGTGAGTGAGTGAGTGAGTGAGTGAGTGAGTGAGTGAGTGAGTGAGTGAGTGAGTGAGTGAGTGAGTGAGTGAGAGATACTGAGAGTTACAGGGATATTGAGGAAGAGAGACAATATGAGGGAGAAGATGAGTGACAAGATGAGGGAGAAGATGAGAGACAAGATGAGGGAGAAGATGAGAGACAAGAAGATGAGGGAGAAGATGAGAGACAAGATGAGGGAGAAGATGAGAGACAAGATGAGGGAGAAGATGAGAGACAAGAAGATGAGGGAGAAGATGAGAGACAAGATGAGGGAGAAGATGAGGGAGAAGATGAGAGACAAGATGAGAGACAAGATGAGGGAGAAGATGAGGGAGAAGATGAGAGACAAGATGAGGGAGAAGATGAGGGAAAAGATGAGAGACAAGATGAGGGAGAAGATGAGAGAGAAGATGAGAGACAAGATGAGGGAGAAGATGAGGGAGAAGATGAGAGACAAGATGAGTGACAAGATGAGGGAGAAGATGAGGGAGAAGATGAGAGACAAGATGAGAGACAAGATGAGGGAGAAGATGAGAGAGAAGATGAGAGACAAGATGAGGGAGAAGATGAGGGAGAAGATGAGAGACAAGATGAGGGAGAAGATGAGAGACAAGATGAGAGACAAGATGAGGGAGAAGATGAGAGACAAGATGAGAGACAAGATGAGGGAGAAGATGAGAGAGAAGATGAGAGACAAGATGAGTGACAAGATGAGGGAGAAGATGAGGGAGAAGATGAGAGACAAGATGAGGGAGAAGATGAGAGACAAGATGAGAGACAAGATGAGGGAGAAGATGAGAGAGAAGATGAGAGACAAGATGAGGGAGAAGATGAGGGAGAAGACATTTGGTGGTCCTCTTACTCCATCACCAGAGAACACCAAAGTCCAAGAACATCTTAAAAGCTTTGTTGCTACTGGTTAACCCATCACAAACCATTTTCCATTAAAATGCCATTCACTATCTACCATAAACACATCCTATCGTTAAATCAAAGCCATGAAAGAGGGTGCCACAAAGTCAAAACGTCATCATGGGAGGTAAAATGGAATGGAATTGAAATGATCCTGCGTAACATCTACATGAACATTCTTCTGAATGCCATCACATTGCCAGGTGATGTGTAGCTACCACTGTGTGTGTCTTCATCTGTGGTTTCACACAGGACAGATGCACTGAAGAATGGCTACAATGAATCTCTATTCTCACTGTCACCAGCAACACCTCTCCCTCCTGCTCATTCTTCCTGTTTCTATAGCACAATCACATCCTGTCTCCCCCTCTCTCCCTCCTGCTCATTCTTCCTGTTTCTATAGCACAATCACATCCTGTCTCCCCCTCTCTCCCTCCTGCTCATTCTTCCTGTTTCTATAGCACAATCACATCCTGTCTCCCCCTCTCTCGCTCCATCTCTCTCCCTCCTGCTCATTCTTCCTGTTTCTATAGCACAATCACATCCTGTCTCCCCCTCTCTCGCTCCATCTCTCTCCCTCCATCACTATGTCTCTCTCAGTCTCGTGCATTCGTTCTATGCTGTGCTGTGTGTCTCTCTGGGCTGAGCCCGATAAGCAGGTAATTCATCACTGCGCTGAAGGCTACACACAGCGCCTTATCAGGCCTTCACAAGGATTGGGCTTCCCAGTGCAAGGTCTCTGTTTGGAAACTGACCCGTAGCCTCCCAAGTCCAAATTACCATGACAACATTCAAATTATCCCCACAAATGACAAGAGACTAATTCATATATTTCCCATCATCCTCCATCCACCGGGCTTCCAGACTCAATTTGTGTTTCTATTATTGAGGGGGAAAGAATGGTTAACGGAACCCACTGTGTCAGAAAAAAGCCTTAATGAATGCAAATTGCCGTCTGTCTTTTTTCCATGGAGAACAATGCTTAAGAATAGCAGGTTGGGGTGTTAAAAGAGATACTGCATCTCTGCCTCCTCTTGCAATACATTGCCTTTATTTATTTTATAGTGTACAAAAGCCTGGTGATAGCAAATTTGATTCAAGTTACAATAAAATACAATCATGCAGAAATAGTGTATTTTAGCAGACAGACTCATAAAAGCGCTATGCCATTGTGAGTGTGTAATTGAGTCAGCAATATATAAGAGATGCTGAAGATGACAGGATAGTTGTGTTTTGCGACGGCCTGTGATTGAGTAAAGAACAGTTGGTAAAGAGAGATGATGGTAAAGTAGTTCATCTCTCTCTCACCCCCACACAGACACTCTGTCTGTCTCACTCTCTCACCCCCACACAGACACTCTGTCTGTCTCACTCTCTCACCCCCACACAGACACTCTGTCTGTCTCACTCTCTCACCCCCACACAGACACTCTGTCTGTCTCACTCTCTCACCCCCACACAGACACTCTGTCTGTCTCTCTCACCCCCACACAGGCACTCTGTCTGTCTCACTCTCTCACCCCCACACAGACACTCTGTCTGTCTGTCTGTCTCACTCTCTCACCCCCACACAGACACTCTGTCTGTCTGTCTCACTCTCTCACCCCCACACAGACACTCTGTCTGTCTGTCTCACTCTCTCACCCCCACACAGACACTCTCTGTGTCTCTCTCTCTCTCACTCCCACACAGACACTCTCTGTGTCTCTCTCACAATGAGGGTTGAGATTTCAAAACATACTTTTTTGTTTGCAGTTTAAAGAGAGAATTTCAACATATGAAATTTTTGTATCAAAATGTTTTTTAGATGCTTACATTGACTTGATTTATCAATTCTAATTAGTGAGCTTGGTGTTAATGAACATTTCTCATGTAATCTCCATCAGTGTCCATCCTAGGCACCACTGTTTGATGAGCACATCTGTTGTTGTTGTTGTACAGTATAACCAGAGACTTAACAGCAGTAACTAGGATCAAGACAAAACAATAAGACAAGAAAATAAGACAAGAAGACAATAAGACAAGACCATAAGACAATAAGTCAAGACAATAAGACAAGACCATAAGACAAGACCATAAGACAAGACCATAAGACAAGACCATAAGACAAGAAGACAAGACCATAAGACAAGACCATAAGACAATAAGTCAAGACAATACGACAAGACCATAAGACAAGACCATAAGACAAGACCATAAGACAAGACCATAAGACAAGACCATAAGACAAGACCATAAGACAAGACCATAAGACAAGACCATAAGACAAGACCATAAGACAAGACCATAAGACAAGACCATAAGACAAGACCATAAGACAAGACCATAAGACAAGACCATAAGACAAGACCATAAGACAAGAAGACAAGACCATAAGACAAGACCATAAGACAAGACCATAAGACAAGACCATAAGACAAGACAAGAAGACAAGACCATAAGACAAGACAAGAAGACAAGACCATAAGACAAGACAAGAAGACAAGACCATAAGACAAGACAAGAAGACAAGACCATAAGACAAGACAAGAAGACAAGACCATAAGACAAGACAAGAAGACAAGACCATAAGACAAGAAGACAAGACCATAAGACAAGACCATAAGACAAGACCATAAGTCAAGACAATACGACAAGACCATAAGACAAGACCATAAGACAAGACCATAAGACAAGACCATAAGACAAGACCATAAGACAAGACCATAAGACAAGACCATAAGACAAGACCATAAGACAAGACCATAAGACAAGACCATAAGACAAGACCATAAGACAAGACCATAAGACAAGAAGACAAGACCATAAGACAAGACAAGACCATAAGACAAGACCATAAGACAAGAAGACAAGACCATAAGACAAGACCATAAGACAAGACAAGAAGACAAGACCATAAGACAAGACCATAAGACAAGAAGACAAGACCATAAGACAAGAAGACAAGACCATAAGACAAGACCATAAGACAAGACCATAAGACAAGACCAGACAAGACCATAAGACAAGACCATAAGACAAGACCATAAGACAAGACAAGACATAAGACAAGACCATAAGACAAGAAGACAAGACCATAAGACAAGAAGACAAGACCATAAGACAAGACCATAAGACAAGAAGACAAGACCATAAGACAAGACCATAAGACAAGACAAGAAGACAAGACCATAAGACAAGACAAGAAGACAAGACCATAAGACAAGACAATAAGACAAGACCATAAGACAAGAAGACAAGACCATAAGACAAGACAAGACAAGACCATAAGACAAGACATAAGACAAGACAAGACCATAAGACAAGACCATAAGACAAGACAAGAAGACAAGACCATAAGACAAGAAGACAAGACCATAAGACAAGACCATAAGACAAGACAAGACATAAAACAAGACAAGACAAGACAAGAAGACAAGACCATAAGACAAGACAAGAAGACAAGACCATAAGACAAGACAATAAGACAAGACAATAAGACAAGACAAGACAAGAAGACAAGACCATAAGACAAGACAATAAGACAAGACCATAAGACAAGAAGACAAGACCATAAGACAAGACCATAAGACAAGAAGACAAGACCATAAGACAAGAAGACAAGACCATAAGACAAGACCATAAGACAAGACAATAAGACAAGACCATAAGACAAGACATAAGACAAGACAATAAGACAAGACAATAAGACAAGACAAGACAATAAGACAAGACCATAAGACAAGACAATCAAGACAATAAGACAAGGCCATAAGACAAGACAATAAGACAAGGCCATAAGACAAGACAATAAGACAAGACAATAAGACAAGACCATAAGAAAAGACAATAAGACAAGACAATAAGACAAGGCCATAAGACAAGACAATAAGACAAGACAATAAGACAAGACAATAAGACAAGACAATAAGACAAGCCCATAAGAAAAGACAATAAGACAAGACAATAAGACAAGGCCATAAGACAAGACAATAAGACAAGACAATAAGACAAGCCCATAAGAAAAGACAATAAGACAAGACAATAAGACAAGGCCATAAGACAAGACAATAAGACAAGACAATAAGACAAGGCCATAAGACAAGACAATAAGACAAGACAATAAGACCATAAGACAAGACAATAAGACAAGGCCATAAGAAAAGACAATAAAGACAATAAGCCATAAGACAAGACAATAAGACAAGGCCATAAGACAAGACAAGACAATAAGACAAGGCCATAAGACAAGACAATAAGACAAGACAATAAGACAAGACAATAAGACAAGGCCATAAGACAAGACAATAAGACAAGGCCATAAGACAAGACAATAAGACAAGACAATAAGACAAGGCCATAAGACAAGACAATAAGACAAGGCCATAAGACAAGACAATAAGACAAGGCCATAAGACAAGACAATAATACAAGGCCATAAGACAAGACAATAAGACAAGACAATAAGACAAGGCCATAAGACAAGACAATAAGACAAGACAATAAGACAAGACAATAAGACAAGGCCATAAGACAAGACAATAAGACAATAAGACAAGACAATAAGACAAGGCCATAAGAAAAGACAATAAGACAAGACAATAAGACAAGACAATAAGACAAGGCCATAAGAAAAGACAATAAGACAAGACAATAAGACAAGGCCATAAGACAAGACAATAAGACAAGGCCATAAGACAAGGCCATAAGACAAGACAATAAGACAAGGCCATAAGACAAGACAATAAGACAAGACAATAAGACAAGACAATAAGACAAGACAATAAGACAAGACAATAAGACAAGACAATAAGACAAGGCCATAAGAAAAGACAATAAGACAAGACAATAAGACAAGACAATAAGACAAGGCCATAAGAAAAGACAATAAGACAAGACAATAAGACAAGGCAATAAGACAAGACAATAAGACAAGACAATAAGACAAGACAAGACAATAAGACAAGATAAGTCAAGGCCATAAGACAAGACAATAAGACAAGGCCATAAGACAAGACAATAAGACAAGACAATAAGACAAGACAATAAGACAAGGCCATAAGACAAGACCATAAGACAAGGCCATAAGTCAAGGCCATAAGACAAGACAATAAGACAAGACAATAAGACAAGACAATAAGACAAGACAATAAGACAAGACAATAAGACAAGACAATAAGACAAGGCCATAAGTCAAGGCCATAAGTCAAGGCCATAAGACAAGACAATAAGACAAGACAATAAGACAAGACAATAAGACAAGACAATAAGACAAGACAATAAGACAAGACAATAAGACAAGGCCAAGACAATAAGACAAGACAATAAGACAAGGCCATAAGACAAGACAATAAGACAAGGCCATAAGACAAGGCCATAAGACAAGACAATAAGACAAGACAATAAGACAAGACAATAAGACAAGACAATAAGACAAGGCCATAAGACAAGACAATAAGACAAGACAATAAGACAAGACAATAAGACAAGACAATAAGACAAGACAATAAGACAAGACAATAAGACAAGACAATAAGACAAGGCCATAAGACAAGACAATAAGACAAGGCCATAAGACAAGACAATAAGAACAACAAGAAGACAACATTTTAAAGTATTTCAGTCATCTCCCACAAATCAGTGTTTAGTGAAAAACCATTGTTCACAGTACAGATTAATACCATGTCAGCTTGACAACAGTCAGATGAAGACAAGCTCTGACTGATCCAACATTTCCCCAGTGAAGTATTCATTAACAGGCTGGACAGTCACTGTGAAACGTTAGTTGGCCGTTTGCATTAATCGCAGCAGCGTCCTCTATTCTATATGTGACTGATGGCTCAGCTGGTGTGAATCGCCATGGCAATTATCAGGCAGGGCCAATTGGATAAAAAGGCCACTTATGCGTGCGCATACCCGAAACCCACCTACACAACCACCCACCTACACAACCACCCACCCACACAACCACCCACCACACACCCACCCACACAGAGCTAACAAAATAAGTAGAAAAGTAGTAGAATTGGAATGAGCAGAAATGCAGTCCACTACAGAGTGGAGCCACTCTGGTTTGGGTTCTGTGTGCACAAACTAGGATGTAACTCCATATCTACCATCGGAGTTTGGCCACAACCAGATAAACTAAACCCAGTCCAACAACGTAGGTCTGTCCCATCCAACAGGCTCTTGTATCACTCTGCTGTGTATGGCTCAACAGGGGTGGTTCATAACTCTCTCAGGGCCCAGCTGAGGCAGGCCTTTGTTTAATGGCCCCACGCCATCAGAAGCCATTTACCATTGTGTTTGAGAGGGGACTCCTTCATCCATCACTACTAGTAGAGATGCCTATCGTAGGAGGAGAGGAGCCTTGGCATTCTCCCAATCTGCTGTTTTGACATATTTTAGCCTCACAGTCACACAGGCAGGGATGTATGGCTATCAAAACCTAGAGGATTTATATCAAACAGGACACTGCCAATAGAAACTGTGGCTGTCTTTTCTTCATTTGGGGCTGTGTAATGTATTTCCTGGACCCACCATCACTCAAAGGAAATACAAGAAAAATAGGGTATATTTGAATGAGAAATGTCCCCCCAGGTCTGAAGCACTGGGCAGCTTCCAAATGTATCTGCGTTGTCGCATGCAACATCAGAATATGGCTGTGAAGTGTTGCTGAAAAGAGCAGCCAGTCCATAGCTAGCACTGAGCGGAAGCCCCAGCTCTGGGCTTTGAGAGAAGACTTTTGGCAGTCCAGTCTGATATCAGTTGGCAGGCGAGGGAGCTTTCTCTCAATCATCTGTTGATCATTTAATTACAGTATGTTTCAATGGAGAGTCAAAACAACTACTGGGAAATGCTCCATATCTCCATTGGTAAAATAGACAAGCAATCTCAGAGAGAGAGAGAGAGAGACAGAGAGTGAGAGAGAGAGAGCGAGAGAGAGAATAATGTATTTGCTTATGGTTTCTGCAATTATTCAGACATTTCAAATGTAAACTAACTAATGAACAGAACACCTAAAGCAGGTGCTAAGATGGCTGACTTCCTGTAATGGCAATATGATGAGAAACGCTCATTTCACATTAGTGGAAAGGAACCAAAAGATGAGACTAAAATCACACACACTCTAATAAACATGATCAATGTGACACCCTTGATGGATAACTGATCTAGGACTTGACCCAGAAGATTTCAGAAGAGCCAAAACAGATGAACAGACACAGGTTTAAAAACACACATTGCCTATCATAAAAACGATCATAGTTATAATGATGTTCATCGATCAATTAAAAAGTAGCATGGCTCTCAGCCTGCTGAATTGTGGTCAATTTGCCATTGCTAATGCATTCAAAATGCTAGATTGGCTATTTTCACTAATGTTGTCATTGAAACGTCTTTGTGAAGGTAACTATGTGTTAGAACTCAGAAGCGGCGATGATGAAAATGAGGAACACGGAAAAACAAGCCTAAGGTGTATCATTGCTTGAAAGAGTGTGAATAAAAAACATTCACACGATCTCTCTGAAGTGTTTTGGTAGGAAGACAAGCTGAGGCTTGAACCGTTCTGAAAAAATAAATGTTTGACCTTATTATTAAAGCATAGGATGGAATTGACTAGGGACAGTAAATAACCATTTTGGAAATAAACAATAAGTTATATTGAATCTAATCACTCTGTCAAGAACTCTGACACAGGTATCTCAGCCCTACACAGGGATAGAAATGCCAGCCTGAGAGTGAGTGAGTTGCTACAACGATGCTCTTGACCTTCAGCAGGTCTGCTGCTCCGCTCTGGGGTGTAATAGAGGGTTTTACAACTCCGGCTATCCTTCCTATAACAACTGTTTTTCCTTTCATTCCAGCTTTCAGTTCATTGTTCAACAAGAACTCACAAGGGCCCAATCAAATCCCAACCTCATTAAACAAATAAGACAATAAAAGAGCCTCTCAGGAATTAAACAGCACTTGTCTAAAAATGACAGGGCTGCTCGGCCCCAAACATGTCAATCATGTTGTATTAACCAGAACCCCGGGGCAAAGCATGAAGTTTAGGACTGTGAAAAACTCCAATATCCATCATTATCAATCACAAGTCCAACCAGTCTGTAACACCCACTAGCTATCTGACACCCACTGTCTGTCTGTCTGTCTGTCTGTCTGTCTGTCTGTCTGTCTGTCTGTCTGTCTGTCTGTCTGTCTGTCTGTCTGTCTGTCTGTCTGTCTGTCTGTCTGTCTGTCTGTCTGTCTGTCTGTCTGTCTGTCTGTCTGTCTGTCTGTCTGTCTGTCTGTCTGTCTGTCTGTCTGTCTGTCTGTCTGTCTGTCTGTCTGTCTGTCTGTCTGTCATGTCCATCTTTCTCTGGCTCGTCTTTCTCTGGCCTCCCAGTTTGTCTCGCTGGTCTCCATGTCTCTCTGTCTGTCTCTCTGCTACCATTTTCCTCTTGATTGGTGGGATTAGTAACATCAGAAGACCTGCCACACAGTTTAAAATAGTCCTCTCTAATCGGAGTCGTACAGACCAAAATAACTCTGTGAGGGTAAAAAATCGGTCTTATCTACACCAACGCAGAACTTTGCTGTATGTTCCCACTGAGCTTTATTCATTACAAAGTCAAGGTGAAGGCCAACTGGTGCTGGTGTGTAATTAGCGACGGTCAAAACAAGACATTGAATAGATCTACAGTACTATAGTATTACAGGTCTCCCCATCCATGGTCTCAGTGTGCGGCTCGTCTCCCCATCCATGGTCTCAGTGTGCAGCTCGTCTCCCATCCATGGTCTCAGTGTGCAGCTCGTCTCCCCATCCATGGTCTCAGTGTGCAGCTCGTCTCCCCATCCATGGTCTCAGTGTGCAGCTCGTCTCCCCATCCATGGTCTCAGTGTGTGGCTCGTCTCCCATCCATGGTCTCAGTGTGCAGCTCGTCTCCCCATCTATGGTCTCAGTGTGCAGCTCGTCTCCCATCCATGGTCTCAGTGTGCATCTCGTCTCCCCATCCATGGTCTCAGTGTGCAGCTCGTCTCCCATCCATGGTCTCAGTGTGCAGCTCGTCTCCCCATCCATGGTCTCAGTGTGCAGCTCATCTCCCCATCTATGGTCTCAGTGTGCAGCTCGTCTCCCCATCCATGGTCTCAGTGTGCAGCTCGTCTCCCCATCTATGGTCTCAGTGTGCAGCTCGTCTCCCCATCCATGGTCTCAGTGGCTCTGCTTCCAGTATTAAGCAGCTTAATGTTTTTTCACCATGCTGTTAGTTACAACACAGGAGGGCTAACTAGTTCACATTACATTTCTTGGAGCAAAACTGTAAATCCAGCTATAAAACCCCCCAGTCGTCTGTTAGAAACAAGTCAATGGAAACATTTTCTCCAGACTTATCATTACAGTGAAACCACACTTAGGGGATTCCAGACCCCCACAACTGTAACCTAACAACAAGGTTGTAAAAGTAGTATTGGAAAATAATGTGAAAGAGCATCATAGCTGTTACTAAAAGAGGACTATGAATCCATAGTGAAAATCACCATAGCAGACTGGGAATACAGTGAAAGTAATGGCCAGGGGAATTGGTGGAAATGTTTCTAGGCCAAATGCTGCTGTATATTTTCCATCCTACTCTGTTCATGCTGCCGGTAACGCAGTAAATGTAGGTTTCCGAGACTCAAAATGCATCTTCAATGAGAAACATTATACAGCCCATCCAGGGAAAATACGAGGTTACAATAAATAATGGAACTTCTATTATTTGATATTCTAATGGATTAAAACACACCTGTCATTTGAAAAGACATTTGCAATAACCGATGGCTGATGTTTAAATTGAATAAATTGGTGGTGGCATGCAGGAAGGGGGGCTAATATTGCTTCAAAAGTATGACAATATCCATTTGGGGCTCAACGTTTTGTCTGTGATGAATTGAATGTATTAATGAATGCAGGGGGTTGGGCTTCCTCGGCCATGTTGGATCTCATAGAAGTGTAAATTATATACTATGACATGTACTGAACATGCTTTGATCTGCTATTTCACTACAGCCGCATGCACTTCCACAGAACAGACCAACTGGAAAAGAGACAGAAACACACACACTCACTCACTCACTCACTCACTCACTCACTCACTCACTCACTCACTCACTCACTCACTCACTCACTCACTCACTCACTCACACATACACTCACTCACTCACTCACACATACACTCACTCACTCACTCACTCACTCACACACACACTCACTCACTCACTCACTCACTCACTCACTCACTCACTCACTCACTCACTCACACATACAGTGGGGCAAAAAAGTATTTAGTCAGCCACGAATTGTGCAAGTTCTCCCACTTAAAAAAGATGAGAGAGGCCTGTAATTTTCATCATAGTTACACTTCAACTATGTCAGACAAAATGAGAAAAGAAAATCCAGAAAATCACATTGTAGGATTTTTTATGAATTTATTTGCAAATTATGGTGGAAAATAAGTATTTGATCAATAACAAAAATATATCTCAATACTTTGTTATTTACCCTTTGTTGGCAATGACAGAGATCAAACGTTTTCTGTAAATCTTCACGAGGTTTTCACACACTGTTGCTGGTATTTTGGCCCATTCCTCCATGCAGATCTCTTCAAGAGGAGTGATGATTTGGGGCTGTTGCTGGGCAACACTGACTTTCAACTCCCTCCAAAGATTTTCTATGGGGTTGAGATCTGGAGACTGGCTAGGCCACTCCAGTACCTTGAAATGCTTCTTACGAAGCCATTCCTTCATTGCCCGGGCGGTGTGTTTGGGATCGTTGTCATGCTGAAAGACCCAGCCACGTTTCATCTTCAATGCCCTTGCTGATGGAAGGAGGTTTTCACTCAAAATCTCACGATACATGGCCCCATTCATTCTTTCCTTTACACGGATCAGTCGTCCTGGTCCCTTTGCAGAAAAACAGCCCCAAAGCATGATGTTTCCACCCCCATGCTTCACAGTAGGTATGGTGTTCTTTGGATGCAACTCAGCATTCTTTGTCCTCCAAACACAACAAGTTTTTTACCAAAACGTTCTATTTTGGTTTCATCTGACCATATGACATTCTCCCAATCTTCTTCTGGATCATCCAAATGCTCTCTAGCAAACTTCAGACGGGCCTGGACATGTACTGGCTTAAGCAGGGGGACACGTCTGTCACTGCAGGATTTGAGTCCCTGGCGGCATAGTGTGTTACTGATGGTAGGCTTTGCTACTTTGGTCCCAGCTCTCTGCAGGTCATTCACTAGGTCCCCCCGTGTGGTTCTGGGATTTTTGCTCACTGTTCTTGAGATCATTTTGACCCCACGGGGTGAGATCTTGCGTGGAGCCCCAGATCGAGGGAGATTATCAGTGGTCTTGTATGTCTTCCATTTCCTAATAATTGCTCCCACAGTTGATTTCTTCAAACCAAGCTGCTTACCTATTGCAGATTCAGTCTTCCCAGCCTGGCGATGGTCTACAATTTTGTTTCTGGTGTCCTTTGACAGCTCTATGGTCTTGGCCATAGTGGAGTTTGGAGTGTGACTGTTTGAGGTTGTGGACAGGTGTCTTTTATACTGATACCAAGTTCAAACAGGTGGCATTAATACAGGTAACGAGTGGAGGACAGAGGAGCCTCTTAAAGAAGAAGTTACAGGTCTGTGAGAGCCAGAAATCTTGCTTGTTTGTAGGTGACCAAATACTTATTTTCCACCATAATTTGCAAATAAATTCATAAAAAATGTGATTTTTGGATTTTTGTCTCTCATTTTGTCTGTCATAGTTGAAGTGTACCTATGATGAAAATTACAGACAGACAGTGGTGTTAGTTAGGGGCTCTGGAGATCAGGACCCTGACTCTGAGACAGACAGTGGTGTTAGTTAGGGGCTCTGGAGATCAGGACCCTGACTCTGTTTGAGACAGACAGTGATGTTAGTTAGGGGCTCTGGAGATCAGGAGCCTGACTCTGAGACAGACAGTGGTGTTAGTTAGGGGCTCTGGAGATCAGGACCCTGACTCTGAGACAGACAGTGGTGTTAGTTAGGGGCTCTGGAGATCAGGACCCTGACTCTGAGACAGACAGTGGTGTTAGTTAGGGGCTCTGGAGATCAGGACCCTGGCTCTGAGACAGACAGTGGTGTTAGGGGCTCTGGAGATCAGGACCCTGGCTCTGAGACAGACAGTGGTGTTAGTTAGGGGCTCTGGAGATCAGGACCCTGGCTCTGAGACAGACAGTGGTGTTAGTTAGGGGCTCTGGAGATCAGGACCCTGGCTCTGAGACAGACAGTGGTGTTAGTTAGGGGCTCTGGAGATCAGGACCCTGGCTCTGAGACAGACAGTGGTGTTAGTTAGGGGCTCTGGAGATCAGGACCAGGGGTGATACAATAGTACTGACAGGCTCTGCCGGTCGACTGGCTAAATTAATAAAGGGCAAAAGAGGAAAATGTGTCCCACATCAGAGGTCCCGCTGTGACTAATGACCTTCGCCCGGCGCCATCGGCCCCCTTTATTGATTACTGCTAAACACTCCAGCTGGCGCACCATGAAATATTCAGCAGTCAATTCTGACAGTTTTTGATCATTTCTAAATATTTCAAGGCGACAATGGCTCACAGCAGTACTGTAACAAATCAACAGCAGTAGAAAATAAAGAAGAATTATAGCTGTCCCCTTCTGCACCCCTCTTCCCCCCAGCCCACCCACCTCAGACAAATGGTCGCCCTATCACAGAGTGAGAAATCCCGCAGTCACACACAGCAGCTCGTTTATCTCCCCCAGGCAGGGCAACGGGATGGTGTGTGTGTTCTCTTATAAGAACACAGCTGGCTGAGGCCCTAGATACTGTCAGGAAATTAGGGACTAATCAGAAATCCCCCTGTCCCTGATTGACATACTGGTAGAGATTATGGCCCGCCCACAGTAGATTCACTGTCTGATACTACCAGTGATGATCCTCTGCAGGGGAGGAGAGGGAGCACTATGACATGTCCTGTCTTCAGGGTGCATTCTGGTCAATGCCAGTGGTAGGCAGGGCAAGACAGTGCATTTCAGGAACATTCATTAAGTTCAGTTTAATTAGCATAAATTGGCAATTATATTTCACAATTTTAACCCAGACCTGTAATCATTTGTGTTTCCAGCAGTTTAGTTATAGCTCATTGATGACTGCCTGATGTAATTAAAAGCAACTTATTGTTGCTTATCACCTCATATTAAGGAAATTACATTGAAGTCTAGACATGTAGTCTAATTCACCTCTCAGGCAGTCGAGATGGTGTTTCTCCTTCAAGACTCGTACTTTTAGCACAGAGACTGAAAGCTGAAAAGGAATCAAAAACAACTGAAATCAAAACAGAACAATATCATAGCAGGGCAGCTTGGAGGGCTGTCATTATCCTGCATAACTGCAATAAAAATAAGCACTGTCCCAACTGATGGAATTGCGTCTAACTCAGAACGGTGAGAATAAACAACGTCGTAATCTGTCACCTCTGCTTGGGTTCTATATTCTGCTTTTCCTGTGTTTTTCCTCACAGACTGCAAAACGCTCAGATATGTGTGTGTGATGAAAATAATTACTTTGTGTGTGTTACCTGGCACAGTGTACCGCCCCCCTCTCTCTCTCTCGATCTGACACACACAATCACTCAATCAGTGCTAGGCTCCCCAGCCAGCTACCCAGTCAGTTCCCCCTCTCCAGTCACTCTCTCCCTGCACTGTCTACTAATCACACTCACTACATAAGCCAGCCCCTCACCACTCACTCCCATCCCAAAACAGGCACACCAAATCCACTCCATCTCTTACAGTAAAAGAAGATTTCAGCTCATTACCATAAAACAAATTCCAACAGAGAGAGGAGAGACAAAGTGAAGGGAGAGATAGAGATGAGAGATGGAGAGACAAAGTGAAGGGAGAGATAGAGATGAGAGATGAGAGTCAAAGGGAAGGGAGAGATAGAGATTAGAGACAAAGGGAAGGGAGAGGTAGAGATGAGAGACAAAGGGAAGGGAGAGATAGAGATGAGAGACAAAGGGAAGGGAGAGGTAGAGATGAGAGACAAAGGGAAGGGAGAGATAGAGATGAGAGACAAAGGGAAGGGAGAGATAGAGATGAGAGACAACGGGAAGGGAGAGATAGAGATGAGAGACAAAGGGAAGGGAGAGATAGAGATGAGAGACAATGGGAAGGGAGAGATAGAGATGAGAGACAAAGGGAAGGGAGAGATAGAGATGAGAGACAACGGGAAGGGAGAGATAGAGATGAGAGACAAAGGGAAGGGAGAGATAGAGATGAGAGACAAAGGGAAGGGAGAGGTAGAGATGAGAGACAAAGGGAAGGGAGAGGTAGAGGTGAGAGACAAAGGGATGGGAGAGAGAGATGAGAGACAAAGGGAAGGGAGAGATAGAGCTGGAGAGACAAAGGGAAGGGAGAGACAGAGATGAGAGACAAAGGGAAGGGAGAGATAGAGATGAGAGACAAAGGGATGGGAGAGATAGAGATAAGAGACAAAGGGAAGGGAGAGGTAGAGATGAGAGACAAAGGGAAGGGAGAGGTAGAGATGAGAGACAAAGGGAAGGGAGAGGTAGAGATGAGAGACAAAGGGAAGGGAGAGGTAGAGATGAGAGACAAAGGGAAGGGAGAGGTAGAGATGAGAGACAAAGGGAAGGGAGAGATAGAGATGAGAGACAAAGGGAAGGGAGAGATAGAGATGAGAGACAAAGGGAAGGGAGAGATAGAGATGAGAGATGGAGAGACAAAGGAAGGAGAGACAGAGATGAGAGACAAAGGGAAGGGGGAGATAGAGGTGAGAGACAAAGGGAAGGGGGAGATAGAGATGAGAGACAAAGGGAAGGAGAGACAGAGATGAGAGACAAAGGGAAGGGAGAGATCGAGATGAGAGACAAAGGGAAGGAGAGACAGAGATGAGAGACAAAGGGAAGGGAGAGATAGAGATGAGAGACAAAGGGAAGGGAGAGATAGAGATGAGAGACAAAGGGAAGGGAGAGATAGAGATGAGAGACAAAGGGAAGGGAGAGATAGAGATGAGAGACAAAGGGAAGGGATAGATAGAGATGAGAGATGGAGAGACAAAGGGAAGGGAGAGACAGAGATGAGAGACAAAGGGAAGGGAGAGATAGAGATGAGAGACAAAGGGAAGGGAGAGATAGAGATGAGAGACAAAGGGAAGGGAGAGACAGAGATGAGAGACAAAGGGAAGGGAGAGATAGAGATGAGAGACAAAGGGAAGGGAGAGATAGAGATGAGAGACAAAGGGAAGGGAGAGGTAGAGATGAGAGATGGAGAGACAAAGGGAAGGGAGAGGTAGAGATGAGAGGCAAAGGGAAGGGATAGATAGAGATGAGAGACAAAGGGAAGGGAGAGACAGAGATGAGAGATGGAGAGACAAAGGGAAGGGATAGATAGAGATGAGAGACAAAGGGAAGGGAGAGGTAGAGATGAGAGACAAAGGGAAGGGATAGATAGAGATGAGAGACAAAGGGAAGGGATAGATAGAGATGAGAGACAAAGGGAAGGGATAGGTAGAGATGAGAGACAAAAGGAAGGGAGAGGTAGAGATGAGAGACAAAGGGAAGGGAGAGGTAGAGATGAGAGACAAAGGGAAGGGAGAGGTAGAGGTGAGAGACAAAGGGATGGGAGAGAGAGATGAGAGACAAAGGAAGGGAGAGATAGAGCTGGAGAGACAAAGGGAAGGGAGAGACAGAGATGAGAGACAAAGGGAAGGGAGAGATAGAGATGAGAGACAAAGGGATGGGAGAGATAGAGATAAGAGACAAAGGGAAGGGAGAGGTAGAGATGAGAGACAAAGGGAAGGGAGAGGTAGAGATGAGAGACAAAGGGAAGGGAGAGGTAGAGATGAGAGACAAAGGGAAGGGAGAGATAGAGATGAGAGATGGAGAGACAAAGGGAAGGGAGAGACAGAGATGAGAGACAAAGGGAAGGGGGAGATAGAGGTGAGAGACAAAGGGAAGGGGGAGATAGAGATGAGAGACAAAGGGAAGGGAGAGACAGAGATGAGAGACAAAGGGAAGGGAGAGATCGAGATGAGAGACAAAGGGAAGGGAGAGACAGAGATGAGAGACAAAGGGAAGGGAGAGATAGAGATGAGAGACAAAGGGAAGGGAGAGATAGAGATGAGAGACAAAGGGAAGGGAGAGATAGAGATGAGAGACAAAGGGAAGGGAGAGATAGAGATGAGAGACAAAGGGAAGGGATAGATAGAGATGAGAGATGGAGAGACAAAGGGAAGGGAGAGACAGAGATGAGAGACAAAGGGAAGGGAGAGATAGAGATGAGAGACAAAGGGAAGGGAGAGATAGAGATGAGAGACAAAGGGAAGGGAGAGACAGAGATGAGAGACAAAGGGAAGGGAGAGATAGAGATGAGAGACAAAGGGAAGGGAGAGATAGAGATGAGAGACAAAGGGAAGGGAGAGGTAGAGATGAGAGATGGAGAGACAAAGGGAAGGGAGAGGTAGAGATGAGAGGCAAAGGGAAGGGATAGATAGAGATGAGAGACAAAGGGAAGGGAGAGACAGAGATGAGAGATGGAGAGACAAAGGGAAGGGATAGATAGAGATGAGAGACAAAGGGAAGGGAGAGGTAGAGATGAGAGACAAAGGGAAGGGATAGATAGAGATGAGAGACAAAGGGAAGGGATAGATAGAGATGAGAGACAAAGGGAAGGGATAGGTAGAGATGAGAGACAAAAGGAAGGGAGAGGTAGAGATGAGAGACAAAGGGAAGGGAGAGGTAGAGATGAGAGACAAAGGGAAGGGAGAGGTAGAGGTGAGAGACAAAGGGATGGGAGAGAGAGATGAGAGACAAAGGGAAGGGAGAGATAGAGCTGGAGAGACAAAGGGAAGGGAGAGACAGAGATGAGAGACAAAGGGAAGGGAGAGATAGAGATGAGAGACAAAGGGATGGGAGAGATAGAGATAAGAGACAAAGGGAAGGGAGAGGTAGAGATGAGAGACAAAGGGAAGGGAGAGGTAGAGATGAGAGACAAAGGGAAGGGAGAGGTAGAGATGAGAGACAAAGGGAAGGGAGAGGTAGAGATGAGAGACAAAGGGAAGGGAGAGGTAGAGATGAGAGACAAAGGGAAGGGAGAGATAGAGATGAGAGACAAAGGGAAGGGAGAGATAGAGATGAGAGACAAAGGGAAGGGAGAGATAGAGATGAGAGATGGAGAGACAAAGGGAAGGGAGAGACAGAGATGAGAGACAAAGGGAAGGGGGAGATAGAGGTGAGAGACAAAGGGAAGGGGGAGATAGAGATGAGAGACAAAGGGAAGGGAGAGACAGAGATGAGAGACAAAGGGAAGGGAGAGATCGAGATGAGAGACAAAGGGAAGGGAGAGACAGAGATGAGAGACAAAGGGAAGGGAGAGATAGAGATGAGAGACAAAGGGAAGGGAGAGATAGAGATGAGAGACAAAGGGAAGGGAGAGATAGAGATGAGAGACAAAGGGAAGGGAGAGATAGAGATGAGAGACAAAGGGAAGGGATAGATAGAGATGAGAGATGGAGAGACAAAGGGAAGGGAGAGACAGAGATGAGAGACAAAGGGAAGGGAGAGATAGAGATGAGAGACAAAGGGAAGGGAGAGATAGAGATGAGAGACAAAGGGAAGGGATAGATAGAGATGAGAGATGGAGAGACAAAGGGAAGGGAGAGACAGAGATGAGAGACAAAGGGAAGGGAGAGATAGAGATGAGAGACAAAGGGAAGGGAGAGGTAGAGATGAGAGACAAAGGGAAGGGATAGATAGAGATGAGAGACAAAGGGAAGGGAGAGGTAGAGATGAGAGACAAAGGGAAGGGATAGATAGAGATGAGAGACAAAGGGAAGGGATAGATAGAGATGAGAGACAAAGGGAAGGGAGAGATAGAGATGAGAGACAAAGGGAAGGGAGAGATAGAGATGAGAGACAAAGGGAAGGGATAGATAGAGATGAGAGATGGAGAGACAAAGGGAAGGGAGAGACAGAGATGAGAGACAAAGGGAAGGGAGAGATAGAGATGAGAGACAAAGGGAAGGAGAGGTAGAGATGAGAGACAAAGGGAAGGGATAGATAGAGATGAGAGACAAAGGGAAGGGAGAGGTAGAGATGAGAGACAAAGGGAAGGGATAGATAGAGATGAGAGACAAAGGGAAGGGATAGATAGAGATGAGAGACAAAGGGAAGGGAGAGATAGAGATGAGAGACAAAGGGAAGGGAGAGATAGAGATGAGAGACAAAGGGAAGGGAGAGATAGAGATGAGAGACAAAGGGAAGGGAGAGATAGAGATGAGAGACACAGGGAAGGGAGAGATAGAGATGAGAGACAAAGGGAAGGGAGAGATAGAGATGAGAGACAAAGGGAAGGGAGAGATAGAGATGAGAGAAAGGGAAGGGAGAGATATAGATGAGAGACAAAGGGAAGGGAGAGATAGAGATGAGAGACAAAGGGAAGGGAGAGATAGAGATGAGAGACAAAGGGAAGGGAGAGATAGAGATGAGAGAAAGGGAAGGGATAGACAGAGATGAGAGATAGAGAGACAAAGGGAAGGGAGAGATAGAGATGAGAGACAAAGGGAAGGGAGAGATCGAGATGAGAGACAAAGGGAAGGGATAGATAGAGATGAGAGACAAAGGGAAGGGAGAGATATAGATGAGAGACAAAGGGAAGGGAGAGATAGAGATGAAAGACAAAGGGAAGGGAGAGATAGAGATGAGAGAAAGGGAAGGGAGAGATAGAGATGAGAGACAAAGGGAAGGGAGAGGTAGAGATGAGAGACAAAGGGAAGGGAGAGACCTTCTCCTATGCCAGCGTCCTTGGACCATCCTCACTGATCTAGCCAGGTAAAGAGAGGGGCAGTAGAGAGCGGCAGCCCCACACACAAAAAAAAAACATTTCCTGTTCCTAACCTTAGAAGATGCCCTTATCTTTTCAAGTTCTGGGGTCTATCCTGGAACTGTGACATCCTGTAGGGAATCTCCTCAAAAAAAGATGAGAGCTCTGTACCCTTGAGGGTGGGAACAACCATACAGGCCACATCTGAGATGGGCTGGGGGGGGGCGAACAATGATAAACAGAGAACAAGTTATCCATGTTTTGGAAACAGGCCTCTCTGACACAACCTGAGGCGAACTACGAACCACAAGCCCCTCGAGCTGCTTTGTTCCTGCAGGCAGCTGGGCTTTCAAAGACTGCTCCTCGCCAGCTTTCAAACTCTGCCAGACTCAAGAAATAGGAAATGTCAGGCACAGGTTTCCTCCTATAATTGAGCAACCATTTCACTGGCCTATGTGAATGTGTTCCCAAATTGAATGAAATATGGAGGCAATGATGAATAACGCTCTGCACAGACAGACAGACAGACAGACAGACAGACAGACAGACAGACAGACAGACAGACAGACAGACAGACAGACAGACAGACAGACAGACAGACAGACAGACAGACAGACAGACAGACAGACAGACAGACAGACAGACAGACAGACAGACAGACAGACAGACAGACAGACAGACAGACAGACAGACAGACAGACAGACAGACAGACAGACAGACAGACAGACAGACAGACAGACAGACAGACAGACAGACAGACAGACAGACAGACAGACAGACAGACAGACAGACAGACAGACAGACAGACAGACAGACAGACAGACAGACAGACAGACAGACAGATTGATCTGTCCATGGGCTCTCTCTCACACACAGACAAACACACACAGACAGACACACTCTGGTTAGGTACACAGAGGAAGTAAAGGGCCTGCCTTTTCCAGATGCTCCCTACTCCCCTTTCAGCACTAGAGCTTTTTAAAAAGAAATGAAGCTGGCATGTCATCAAGGTCCACTTAAAAAGATGAGAGAGGCCTGTAATTTTCATCATAGGTACACTTCAACTATGACAGACAAAATGAAAAGAAAATCCAGAAAATCACATTGTAGGATTTTTAATGAATTTATTTGCAAATTATGGTGGAAAATAAGTATTTGGTCACCTACAAACAAGCAAGATTTCTGGCTCTCACAGACCTGTAACTTCTTCTTTAAGAGGCTCCTCTGTCCTCCACTCGTTACCTGTATTAATGCCACCTGTTTGAACTTGTTATAAGTATAAAAGACACCTGTCCACAACCTCAAACAGTCACACTCCAAACTCCACTATGGCCAAGACCAAAGAGCTGTCAAAGGACACCAGAAACAAATTTGTAGACCTGCACCAGGCTGGGAAGACTGAATCTGCAATAGGTAAGCAGATTGGTTTGAAGAAATCAACTGTGGGAGCAATTATTAGGAAATGGAAGGCATACAAGACCACTGATAATCTCCCTCGATCTGGGGCTCCACGCAAGATCTCACCCCGTGGGGTCAAAATGATCACAAGAACGGTGAGCAAAAATCCCAGAACCACACGGAGGGACCTAGTGAATGACCTGCAGAGAGCTGGGACCAAAGTAACAAAGCCTACCATCAGTAACACACTATGCCGCCAGGGACTCAAATCCTGCAGTGCCAGACGTGTCCCCCTGCTTAAGCCAGTACATGTCCAGGCCCGTCTGAAGTTCGCTAGAGAGCATTTGGATGATCCAGAAGAAGATTGGGAGAATGTCATATGGTCAGATGAAACCAAAATATAACTTTTTGGTAAAAACTCAACTCGTCGTGTTTGGAGGACAAAGAATGCTGAGTTGCATCCAAAGAACACCATACCTACTGTGAAGCATGGAGGTGGAAACATCATGCTTTGAGGCAGTTTTTCTGCAAAGGGACCAGGACGACTGATCCGTGTAAAGAAAAGAATGAATGGGCCATGTATCGTGAGATTTTGAGTGAAAACCTCCTTCCATCAGCAAGGGCATTGAAGATGAAACATGGCTTGGTCTTTCAACATGACAACGATCCCAGACACACCGCCCGCCCGGGCAATGAAGGAGTGGCTTCGTAAGAATCATTTCAAGGTCCTGGAGTGGCCTAGCCAGACTCCAGATCTCAACCCCATAGAAAATCTTTGGAGGGAGTTGAAAGTCCGTGTTGCCCAGCAACAGCCCCAAAACATCACTGCTCTAGAGGATATCTGCATGGAGGAATGGGCCAAAATACCAGCAACAGTGTGTGAAAACCTTGTGAAGACTTACAGAAAATGTTTGACCTCTGTCATTGCCAACAAAGGGTATATAACAAAGTATTGAGATAAACTTTTGATATTGACCAAATACTTATTTTCCACCATAATTTGCAAATCAATTCATTAAAAGTCCTACAATGTGATTTTCTGGATTTTTTTTCTCATTTTATCTGTCATAGTTGAAGTGTACCTATGATGAAAATTACAGGCCTCTCTCATCTTTTTCATTTGGAGAACTTGCACAATTGGTGGCTGACTAAATATTTTTTTGCCCCACTGTATATGGGAGTGAGTCTCCTATGCTGGCTATACTAATGCTGGCTGTACTATCCACTACTAGGTAAGCCATTAAACGCTAGTGGAATAGTGTGGGTCAGTGCTCCTACTATCTCTGCAACAGAGCACACTCCCTGAGAGACTGAGCTTCAAGGCTGATAAGAGAGAGCGGCATGATTGATTTCTGCTACTGCTCTGTCGCTCTTTTTGTTTCCTTCTCTCTCATTCTCTCCCTCTCTTTCTATGTTTCTCTCTCTATTTCTTTCTCTCTAGGAACTCAGCTCTGCCTGCTTGACTGAGTGCTGCAGTTGCCTGCCATCCTCACAAGTGCTCTCTAATGGAGCCAGCTGCCCACACAAAATACTATGTGAATCTAAAGAGGTGTCCATTTATAGAAAGTGATCGGGGGAAATGCGTGAACTTATTGTTTTCATTTCCATGTTTGATGGTTCCAAATCCTTTGTATGCATGGTCTCTTCATCAAGGAGGGTTCAGTGAGTGATTGAAGGTTTGATGATTCCAAATCCTTTGTATGCATGGTCTCTTCATCAAGGAGGGCTCAGTGAGTGATTGAGGGTTTGATGATTCCAAATCCTTTGTATGCATGGTCTCTTCATCAAGGAGGGCTCAGTGAGTGATTGAGGGTTTGATGGTTCCAAATCCTTTTTATGCATGGTCTCTTCATCAAGGAGGGCTCAGTGAGTGATTGAGGGTTTGATGGTTCCAAATCCTTTTTATGCATGGTCTCTTCATCAAGGAGGGTTCAGTGAGTGATTGAGGGTTTGATGGTTCCATTCCTTTTTATGCATGGTCTCTTCATCAAGGAGGGCTCAGTGAGTGATTGAGGGTTTGATGGTTCCAAATCCTTTTTATGCATGGTCTCTTCATCAACGAGGGCTCAGTGAGTGATTGAGGGTTTGATTCTTCCATTCCTTTTTATGCATGGTCTCTTCATCAAGGAGGGCTTAGTGAGTGATTGAGGGTTTGATGGTTCCAAATCCTTGTTATGCATGGTCTCTTCATCAAGGAGGGCTCAGTGAGTGATTGAGGGTTTGATGATTCCATTCCTTTTTATGCATGGTCTCTTCATCAAGGAGGGCTTAGTGAGTGATTGAGGGTTTGATGATTCCAAATTATTTTTATGCATGGTCTCTTCATCAAGGAGGGCTCAGTGAGTGATTGAGGGTTTGATGGTTCCATTCCTTTTTATGCATGGTCTCTTCCTCAAGGAGGGCTTAGTGAGTGATTGAGGGTTTGATGGTTCCAAATCCTTTTTATGCATGGTCTCTTCATCAAGGAGGGCTCAGTGAGTGATTGAGGGTTTGATGGTTCCATTCCTTTTTATGCATGGTCTCTTCATCAAGGAGGGCTTAGAGAGTGATTGAGGGTTTGATGGTTCCAAATCCTTTTTATGCATGGTCTCTTCATCAAGGCAAGGAGAGCTCAGTGAGTGATTGAGGGTTTGATGATTCCAAATCATTTTTATGCATGGTCTCTTCATCAATGAGGGCTCAGTGAGTGATTGAGGGTTTGATGATTCCAAATCCTTTGTATGCATGGTCTCTTCATCAAGGAGGGCTCAGTGAGTGATTGAGGGTTTGATGGTTCCAAATCCTTTTTATGCATGGTCTCTTCATCAAGGAGGGCTCAGTGAGTGATTGAGGGTTTGATGGTTCCAAATCCTTTTTATGCATGGTCTCTTCATCAAGGAGGGTTCAGTGAGTGATTGAGGGTTTGATGGTTCCATTCCTTTTTATGCATGGTCTCTTCATCAAGGAGGGCTCAGTGAGTGATTGAGGGTTTGATGGTTCCAAATCCTTTTTATGCATGGTCTCTTCATCAACGAGGGCTCAGTGAGTGATTGAGGGTTTGATTCTTCCATTCCTTTTTATGCATGGTCTCTTCATCAAGGAGGGCTTAGTGAGTGATTGAGGGTTTGATGGTTCCAAATCCTTGTTATGCATGGTCTCTTCATCAAGGAGGGCTCAGTGAGTGATTGAGGGTTTGATGATTCCATTCCTTTTTATGCATGGTCTCTTCATCAAGGAGGGCTTAGTGAGTGATTGAGGGTTTGATGATTCCAAATTATTTTTATGCATGGTCTCTTCATCAAGGAGGGCTCAGTGAGTGATTGAGGGTTTGATGGTTCCATTCCTTTTTATGCATGGTCTCTTCCTCAAGGAGGGCTTAGTGAGTGATTGAGGGTTTGATGGTTCCAAATCCTTTTTATGCATGGTCTCTTCATCAAGGAGGGCTCAGTGAGTGATTGAGGGTTTGATGGTTCCATTCCTTTTTATGCATGGTCTCTTCATCAAGGAGGGCTTAGAGAGTGATTGAGGGTTTGATGGTTCCAAATCCTTTTTATGCATGGTCTCTTCATCAAGGCAAGGAGAGCTCAGTGAGTGATTGAGGGTTTGATGATTCCAAATCATTTTTATGCATGGTCTCTTCATCAATGAGGGCTCAGTGAGTGATTGAGGGTTTGATGATTCCAAATCCTTTGTATGCATGGTCTCTTCATCAAGGAGGGCTCAGTGAGTGATTGAGGGTTTGATGGTTCCAAATCCTTTTTATGCATGGTCTCTTCATCAAGGAGGGCTCAGTGAGTGATTGAGGGTTTGATGGTTCCAAATCCTTTTTATGCATGGTCTCTTCATCAAGGAGGGTTCAGTGAGTGATTGAGGGTTTGATGGTTCCATTCCTTTTTATGCATGGTCTCTTCATCAAGGAGGGCTCAGTGAGTGATTGAGGGTTTGATGGTTCCAAATCCTTTTTATGCATGGTCTCTTCATCAACGAGGGCTCAGTGAGTGATTGAGGGTTTGATGGTTCCATTCCTTTTTATGCATGGTCTCTTCATCAAGGCAAGGAGGGCTCAGTGAGTGATTGAGGGTTTGATGATTCCAAATCCTTTTTATGCATGGTCTCTACATCAAGGAGGGCTCAGTGAGTGATTGAGGGTTTCATGATTCCAAATCCTTTTTATGCATGGTCTCTTCATCAAGGAGGGCTCCGTGAGTGATTGAGGGTTTGATGATTCCAAATCATGTTTATGCATGGTCTCTTCATCAAGGAGGGCTCAGTGAGTGATTGAGGGTTTGATGGTTCCAAATCCTTTTTATGCATGGTCTCTTCATCAAGGAGGGCTCAGTGAGTGATTGAGGGTTTGATGGTTCCAAATCCTTTTTATGCATGGTCTCTTCATCAAGGAGGGTTCAGTGAGTGATTGAGGGTTTGATGGTTCCATTCCTTTTTATGCATGGTCTCTTCATCAAGGAGGGCTCAGTGAGTGATTGAGGGTTTGATGGTTCCAAATCCTTTTTATGCATGGTCTCTTCATCAACGAGGGCTCAGTGAGTGATTGAGGGTTTGATTCTTCCATTCCTTTTTATGCATGGTCTCTTCATCAAGGAGGGCTTAGTGAGTGATTGAGGGTTTGATGGTTCCAAATCCTTGTTATGCATGGTCTCTTCATCAAGGAGGGCTCAGTGAGTGATTGAGGGTTTGATGATTCCATTCCTTTTTATGCATGGTCTCTTCATCAAGGAGGGCTTAGTGAGTGATTGAGGGTTTGATGATTCCAAATTATTTTTATGCATGGTCTCTTCATCAAGGAGGGCTCAGTGAGTGATTGAGGGTTTGATGGTTCCATTCCTTTTTATGCATGGTCTCTTCCTCAAGGAGGGCTTAGTGAGTGATTGAGGGTTTGATGGTTCCAAATCCTTTTTATGCATGGTCTCTTCATCAAGGAGGGCTCAGTGAGTGATTGAGGGTTTGATGGTTCCATTCCTTTTTATGCATGGTCTCTTCATCAAGGAGGGCTTAGAGAGTGATTGAGGGTTTGATGGTTCCAAATCCTTTTTATGCATGGTCTCTTCATCAAGGCAAGGAGAGCTCAGTGAGTGATTGAGGGTTTGATGATTCCAAATCATTTTTATGCATGGTCTCTTCATCAATGAGGGCTCAGTGAGTGATTGAGGGTTTGATGATTCCAAATCCTTTGTATGCATGGTCTCTTCATCAAGGAGGGCTCAGTGAGTGATTGAGGGTTTGATGGTTCCAAATCCTTTTTATGCATGGTCTCTTCATCAAGGAGGGCTCAGTGAGTGATTGAGGGTTTGATGGTTCCAAATCCTTTTTATGCATGGTCTCTTCATCAAGGAGGGTTCAGTGAGTGATTGAGGGTTTGATGGTTCCATTCCTTTTTATGCATGGTCTCTTCATCAAGGAGGGCTCAGTGAGTGATTGAGGGTTTGATGGTTCCAAATCCTTTTTATGCATGGTCTCTTCATCAACGAGGGCTCAGTGAGTGATTGAGGGTTTGATGGTTCCATTCCTTTTTATGCATGGTCTCTTCATCAAGGCAAGGAGGGCTCAGTGAGTGATTGAGGGTTTGATGATTCCAAATCCTTTTTATGCATGGTCTCTACATCAAGGAGGGCTCGGCTCAGTGAGTGATTGAGGGTTTCATGATTCCAAATCCTTTTTATGCATGGTCTCTTCATCAAGGAGGGCTCCGTGAGTGATTGAGGGTTTGATGATTCCAAATCATGTTTATGCATGGTCTCTTCATCAAGGAGGGCTCAGTGAGTGATTGAGGGTTTGATGATTCCAAATCCTTTTTATGCATGGTCTCTTCATCAAGGAGGGCTTAGTGAGTGATTGAGGGTTTGATTCTTCCATTCCTTTTTATGCATGGTCTCTTCATCAAGGAGGGCTTAGTGAGTGATTGAGGGTTTGATGGTTCCAAATCCTTTTTATGCATGGTCTCTTCATCAAGGAGTGCTCCGTGAGTGATTGAGGGTTTGATGATTCCAAATCATTTTTATGCATGGTCTCTTCATCAAGGAGGGCTTAGTGAGTGATTGAGGGTTTGATTCTTCCATTCCTTTTTATGCATGGTCTCTTCATCAAGGAGGGCTTAGTGAGTGATTGAGGGTTTGATGGTTCCAAATCCTTTTTATGCATGGTCTCTTCATCAAGGAGTGCTCCGTGAGTGATTGAGGGTTTGATGGTTCCAAATCCTTTTTATGCATGGTCTCTTCATCAAGGAGGGCTCAGTGAGTGATTGAGGGTTTGATGATTCCAAATCCTTTTTATGCATGGTCTCTTCATCAAGGAGGGCTTGAGGGTTTGATTCTTTCATTCATTTTAGGTGTGTGAGATGACTGAGTCGTTTAAAGTAAATACTTCACCATTTCTGGCAGCTGTGTCAGTGTATGTACTCACACCTAGGCCAATTAAAGCTTGTCACTATGGTTACCCCCTCAAGCACCTTTGCTCACGACTGTTGAGGAAGGGGGCTTAGGAGAACATGAAAGGAGAGGAGGAATGGGCAGCTCCAGTCTCTCTCTATCCAACGGCCCATCTAACAGCCCCACAGTGTGAGCTGGGTTTAAAGCAAATGGACCCGGATCACAGACAACACAGGGCTGAGTTAGATTAACCTTAATTTACTAATAACTCCTCTTTTCTCTCTCTACTGTCTCCAAAATTACAGATGATTTTATGACACATGACTGGCATTAGGCCTACTATGAATTCCATTTAGAATATGCTAAATGTGAAAAGTTCAAAATGAAGATCCGAAAGAGAGTGTTTCCCTCCAAATTATTTTATATTTTTTCAAGTGTGCTATTCTTGATATATAATTGAATCATTATCTCTATGAAGCTTGAGCCCAAACTTTATTTGAAATTTAAGCAAGGGAACAAATTTTTTCAACAAAGAAAAATAAAAGGTGGGCCTCGGTCTAGGGCAGCGGTCTAGGGAACTGCATCGCAGATCTGTGTTCCCGGGCTGTGTCGCAGCCGGCCGCGACCGGGAGACCCGTGAGGCAGTGTACAATTGGCCCAGTGTTGTCCGGGTTATGGAAGGGTTTGGCCGACTGGTATGTCTTTGTCCCATCGCGCTCTAGCGACTCCTTGTGGCGGGCTGGACGTATACACGCTGACTTTGGTCACCAGCTGTACGGTGTTTTCTCTGACACATTGGTAGGGCTGGCTTACGGGTTAAGCGAGCATTGTGTCAAGAAGCAGTGTGGGTTCGTTGGGTTGTGTTTCGGAGGACGCATGGCTCTTGACCTTCGCCTCTCCCGAGTCCGTACGAGTGTTGCAGTGATGGGACAAGACTGTAACTCGAGAAAAGGGGGTCAAATGTAACCCCCAAATACATTTATTTTTAAATCAAAGGTAAAAGTGTTTTTTATAAAGAGACAAGGACAGTTGGCAAGCCTTGAAAAATAAATAACTTCTGTGTGTGTGTGTGTGTGTGTGTGTGTGTGTGTGTGTGTGTGTGTGTGTGTGTGTGTGTGTGTGTGTGTGTGTGTGTGTGTGTGTGTGTGTGTGTGTGTGTGTGTGTGTGTGTGTGTGTGTGTGTGTGTGTGTGTGTGTGTGTGTAAGAGATACAGACATAGCGAAACATCACTGACTGGCAGCTGGGAGAACCTGTGTTTGTGTGTGTGTGTGTTGAAATACCTGTGGCCCAGGGCCATCATTACAGGGAGAAATGTTCCCCTCCAACCCTGAGCTGACATGGGAGGAGGGGGGAGGAAGAGGCAGTTTTGAGCAAACCTGATTTAGCTTGTACACTGCCGGGCATTAAACCCAACTCCGGCTGGAGAGAGGGGAGGGTAATTAGAGGTGAAACACTTTGGTAAAAAACATGACCACAAAATCAAATGTATTGAGCTCCAAGAGGTGATAAATGTGGGAATCATTTTTACTCACTCCTTTATCCATCCATCATAATCCAGTAATGTGGGAGGGAATTTTACTCACTCCTTTATCCATCCATCAAAATAAAGTAATGTGGAAGGGATTTTTACTGACTCATTTATCCATCCATCATAATACAGTAATGTGGAAGGGATTTTTACTGACTCATTTATCCATCCATCATAATACAGTAATGTGGAAGGGATTTTTACTGACTCATTTATCCATCCATCATAATAAAGTAATGTGGAAGGGATTTTTACTGACTCATTTATCCATCCATCATAATACAGTAATGTGGAAGGGATTTTTACTGACTCATTTATCCATCCATCATAATACAGTAATGTGGAAGGGATTTTTACTCACTCCTTTATCCATCCATCATAATCCAGTAATGTGGAAGGGATTTTTACTGACTCATTTATCCATCCATCATAACACAGTAATGTGGAAGGGATTTTTACTCACTCCTTTAACCATCCATCATAATAAAGTAATGTGGAAGGGATTTTTACTGACTCATTTATCCATCCATCATAATACAGTAATGTGGAAGGGATTTTTACTCACTCCTTTATCCATCCATCATAATAAAGTAATGTGGAAGGGATTTTTACTGACTCATTTATCCATCCATCATAATACAGTAATGTGGAAGGGATTTTTACTCACTCCTTTATCCATCCATCATAATCCAGTAATGTGGAAGGGATTTTTACTGACTCATTTATCCATCCATCATAACACAGTAATGTGGAAGGGATTTTTACTCACTCCTTTAACCATCCATCATAATAAAGTAATGTGGAAGGGATTTTTACTGACTCATTTATCCATCCATCATAATCCAGTAATGTGGAAGGGATTTTTACTGACTCCTTTATCCATCCATCATAATCCGGTTATGTGGAAGGGATTTTTACTCACTCCTTTATCCATCCATCATAATCCGGTTATGTGGAAGGGATTTTTACTGACTCCTTTATCCATCCATCATAATCCGGTTATGTGGAAGGGATTTTTACTGACTCCTTTATCCATCCATCATAATCCGGTTATGTGGAAGGGATTTTTACTCACTCCTTTATCCATCCATCATAATCCGGTTATGTGGAAGGGATTTTTACTCACTCCTTTATCCATCCATCATAATCCGGTTATGTGGAAGGGATTTTTACTCACTCCTTTATCCATCCATCATAATCCGGTTATGTGGAAGGGATTTTTACTCACTCCTTTATCCATCCATCATAATCCGGTTATGTGGAAGGGATTTTTACTCACTCCTTTATCCATCCATCATAATCCGGTTATGTGGAAGGGATTTTTACTCACTCCTTTATCCATCCATCATAATCCGGTTATGTGGAAGGGATTTTTACTCACTCCTTTATCCATCCATCATAATCCGGTTATGTGGAAGGGATTTTTACTCACTCCTTTATCCATCCATCATAATCCGGTTATGTGGAAGGGATTTTTACTCACTCCTTTATCCATCCATCATAATCCGGTTATGTGGAAGGGATTTTTACTCACTCCTTTATCCATCCATCATAATCCGGTTATGTGGAAGGGATTTTTACTCACTCCTTTATCCATCCATCATAATACAGTAATGTGGAAGGGATTTTTACTCACTCCTTTATCCATCCATCATAATACAGTAATGTGGAAGGGATTTTTACTCACTCCTTTATCCATCCATCATAATACAGTAATGTGGAAGGGATTTTTACTCACTCCTTTATCCATCCATCATAATCCGGTTATGTGGAAGGGATTTTTACTCACTCCTTTATCCATCCATCATAATCCGGTTATGTGGAAGGGATTTTTACTCACTCCTTTATCCATCCATCATAATACAGTAATGTGGAAGGGATTTTTACTCACTCCTTTATCCATCCATCATAATACAGTAATGTGGAAGGGATTTTTACTCACTCCTTTATCCATCCATCATAATACAGTAATGTGGAAGGGATTTTTACTCACTCCTTTATCCATCCATCATAATACAGTAATGTGGAAGGGATTTTTACTCACTCCTTTATCCATCCATCATAATACAGTATTGTGGAAGGGATTTTAACTCACTCCTTTATCCATCCATCATAATACAGTAATGTGGAAGGGATTTGAAATTGCCCATTTAATGTCAGGAACAAAATCATATCAAATTGATATGAAATACTGTAGTTCAGGGCAAACATGTTTTGAATTCATAATGTTCAAGCAGAGCTAGAAACAGCCTGAAGGAGCTATATGAGTTAGAGCAACGTGTTATTGAGGGATACGAGTTGGGCACGTAAAAACACAAGTCAGCCTTTCATCCAGTGCTTGGCTATCTCAAAGCTCAAACATGGTCCACCTTGTCTTTGCCATTCAATAGACGGACTCACATGAATGGAAAGACAATA